>NC_071327.1:42363834-42665633 GCF_943734725.1 Anopheles marshallii
CACCACAATTACAATATAATCTTGCAGTAGGTCTGAAACAAAACATAACAGCAACCAAACTAACTCTCAACACTAACTTGCCAGCAATAGCGTTCCGGATTAAAAGTAATTTTGATTACACACTTCTTTGCCTCTATATTCTTTTCAAATCTAAACCTTCACCACTTACTGCCGATTTTTTCGACCTTCTTATCCAACTCCCTACCCCTGTAATCGGTCTCGGAGACTTGAATGCTTCGAACAAAATCTGGGGTAATACCAAAACCACACATAGAGGAAAAATATTAAACAACATCTTTAACACCACCGATTTACTTGTAAAACACAATAACAAGAACACCCGTTTCGCTACCCACCTGGGAACCGGAACAACCATAGACCATTGTTTCACAACCTCATCCATAGCCAGCAAAATAAAAATAGACGTCGAGGACGACCTTCATGGGAGCGATCATTTCCCTGTTTTAATACACTTCTCTGACAATCCAGAACCCACCTCTTCTCCCCCCAAATAGAATTACCAAAAAGCCGATTGGAACTGGTATCAAATCGAAATAGATCGACTCATCACCCCCACTGAACCACTAACTGCAGAACAACTTACATCCATCATCTTAAAAGCAGCTGAACTAACCGTACCAAAATCTTACCCTAAATCCAGCAGACCTCTTGTTCCCTGGTGGAACAACACTGTATACCATGCAGTTAAATGTCGACGAACTCTACTCAGAAAACTAAGAAAAGCAACCCACACCGGAAATACTTCAGCCATTCCAAAATTACGCGCAGAATACACGATAGCCAACACCAAAGCAAAAGCAATAGTCAAAGAAGCCAAACAAAATAGCTGGAATAACTTTGTAAGCTCAGTCACTCCGGAACTTTCCTGCAAGGATTTGTGGAAAATAGTAGGTCAACTCTCGGGAAGATACAAAAACAAGCAAAAAACCACACCTACCCTACTGGAGAATAACACAGTCGTTTCTGATCCTAAAAAAGTTGCAGAAATCTTCAGCAAACAATTCTACGATAGCTCTGCCACAAAAAATTTCTCTCCATCATTCATCAAATATTGTAACCACACAATATCCCTTTTGCAAACAACATAACCAAAACTACAACAAACCTTTCACATTATCCGAATTAGAATACGCACTTAACAAGTGCACAGGAAAATCCAACGACCCAGATTCCATAGGATACCCGCTCATCAAAAACCTTCCATACTCCGGCAAAATAAAATTATTGCAAATATTTAATCACATATGGAATACAGGCATCATTCCCGCACACTGGAAACACAGCTTCATAATACCAATTTTAAAACCTGAAAAGCCTTCCAATAGTGCAGATAGTTACCGGCCTATCTCTCTTCTGAACTGTAAAGGAAAAGTTCTCGAAAGGATGGTCAATCGAAGGCTTATGCAAGAGCTTATGGATCGGGAGCTCCTAAGCAAATGCCATCATGCTTACATTAAAGGCAAAGGCACCGAGACTCTTTTCACAGAAATAGAAGATACTATCACCTCAGCAACCAATTCTAACCACCACATCATCCTAGGCACCATAGACCTAGCGAAGGCCTTCGATAGAACATGGCGTCCCCTTATACTGCAACAACTCCACACCTGGAAATTTAGTGGAAACATCATCAAATACATTTCCAACTTCCTCACTGACCGGACCTTCCAAACCACCGTCAGCACAGCAACTTCCGCTGTCTTCAAACAAGAAAACGGAGTACCACAAGGAGCAGTTTTATCCCCCACACTTTTCCTCATTAGCCTCGAAACCCTTATCACATCTTTACCAGCAGACATTAAAACATTAGTTTATGCCGACGACATCACTATCATATCCCATCATAGCTCCAAAATAGCAGCCCACACTAACATGCAATTTGCATTCAACAAAGTCAGTCAATGGACTTCTCAGGTTACATTATTTCACCCGATAAATGTAAAATAATGCATATCAATAGAGTTTTTGCACTTAAACCAATCACATTTAATAGTACAATAATACCTAGAGTCAATCAGATTAAAATTTTAGGAATCACAATTGACAGCAAACTAAATTTCAAAGCCCATTGCAAAAATGTCAAAGCAAACATCAAAAATAGAGTAACACTGTTCAAATATCTTGGCACAGGCGGATACCGCTCCTCTCGGGAGACGCTTCTTAAGATTTTCAACAACTGGTTCCTACCAAAACTCTTATACGGAATAGAATTAGTCTCCATTGGCGATCAAGAAATAGACTCCCAATTATCACCTATTTACAATGCAGCACTACGATACATCTCAGGAGCTTTCATCACAACTCCAACAGCATCACTCTTATGTGAAAATGGTCAACTTCCGCTATCTCTTGTGGTTCTATCAAAACAAATCGCAGCCTCAGGTAGAATTGCCTCAAAAACAAACCCAAATAGATCCTTAATACGCAGAACAAACACAAAATTAGAACATTTAAGCATTCCTTCCATCCCCCCAATAACCAAATTGATCAGAAAAGGCGATCGTCCTTGGCATCAAATCTCTCCGTCCATTGATTGGTCCATTAAGCACAATATCAAATCCAAAATAAACAACCCACTAACTACCCAACAATATTTCAAGCAACTCATATCAGACAAATATTCAAATCACAACCACAACTTCACGGACGGATCCGTACTCTCGACGGCCGCAGGTTGCGGAATTCACAGCAAATCTGCCAATTACAGCATCAAGCTTCCCGATTTCACTACTATCTTCTCAGCTGAAGCCATAGCAATACTAATAGCAGCAGAAGAACTCACATCCAGCGTGACACAAAGCATAATTTTCACAGATAGTGCTTCAGTTCTATCAGCCTTAGAAAAAGGCTCTACTCAAAACTCACATGTACAAGCACTTGACACACTTCGTAATTTACGTAATATCACCTTCTGCTGGGTACCAGGACACTCTGGCATATCCGGCAATGAAATAGCTGACAAACTGGCCAACCAAGGCCGAACGGACACAACAATAAATAACGCACCCATCACGCATCAGGACTTGAAAGTATGGAAAAACAATCAAATTCAACAACACTGGCAACATAAATGGAACACTCACCCAAAGCAGTTTCTTCACACATTTAAATCCACCACAGTATCATGGATTGATCATCCAATAGCCAACATCAAAGAATCCTCACCCGTCTCAGATTGGGACACACTCGCCTCACACACACACACATATTACAAAAGGATAACCCTCCCATTTGCCCGTTTTGCGGAACTACTACAACAGTACAACACGTTCTCATTGATTGCCGCGGATATGCTGCAGAACGTATTAAATACAACCTCAACTCCAACATTCAAATCACTCTGTCTAACGACCGTAAACAAGAAGAAAAATTATTAAAATATCTCAAAGAGACTCAACTTTACAACATGATATAATCATGAAAAGAGACGAATGCAGCCGGGAGGCCAAAGTCTCTATAATTCAAATAATAATAATAAAGGTATTTGGCAATGTTTGTGATAAGTTCTCCTAGACGTCCAAATAAAGAAGTATCTCCACTTCATTGGTGACCCCGACGTGATACGACGTGTTTCGAGAGGAAACGCCCACACTAAGAAACACGAACCAGCGAGCAAAGGAGAAACCAAAAACTAAAAACGGACAAAAGAAACAGTTCTTTTCAGAACAAAGTACCCAAGGAGAGCAATTGGACCTTCTCCATAGAAAATCAGAAAGTGCTCGCTCTAACAGCTACCCCAAGGAGAGCAATTGGACCTTCTCCATAGAAAATCAGAAAGTGCTCGCTCTAACAGCTACTTCGCTCCTGCTTGCACTCTCGTCGAATCGAGCCCCCCCTCGAAAGCTCTCTCAATCGGAGCGAAATTTCTCTTGCTGTTCGTTTCTTCGAAGTCGTTCGTTCTCGGTCGCGTCCGTTGCAGGCATACACAAACGTCAACAAACGTACACACACAGTCCACTGTTGCAAAAATGCTTCGTTTTTAACCTCACTTTTTGAACGTGAATTCACTTTGCGCAGAGGGATTCATGGCAAAAAACTCATTTGAAACATTGTAGAGCTGTTTTGTTCACTCAATGCACGCATGTATTTCGCTCATAGTGAGATTCTCTACATATTCTAATATCCGTAACACTATCCCAGAGGATGTTTGGTACTTTACCGGTCATTCCACTGGTACAATTATAGTTACTGAAATCTATTGTAGATTCACGTATTTGTTGTTTTTTGGTTTGTTGTTTGTCTGGTCGTATGTTGTGACGAACTAGTTTTGTTTGTCATGATGATTGTAAATATGCCATCCGTGCAATTTTAACGGTAAATGCTACAACAGGATCGAACAACAGGATGAGCAACGCACGAGGTCCTAGCCAAATGTGTTTGATTTCAGTCTTGTTTCTTCTGTTGTAGCACAGATTAAGATTGTGTTCAGATTAAAATTTTGTTCACGTTATCAGCTAATTTGTTAGGCAAATGCTATCGAAGTTATGTTAGAACAGTTAGCAACAGCTAAAGATGACAATCGAAATCAAAGTGATCCCTCCGTTCTTTCTGGAGGTTGAAGGTAGTGATGGGAAATGATCCCAAAGTTGGAATCGGATCGTGTAAATTTACACGCTATTTCCATGCAACGATGATCCCGGATCGCTAGGGATCACAATCCCCATACAAGGCATCACCTTTTCCATGCAACGATAATCCCGGATCGCTAGGGATCAAAAGCGCTATTCAACAGTGACACCGGATCATTTGATCCCATATTATAGGATTGGATAAGATTTTTCAAGCCAGGATCGGCCCTCTAACTTCTCATCACTAGTTGAAGGACTCATCTTGTTCTGCTCAGGCCAATCGAATGTGCGCAAATAGGTAGCCCTCTCAAGCAGTGACTGAAGGTTTGGGTCTGTTAAAAGATAACATTTTACAGAGAAAAAAAAATTCCTCCAAACAGCGCTCACAAGCGATGAGTACTGATAACTAACTGATAACTGTTTACTCCCTAACCTCAGACGGATGATTTATCCAACACGATCTATCCAACACGTAGAGACAGTTGATCCCCAAGGCAAAAGACTATCCGTAGACTGATACTGACTTTTTAATCGGACTTTGCATTGCTAGCAAGACGGCGTAAAAATGGTTCATAGACTTGTAGCGCTACATGAAAAGCTACAGGCTTTTGTGTACATTACGCTTTCCAGCAGTACGGTGAGGTCATCCTTTTTAAATCAGTCAATTTTTTGTCAGACAGACTATATTCAGAACAGATCCATCGAGTTATGTACACAAAATATAACAACATGTTTAAAACTGCTAAATCCTTCTGTGCCAATGAAAGGTACACCAACATGCTCCTGTCTATGCCCCTCACCCACAATCACCTCCTGTTATGATTTCACGAAAGGAAAGAAAACGAACATGGTATGTCACCATACACCTAAAGGCTTCATGACAACAACAAAAAACGTTGGTTCTAGTAAGACCGAACATACACGCTTTTTCCTCAGCTATGCTATCTGATAGGACTCCGAACAAACTAGCAGTAATAGTTTACTCTCGATATACGATTTGTTAACATCTACGAAAACTAACTCCATGAACCATCTTGACCTTCTTTGTGCGGTACTGTACCTTATGCGCATAAGTACCGTTATCTTCGTGCGCACGCATATACATCTTCACACGTTTGTTTCAGGCTCAACCAGTAGCGACTAACACGGTACGCAAATTGGTACCAGCCAGATCGGTCATCGAATTTCATTCGGAGTAAAATGGAAAGAAACCATGCTAAACCTGCAGTAGTCTCTTTTTCCTGAATGATGTTTCGACATCAATCATCAAATATTATCAATAGTTTACTTATTTGCATCGTAAAGCAACTGCAGCACATATCTGCTTGATGACATTCAAAACCTGTTTCTAGTACTGTCTATTGTATCAACATTTTATAAGAGGGAATACGAATGTTCGATTGTCATTGTTTCAACCATATGACAATAACAAATCCAAGGGATTGTTCTCAAACACTGACCCAATCCATACTGTACACATCCTTCTAAAATCATTGCATCATTGAAATATTTGCATCTTCAATGCGCATCGCACTTATTTTTTGCTTAGCGCATTAGAGCCTACTGCGCATCATGACACATTTGGTCAAATGACCGAAATGTATTTCCACCAAAGTTGCATACACACACAACACTCGACGCACTGACTGCATAAAACAAAACTCGACGCGGTTGTGTACCCTCTGACTAGGATTCCGCGGCAACATCGATTCGACGGCGACTTGAGGTAAATTGTAAACATAAGTTCTCTACTCGTTCTCCCAACAGCTGATCACGAAGGAATAAAACATCTGCCACACTCCTCTACACTCCACACGCACTTCCACCTGCGCCGAAACGTGCAAGAAAAAGCAGTTCAAACGAGCGCTAGCACAGATAGGCGAAAGGCACTAGATAGAACAGAGCGAAGATAGAGAGCATAAATCGGAGAGAAATTAATTTTTAAATTTTCCAACTGGAAAATAGTTGCAGCTTTTTATTGCACTACCACAATCGCATCGAAAAGCTTCCAAAAATTTGTGCCACTCCCCCTGACAAATTTCGCGACAGGTCCAATTTGCTTCCTTTGGAGTATAAACGGGACCTATTTAGGACGTCCTAAAACGGTCCTGTTTTATTCCGAAATGGCTGCAAAAAGACTGCTTGGGGCTACTACGTAGTAGCTCTATTCAGAGCTGATAATCCTTCTTATGGTAATTGTCCGTCCAGCCAATGGTTGTCCTCCTCATTTGCAGTCCTCCTCATCTGCAATTTCATCAACGGAGTACAATAACGTTATTGTTATTCTCAATCGTTTGCCAGCCTTCTCAGTCCGCGGTCAAGTTTGTAAACACGTGAAGATTCACGATATTGCGTGTGAAGTTTTGTCGGTCAGTTTTTTGTAGTGTGTGGACATTTATGTGCAAAGTTCTCATTGCGTTCCTCAATACAACGCACGTGTATATGTGAAGAACTCTCGCCGCCATCCAACGGCACACTCCTTAAGACTGGAGTCTATCCTTGCGTCAGCACTCTCACATCGGATAGTCGACGTTCAGTGCACACCACCATTACTACACCGTCAACAAGTATTCGGTACGTAAGTTCTTCCAATGTTAAGAACTCCGAATAACACCATGGCGACAACCAACGACGAAGAACAAACTACGCAAACCATCCCGCAACTCGATGGTTACGATGAAGCAACCATCGCCACGCAGCCGATAACGCCACAGCCGTTGATAAGACGTTCGGTCATTCCGCCGCAGACAAGCCGCGATGTGATCAGTTCCGTCAAGCTACAGCCATTTTGGACCAGCTCACCAAATACCTGGTTCATTTAAGCTGAGGCCCAGTTCGAGAACGCCGGAACGAAAGCGGAGCGTACGAAATACGCACATCTACTGACAGCGATGCCGCCGGAGATCCTCGCGAAATTTCTCGACATCGTGCAGAATCCTCCAGCCCAAAATCGATACACCTTCTTGAAGGACGCCTTGCTTCAACGCCTGTCGATCAGCGAAGAGCAGCGAATCTTCAAGCTGCTATACAACGCCGAGATGGGAGACAGCAGCCCTTCAGACTTTCATCGCCGATTGATGCAGCTGGCAGGAACCATGGATATCTCAGAAAAGTTGATTTTTCGTTTATGGTTAGGGCGTTTACCAAAAGCAATCAAAATTGCTGTTATTTCATTGGGTAAAACTAACTTTGCGGAAATATTACCAATCGCGGATAAAATCTGGGAAGCGTCAAAGGGAGCATCGGTTAATGCGTGTACGTCAAAGCCTGATTCAAGTGAGATTTCGAATCTTAAAAGCGAAATATTTGAGCTAAAAAATCTCGTCCAGAAAATGCATGTTTCACGTGGTCGTGATCGATCTGTTCCGCGCAAAGAGTCTCGTAAGCGTAGTATCTCGCGAGGAAGAAATGAAATGAAAGGAAAAAAACTTTGTGTTGGTACCATAACAAATATGGTAGTTCGGCTACAAAATGTGTACAGCCTTGCAATTTTGTAACCCATAATAAGCAAAAAATAGATTCCACGGATTCTGAATCTGTGGCTGAGTTCCCCTATTCATGCCGTCTTTTTCTTTATGATGAAGTTTCGAAGCTCACTTTCCTAATAGATAGTGGTGCAGATGTCTCGGTGATTCCGAATTCCGTTTTTGGAGTTATGCGGAAATCTGACGATATATTAGTTGCCGCAAATGGTACTCCCATACCTACTTATGGTGTAAAATTTTTAAATGTGTCACTTGGTTTGCGACGAATTTTTCCGCACACTTTTATGCTTGCCGCAGTGAATCATCCGATCATTGGGGCAGATTTCCTCAAACGATATGGTTTATTGATAGATCTGCGCAACAAACGATTGGTGGACCCACTCACCAGTTTATCTACCAAAGCAAGCATAGCCAAAGTAGATACTCCATCACCAAAATTATTTACAATGAGCGATGTCTACACAGGTTTGTTGAAGGAATTTCCGTCTTTAACGGAACCCCCGGATTTCAACAAACCTATTAAACATCAAGTTGTCCACCATATTCATACGAAAGGACAACTCCCTAACTCCAAACCCAGAAGACTGGACCCTGTTAGGCACAAAGCTGCCCACGCTGAGTTTCAGCACATGCTGGAACATATGCATATGCCGTCCTTCTTCATCACCAGTGTCATCGCCCCTACACATGGTGGTTAAAACTGACAATGATTGGAGGCCATGTGGGGATTATCGTCAGTTGAATGCAGTTACAATTCTTGACCGCTATCCTATCCCTCATATTCAAAATTTTGCTATGAATCTTCACAATTGTTCATACTTTTCTAAACTAGACATTATAAAAGCGTATCATCTAATTCCCATAGCTCCGGAAGACGTGTATAAAACTGAAATAACCACGCATTTCGGTCTCTTTGAATTTCTAAGAATGCCATTTGGTCTTAGAAATGCGGGACCAACTTTCCAACGCTTTGTTAACTCGATTTTGCAAGATTTGGATTATGTATTTGTTTACATCGATGACATCTTAATAGGAAGCACTTCTCAAGAACAACACATTATGCATGTGAGAGAGGTCTTGAAAAGATTGGCGGAAAACGATGTTAAACTCAAATATTCCAAATGCGTATTCAGAGTACCACAGCTCGAATTTTTAGGGCATCATATCAATGGCAAGGGTATTACTCCGACTAAGGATAAAGTTGACGCGATTAATAATTTTCCTCAACCAACATCCCTAAAGTAGCTACAACGTTTCGTGGGAATGGTAAATTATTACCACCGGTTTATTCCACGAATTGCCGAGATAATGAAACCGCTGCACAAACACATTGCCATCCATTCCAGGATAAAATCAAACTCTTGGGACTGGTCTCCGGAATGCGAAATAGCATTCCAAAAATTGAAAGCTAGTATTGCTCAAGCCACCTTGCTCAACCATCCAAACAACAACGCTAATTACAATATTACAACGGATGCTTCAAACGTAGCAGTCGGAGCTGTATTACAGCAAGATAATGATGGCACTTGGGAACCATTAGCATTTTTCTCTAAACAATTAACGGAGGCTGAACAAAAATATTCTACATTTGATAAGGAATTACTGGCAATTTACTTAGCTATCAAACATTTTCGATACTTCGTTGAAGGAAGGGAGTTTTTCATCTTAACCGATCATAAACCACTCACTACGGCTATTAACTCTAAAGCTGATAAAACGCCAAGGCAATCCAGACATTTGGATTACATTGCCCAATTCACCTCTGACATACGTTATATAAAAGGCGAGGGTAACGTCGTAGCGGATACCCTATCGCGCATAGGTGAAACTAGCGTTTTAGATTCAGTAAAAAAAATGAACTCGAATTGAAAAATCTTTTAAAACATCAAGCTGAAAATTCCAAATTCAGATTGGACTAATTGCTAGTAGAGAATCAAGGAATATATTTCGAAACGTCTACAGGAGTCAATCGCCCTTACATTCCGGAACCATACAGATTTTCAATGTTCAAAGAACAACACCATATCTCTCACCCCGGAATCAGAGCGACCAAGAAACTCATTTCTTCAAAATATTTTTGGGCTAGTATGAACAAACACATAAACAAATGGACTAAAGCTTGCGATAATTGCCAGAAAGCTAAAATTAACAGGCATACTCACACACCTTTGTCTCAGTTTGACCTCCCATCGGATAGATTCGATCATATACATATCGATATAGTAGGACCACTTCCTCTGTCAGACAATATGGCTTACATATTGACCATAATCGATAGGTATACTAGATGGCCGGAAGCATTTCCGATAGCCGATATAACCGCAGAGACGGTAGCTAAAACGTTAGTACAACAATACATATCCCGATTTAGATGTCCCGTAAACATTACTACTGATAGAGGTAGACAGTTTCAGTCAAAATTGTTCGCTGAACTTGCCAAGTTATGACCAGTCTGCATCCAAACTCGATAGCGAACGGACGCATTACGGGAGCTAGAGATCTCACACACAAACAAAACAAATCTAGTAGAGCAGTGTACAAACCATACGCCCAACGATGGGCGCCAAGAAACGGATTATAAACAAGAGGAAATACTCAGTGCCTCTAGGATCTTTCCACAAATCCGTGGACAATAACGGAAACTCTCCAAAATCCGGAAGATCTGGTGATCAAAACCCTTTCGACATCCTACAAACGATCGATGATGAAGTGGTCAATACCAACACGACAACCGTAAGACAATCGACAAGATTACCACCACCAATCGTGGTAGCAAGCACCAACGTGGGTGATGTCCACAGAAAAATAATTGCAGCTGGTGTAGTTAAATACACGACGTCCGTAACAAATAACGGTACTTTGGTACGCACCACGACCAGTAATGATTTTCGAGTGGTAGTAAACTACCTGAAACAAGCAAATACAGACTTCCATACGTACCAGTTGGACGAAGAAAAAACAACGAAGATCGTGCTGTTGGGTTTAACTGATAAGCCCCTGGAAGAGATCACACTAATACTAAAAGAGGAAAATGTCACACCAGCATCCATAAAAAAGTTGAGCATCAAAAACAAACGGTACGATGACCAGGCAGCGTACCTTCTTCACTTTCAAAAAGGTACTGTTGATATCAAAGTGTTGCGGACAATCACAGCGCTGGACCACCAAATAGTGAAGTGGCGATATTATTCGAACAGCAGTTCAATTATGCAATGTAAAAACTGCCAACGGTTTGGGCACGGTGCCGCAAACTGCTACCGACCTCCTATCTGCATGAAGTGTGCTGAGCATCATGGATCAACGACCTGCCCGGTGGCAAAGATTTCAACAGACGGCGTAATACCGGCTCACAAATTAAAATGTGCCAACTGCGTGCATACCGCGAATTATTTTGGATGCCCGATCCGTATGAAAAAAACCACAACTGAAAAACTAAAGAACAGGACCACAACACCTAAACATGTATCATTTTCAAACAGTAGTTTCCCACTCCTTTCTTCTACGCAATCTTCCCATTCGCATATTTCTAACACAAATACTAACATGATCACAGGGCAACGATCTAACCTTACTACCTTTGCCAAGGTAACTGCCAACAACCACAGTGAACTTTTCAATTCTGAAGAGATAATTGAAATAGTAAAAGAAACCTTCTCTTGCTTGAGAAATTGTAAAAACAAAGAAGATCAAATCTTAGTGGTTTTCAAAATTGTACAAAAATACTGTTACCCGTGATGGCAGGTTCCAAAAACATTAAAATTTCATACTGGAATGCAAACAGCATTTCCAACAAAAAATATGAACTCATTCACTATTTAACAAAGAACAACATCGATATCATGATAGTGTATGAAACTTTTCTCAAACCCGGCCATTCTTTTAATGTGGCTAACTATAAAACATACAGACTAGATAGACTACATAGTACTAAAGGAGGTATAATGGTGCTTGTAAAATGTTGCATAGAGCATAAGCTTCTTCCTTCATACAATTTAAGGATAATCGAAGCCATTGCTATTCAGATTTGATCCAACAATGTTCAGATCACGATTATTGGCGCATATCATCCCGGAGGTAATACTGATGCAGTTAAGTTCAAAAGTGATATGCAAGCTCTTACAAACACAAGAAATAGTTTTTTTATTTGTGGAGATCTAAACGCTAGACACAGACTTTGGAACTGCGCCTCATCAAATCGGGCAGGAAAAATTCTCTTTGACGAATTGCAAAAAGGACAATTTTCCGTTTACCATCCAAACACTGCAACATATTTTCCGGTTAATCAAAAATTCAACCCCTCCACAATAGATATTATAATAACAAATAATAATCACAATATTTCAGATCCTCTAACATCCATCGACCTTACCTCTGATCACCTCCCAGTCAGTTTCAATATCAACGGGTTTTGTTTACCTACCAAACCCGAAACAAAAATTTTTGATTATTCAAATGCCAACTGGGTTGCTTTTAGAGATCATCTAAAAAAAAGCAAAATAAATATGATGGAATTAAACCTTAGTTCAATACAAAATCAATCACAAGTAGATGAATTGCTAAGTATATTAACAACAGAGGTTAATATAGCTCATGACCTTGCTGTGCCGAAGAAAACACCAGGAAAATTTAACATTATCATTCCTGAGTATATTCTCAAACTAATTAAAATACGCAATATGTATAGAAAGAAATGGCAGCGACAGAGACACAACACAAACTTCAAATCCATGTATATGCACCTCAAAAACCTCATTATTGAGAAAGTTAACCTAGTTCGAAACGAATCATGGACCAAAAATCTTCAAACGATGAATAACTTAAAAAACCCAAGCAAAGTTTGGAAATTTGTCAAAATTATTAAAAATCAACCAAACTCGATTCAACATTTAAAAGAGAGTGGGAAGACACTATTAACTCCTGAAGAAAAATGCGAGGCACTAAGGACAGTTTTCCAAAGTGCTCATCAATCCACCACTCTAAACAGAAGTCTGTTGGAAAATAAGGTGAACCTAACAGTCAACAAATTTTTCAATAATATTTCACGGTCCAAATCTCAACCAATAGAACTGATAAAACCTAAAGATATTTGTAAAATAATAAAAAATCTTAAAGCGAAAAAATCACAAGGTTTAGACAATATAAACAATAGGGCGATAAAAAATCTGCCAAAAACCACAATAGTTCAATTAAATTTTATATTTAATAGCTGTTTGAAATTGGGATATTTTCCTGAAAACTGGAAATTATCTAAAGTTATCGCCATTCCGAAACCTGGGAAAGATAGCAGTCTGGCTTCTAACTATAGACCGATAAGCCTGCTAAGCTGTTTAGGAAAATTATTCGAAAAAGTTATTTTAAACGGATTGAGAATACATACAATAGCCAATAGTATTATCCCAAAATCTCAACTCGGTTTTCAAGCTGGTCTTTCCACAACCCACCAACTGGAAAGGCTCAAAAACAATATTAGTGTCAATAGAAATATGAAAAAATCAACAGGACTGGTTCTACTTGATTCTGAAAAGGCTTTCGATTCAATCTGGCATGAAGGTTTACTATACAAATTGATTAAATTCAAGTTTCCAAAATATTTAGTCGAAATCATCTCAAGCTTCATTGCTAACAGGAAAAATGCAGTATTTATTAAAAACCATAAATCAGATATATACACCCCAGAGGCAGGAGTGCCACAAGGAAGCGTACTATCTCCATTACTCTTTAACATCTACACGGCAGATATTCCTAAAATGAAAAACTGTGAACAATACCTGTACGCAGATGACGTAGCAATCACAGCATCCGGTAAAAACGCAAAAACTATTATAAAACGCATGAATACAGCCCTTTTAAAATACTCAGCATATTGCAAAAAATGGAAATTGAAAGTAAACGGAAATAAATCAGAAGCTATTTTCTTTACACGATTCACCCGTACAAACAAAATACCATCTACAAACCTACAGATAGATAATACATCCATAACATGGAAACATCATGTAAAATATCTGGGATTAACCCTGGATAAAAGAATTACATTCAAACAACACACTGAAAATACCATCATTAAATGTGAAAAAATATTTCGTTCAATATACAGTTTTTTAAACAGGAAATCGGTGCTAAACCTTAAAAATAAACTTTTGCTATATACAGCTTTGGTGAGATCGGTTATAACATACGCCTCTCCAGTTTGGATAAATTGTGCTATCACGCACAAAAATAATCTACAAATATGTCAAAATAAATATCTTTAAACCATATTAAACGTTGCCCCTTGGCACAGAACTCATATAATTCACAGTATGTGTAACATAAGCACCATTCAAAAACACTTAACAAAACTGAACTCTAACTATAGCTCCAGAAATTCAATGAACTTCAGTGCATGCAGTTAATTACACTAAAACATAATCCCTTCACATATTCCTACACCCATTAAATCCCTTACTACTGTTTAAAAATTGATAGCGAAATCAACACAACAATAACAATAGATCGATATGCAGATCTGAGTTAGGAGTAAATACATTATGTTATTATTACTTATATTTACTTATAATTAGATTAAGATACTTACAGTAAATATTAAGGATTAGGTTAGGATAATAGATTTAAGTTTTTTTCCTCTCCCTTTATTTTATGATGCGGGTTTTTATAAGATTTTTTTCCCGCTAAAACCGAATTTAACGCCAGAACAGGAAAAGTAAAACAAACTCCGACAAGCTCAGCCATATTTCAAAGCAATGAGGAAAGATAAGTTCGAACCCATTAGATAAAAAGATACTACAAATGTATTCTGTACACAAGCCTAATTACATTCAAATATACTCTTCTACTACTACTACTACTACTACTTGCCAAGTTATGAGGAAGTCACCACATATCTACTACTGCGTATCACCCGCAGTCGAACGGTTTAGTAGAACGGTTTCATAGACAACTCAAAGGCTCACTTATGGCAAACGACACCTCGGAACGCTGGTCTGAAAAGTTACCCTTAGTACTTTTAGGGATAAGAGTAACATTTAAGGAAGACCTCAGATGCACTCCAGCGGAGTTAGTTTACGGACAGAGTTTACGGTTACCGGCGAATTTACTAGCACCATCTTTAACACCTATACCCGATTCTTCAAATTACATAACGCGGTTAAAAAATATATTCAGCAAAATTTCCCCTACATCACCACGTCAATCTAACAATAAGGTCTACGTAGACAAGAACTTCGAGACGTGTAAAAAAGTATACATAAGAGTAGACCGGGTTAGAGCAGGCCTCGAACCTCCTTACGAGGGACCGTATGATGTAGTCAAGAAGCTAAGGAAACATTTTGTGATTGACAAAAAGGGAAAGCACGAATCCATTTCTATCGATAGGCTGAAACCCGCGTATTACATGGAAAAGTAGCGTTCACGCTACTAGCGGCTTTTTAAAAAATGATAAAAAACGGATCACCTCCGAGCACTCCAGTTCTGCTCTCTCGAGCAGTAAAAAAATGTATATAAGGACCAATATCTTTAGTTTTAAGAAGAGAAGGTTTTTGGCAATGTTTGTGATAAGTTCTCCTAGACGTCCAAATAAAGAAGTATCTCCACTTCAGATTCATGAATCTTTGAGGATTCATGAATCTCGAGGTTTCATGAATCTCTGAGGATTCATGAATTCTTAGAGAGTCGACTCTTGATTTGAATTACTCCTCGTTAAAGATTCATATGAATGACTCTTCGTAAAAGACTCATTAAGCACAACACTAGTTTGGACATATAATTCAAGCATATTTTGCAATATTCTTATTTTTTAATAGATAAGCTGGTATCAATTGCCCAGCAATGAAATTAATAATATATTCTAAAAATAATTATTTCATTCCCCCTTCTCAAATGATACACTGCCTACAGGATTAAATCGCTTTTACTGTAGTTATAAACGTATGACCCCACACCCACCAACGTCAAATTATTGGAAGAAGAATTTTGTGGAAAATCGCTAATATTCACCTTGTCTCCTACAATAGCCTTGGTCTAATTGCACGGTAATTGCACGATGACTATTTTGTTTGGAACTTGACCGCTACAGTGGTGACAGAAAGAGGACGAACGTTCACCGCAGTAGGTGGGAAAAAGACAACATGAATTAGCGTACACAAATCTTGGTTGAAAGTACGCGCTTGTGTGTTTCCGCGGAAGTAAAACTAGGGGAAACGGTGGGATCGCACACAATTTGGTCTACTGGGTAGCTCTTTGGCTACAGCTCACCTTTTTTCCGAGTAAATTCGTTGTATACAATTGGAAACGAAATATTTTCCGGATAGCTTTTTTGAAAGATTTCTCCGACCTGATGCTTTTACTACTCTACGATCCTAGTTGCTTTAGTAACGATAGTTACAGAATAAGCCCATGTGTAAATTATTACATTATTTAATTATTACTATCTTTTACAAATTCGCTTCATTGTCATGTAAAATCGATTGTTAGCTTACAAAAAGTTGTCTATATATACAATTCATGTTTAACAAAGCTTAAGGGGTTATTAAATTTGGTGGTTTCTGTCAAGCATTTTTGTCGTCTGGTGATAAGATGATTCCGTAACCAACATTGTATAGGGCATAAAATGTCACGGACAGACAAAAACTGTGAATTGGTGAGAATTATTGAAGAAATAATAAAAATAAGCATTTCAATTTGATTGTTCCTGGTTCTCTTGTGGTGAATTTTCAAAACTTTCCAAAATTCAGTCAAATTCGTCTGTAGTTTCACCTTTTTAATGGGGCATTAATACTAACAAATCAGTAAAATCAAATATAGAGAAAAATTATTGATAAAACGTATAACAGAAATAACAGAAATGTACTTTTTTTTTAACTATCTTTCAGAATATAGCAACATGTATAAAGATGATTCCATGTCTCGTGTGTGGTGCCCAACTTTCATTCGGGAAAACGAGTGGCATCATGTAGCTGTAACATTAGGCAGAATGTCACCAAAAACATCTCTCCTCTCGATTTATTTGGATGGCCGGCATGTACATTCGCAAAAAATTAATCCTATTTGTAGCTCATTATCCTGTAGTTCTGCAAGAAATCATACGAGTAGCTTTCACGCATTTGTTGGAACACCCCCAATGTGGCGAACGTATTCTAAGCTTATCTGGAAACAAGGAGTGTGTAATTTCATTGATGATGTAAGTCAGATGTATGTAATATACTATTACTGCTTTTGATTGATTGATTTTTTTTCAGACGTTCGAATATTCCGCTGTTGCCCGAGTATACATGCTTGGGCCACACTATACAGGCTCGTTTCAGGATGTTCGTTTGCAGGAAAATGAAGAAATAAACCCGTTAGTTGCAGAATGTAGGATAGCATTTAGCATCAACCCCAAAGCTTACTCATGTATGACGTTAAACAAAATAAGGAAAGTTTACAATCGCACGGATGCCAAATCAATTGCAAAACAACTCGGAATGAGTTCGCATGAAAACGCTACACCAATTTTAGTCCTGCATAATGCTGCCGGTCATTTGAACGGTCCAGCACGTACATTAGGTGGTGTACTCGTCGGCTATTTGGGTATTCGAAAGTTCAATCCATTTCCGGTTTCAATGTCGATTAACACAGTTGGAGGTTGTAGTGTATTACTAGGACTGGTAGCTATGTCACACGATATTGAAAGTTTATATGCAGCAGTTAAAGCATTAACATGCATTTTGCGTACTAGTAAATTGGCGCGTCAAGAAATGAATCAACGTCGTTTCTATCAAACTCTCGCAATGTTGTACAAAAGAAAAAAAAACTTGCTCAATTCACACATTCTACATTTATCGTTCAATTTGGTTGGCACCGTTCATAGTGGACATGAAACTTCTACGATCCCAAATGTGACAGCGTTTCAGGTAAGTTCTAGGAATTTATGCAATTTTCATATTTAAAAGAAAATTTATCATCCGAGCGACAGAATACAGATTGACTCTGAGATACACAATTGTAACGAACTGTTATAATCCACCAGAGATCCGCGTACCTCGTATCCGAGACCAATAACGTTTAAATTTGAATTAAATACAGGTCATTCTTTCTTAGCTTGAAATGTTTTACGCCTTTTAAGCCACTTTTTGGAAAGCGATTGTTCGATGGAAACCCGAGTGTTCGTGCAACGTCTAGATCAAGGCTAGATAAGGTGGTGGAATGTAGAGTATTTTGACAAGCAAGTAGACGAAAAACTAGAAGGTGAGTTGGACAGCGGAAGGAGCATTTTGTTGAACTATGCATTTGTTGAACCTGGAAGCATCGGGCGCACCAGAAAAAAACACGTTTAGAACGTTTGGATGTCCAAGCTCAACCACATCAAGTTCTTTGTTTATTAAGTGTCGTTTACACACAACGTCTTACGCTACGTTTATATAAAGTAGTTCCAATCTCAACACTCTCTCTTAATCCGAGTCCTGATCGTAAAGCCTTGAATCGGATTGCATCAATAGATTTAGTAAGAATATCCGCTACCTGGTCTCTAGTTCCTATATGTGCTACAACAACCTGTCCACGAGAAACTGTGTCACTTAAGAAATGATGTTTTATATCGATATGTTTGCTTCGCTTATTCTCGGTGGTCTTGGCCATGCTAATACACCCATTGTTGTCTTCATAAATGGTTACTGGAGCAGCTATTATCGATATGTCTTCCAATATTCCGGAAATCCACAGACTTTCAGAAACAGCTGCACTGAGTGCCAAATACTCAGATTCGCTTGATAATAGAGACACTGTTGTCTGCTTTTTGCTACTTAACGGTACCATCACCATTGTTTTTTACTTTAAATACCCACTTGGTGCTTAACGGTTTCATATCTTGATTCATGGGAGCTTTCTCCCACGCACTATTTTTTCCCTTGATTTAAGCTCTTCATCGATAGCCAGAAGCCATTTGTCCCTCTCTGTACTAGAGATCGCCTCGTTTAAGGTTGATGGAATAAAATCTTCGCAGTTTACTGCGAAAGACATAACATGATCATTAAATCTTTTCGGCAATATTCCTCTAGTTTGCCTTTTCTTCGGTAGATTCTCATTTTCAATGTCCTCAACCACTTTATCGTATGAGTTATTTGAATTTTCGCTATTTTCTTCATCGGAAAAAGACTGCTTATAACTGCCTTCGCTTGGGGCTTCATCATCATCTGTATCAATTGATTTTTCCTTCTGATGCTTGTTATCATCAATATTATCGCATTTTGCAAATATTACAATGTTGTGATCTACATTTTCAAAAAATTTAGCATCTTGACTTATTTTGTTCGTTACCCTATTTACGAAACGATATGCTTTATGCTGCGTGGAATATCCGACAAAAGTTAATTTCCTTGCTTTTGTATGTAGAGTCTCTCGTACTGTCTCTCGTACAAAATCTCGTACTGTCAACGCAGCTTCTGATTCGTTTTCCTATTGCCACTAGGTGTACTTTCTAAGGGGCCACTTAAGTCGGTGTGCACTATCTCCAGTGCCTCTTGAGTTTTTGATTCGGTTACGTTTGGAAATGGTAACCTACTCATTTTTCCTTTAATGCAACATCGGCATGGTAAATCCTTCTTGCATTCACAAATTTTGGATCTCATTTCACTGTCCTTAAAAATCTTTTTTACCATTTGATTATCCCGATGCCCCATTTTCCTATGCCACTAGTGTTCACAATCTTTTGTTTGCAACGCAGATTCAAGTGTACATAGTTTGTATAAGTTTCCTACAGCCTTCGCTATTGCTACCGATCTTCCCTTAGCGTTGTACACAATACATTGGTTTTTCAAAAAAACCACTTCAAAATCCGTTTTAGTTAACGCACTGACGGGAATCAACCTTGCCTTTAACCTAGGAACGTACAAAACATCTGACATATCAATAGTTTGCGTTTCTTCCATATCCGCAAGAACGTTTAAACTACCACTGCCGACACCGGCTACTTCAGCCGTTTGTCTGTCACTTTTGTACCTTGTGTTATTTCCAATGTATTAAAAAATTCTTTGCATGTGCTTCGAAGCACCACTATCCATGTACCATTCCCTGGGTTCACGTATGCCTACGATCCATGCGGTAGGTTCGTTCGAGAGAGTAACAATATTTACTATTTCCGCACATTGCCTTTTTAGCAGTCTGCACTCTTTTTTAAAATGTCCGGGCTTATTACAATAGAAGCACTTTTTCACTTCACCAGCACCGCTATTTCGTTTCTTCTGTTGCACCGTTTTCAACGCCATTTCACTCGCACTTCTAGTTTTTCTGTTGCACCTTCTAGTTTTTCGTCTTCTTGCTTGTCAAAATACTCTACATTTCATCACCTTGTCTCCAACAATAGCCTTGGTGAAAATTGAGCTCCATTTGTCGCAGTCGCAATTGCGACAATCGCTAACAATGTAGAGACGGTCTAAAACTGTCTCTACACAGTTAGCGATTGTCGTAATTGCGACTGCGATTTTGTCAAACTCTGTACATCAGTCGTCACATCGCGACATTTCGCAATTTTTTTGTATAGTGTTTGACAAAGTCGCAGTTGCAATTGCGATAATTGCTAACTGTGTAGAGACAGTCTTACAGCTCTGTCAAAAAGATCTGGACTTATAAAGGATCGAACCGTGCATCTACACCTAGCGGTCTTCCTGTAGGGATCGAGAGCCGTGTGATAGAAAAGATTCGAAAAGGAGAGCGAAAACTAGCGGATCGAGGCAGATATCTACACCTCGAACATAGCGAATGACATAGGTAAATAGAACTGTCATGCAAACGTCTAGGCAAAAAAGTTAAAAAAAACTACGGGAGGAAGAAGAAGCGCGAGTCTTGTGGTTCATCGCGAGAAACATAGACGTTTGTGAAATGAAATTGAATATAATAAATAAAATATGAGTGAAGATCACGTCACTTCCCAGCGTCAAAAGCATAAAAATCTCCGTTGCTTTTGCACATCTGCAACAAATTACGATCCATGCCAATTGCCCATAGTGCCACTCTCCGCGATAAGACGCCATCACTGGATCGATGGATTTTTTGACACCTAGGCGATCACAGCGCTCAAGCGTGAGGTAGGCTAGGGGCGTGTGTGTGTGTATTGCGATCCACCGAAAACAGACACTCTATTGCATGCACAATAATGACCAAGCCCGCGTTGATCGAGAGGGAATAAAATTAGCCGCGGGTGAGAGTGAGATGCGCATAGCTTGCAACCGATGACTATCGCCGCGACAACCGAGTTCGTGGAGGCGGTGTCGGTCTCAGGGCTGGAGGAAGGCTTGAAACGGGGTGGAAATCGTGCAACTTTCGGGTTTTGTCGCAAACTTTGCCGCTTGGGTACGTTGGCAACCGTACCTGGGAAGACCGCTAAGTGTAGATGCACGGGAAAGGTTACTCCCGCATGAACCGATCGGCAAGCAACAGCACGTGTAATCTTTTGGCGTTAGAAAAAGTGTATAGGAGTTTTATAAATAGAGACAATAGCAGTACATCTCACTACACGTCCGTAAACTTTCCCTTTCCACTCGATCTGAAACTAGGGAATCTTAAGACAGCGACACTCCTAAAGATGAACTCGATGCGCAGATTCAGTTTTAACGTTACTTATGCCTTTCGATTAATTGATGTTTTTATACGAAAAGAATTTTTATTTTTTATTTTATTTAATTCCCCTTCTCAAATAATACCATGCCTATGGGCTTTAATCGCTTTAACTGTAGTACGTATGTGTAGTATACACGTATGACCCACCTACGCCAAATTTTTGGAAGAAGAATTTTGAGGAAAATCGCTAAGATTCAACCTTGTCTCCCACAATAGCCTTGGTCTACACGTAAAGTGATTTTTAATTCTCTTGATAGTTGTCAGGCATATCTGACACTCTTTCCCTCTACCCAATTAGTCAAATCGGCATGCTTTCTGGTTTTTCGTAACTAACCATCAAATCTGGTTGAGCGAGAAGGCATGCTGATTTTACTACATTTGTATTTACATTTTTACTTAGGGCTAATAGTATTGTAAAATCAAATGTTCTTTTCGGGAAAAATAACTAACACGTTGGTTACGCTTCTGAACACTTTACAGGGTTTTCGGGGATTATATAGACAAGTTCAGCAAGTTGTTGTTTTGTTCGGGCATATAATTGACTTGTTTGGCAAGTTATTGAATTGTACAGAAGATGGCGTTGACATGTTCGGCAAAAGTATTGAGCAATCGTTGAATGATGTTGCTGGCAACACTGCTGCTAGCAAAGTGCTCAGCGAATAGCAACACAGCTTCTGTCAAATCCATAGCAACCGCGTTGCCAATAATAACATTCTACCGTCGCTCAATAGTTTTCCCGAACATGTCAACGCCATCTTCTGTACAATTCAATAACTTGCCGAACAAGTCAATTATATGCCCGAACAAAACAACAACTTGCTGAACTTGTCAATATAATCCCCGAAAACCCTGTATAAGAATCCTGTATCTGGAAATCGGGTAAACATGTGCATGTACATGATAAACACGTAGCCGAAAGGGTGACGATGACAGTTGTTCATAAAAAGTTGACTATTGTGTCAATCATTTGGACAGAGTAGTTTACGCCGTCTGTCGTGTATACAAGTGGTAGACAGTGGTGTCAAGTCAAAAATCATGTAGACAGTTGTGACAGTTGTGTGACAGTGGTGTCGGTTGTTATATTCATGTAGACAGTTGTGTACTGGACTGTTATACCCTGTAAGTCTGGAAACGTCAAAACGCATACAAAAAAATCTTTCTTAGAGTGTGGTTCTGGCCATTGTTTGTAGGGTTGCCAACGATGCAATAAATATACAGAAACAAATATTAAACAATTCTCGTTATTATTATACACTGTTTTATTTTAGTAATCCATTTTGAACCTTTAAACGCAATCTTAAAAAAACTGAAATTAAGAAGAGATAAAAATTCAATAGTTTTCAAATAACGTTTATTTCCTGTCTAATCTACCTATCTTTTAAGGAGTGTCCAAATAGTAGACCATAACAGTTAAACATAACAACATTTTTTTTATGTTATACTTGTTATGCGCAACAAAAACAGAATAGCGAAATGTTGAATCCGTACCATAACATATGCTCGAATTTGGCACATTCGAGTTGCAAAGGAAGCAAGTTTTAAACATTGGCGATTCAAATAAGCACTGAATTAAACTTTTTTTCATGGTCTGGGTGTGGAAAAGATATATTTTAGCAATAAAATAGAAACTTGTTATGCTATGCGAGAGGTTTTGCGTCCACACTTGTTGCGGTCCGTTCAGTGTTGCCAAATCATTATAAAACGCAATTTACTGTAAATTTGGTTGCCAGAATCGAAGACCATTCGAGCATATGTTATGGTTACGGTCTGGACGCTCCTTTACAATCGGTAAAACGCTCTTCAAATCAGCATTACATTCACGTTGAATAATCCTGTATGAGGCAGGAAGTAAAAAAGATGTATTATTTAAAACTGTACAAGAAGCATAATATATAACCTACTTGAGTTACATAAAATTAAAATCTGATGGTCAGGTTTGCTGTAGAATGTTGTTCGGAACGCAGAAGACGAAGCAAGGGTGCTGTTAGGAGATTGTTTTAGTTGAATTTGACTCACCACCCGATTGAAAGCTTTTAGTTTCCATTAGCCCTACGTCTACAAACGACGACAGCTGAAAAGAACACAAACATTTACATAATGCAAGACACAGTGGTAACATAAGTGTTTTTCGGTATCGTCCGATATCAATCAATGAAGGTGGGGATAATCAATACAATGATGCAATCAGATGAACCATTGGCAGCAAAACTAACCGAATACTTCAAATGACTTACCACGATGTGATGAGAGAATTCGGCTAGGTCCTGCCACTTCTTCGTCATATTCAGCCGAAAGCTGCTCCAATAGTTTATCGCGCTGGCGATAAGCTTTTCCCGTCTTTCGATTTTGTGACATTGTACGACAATTTAAAGACACAATTTGCAATTCTTTTTAACTGTGACAAACCAGTACTGGCCGTGTGAAGTACCAGCTTGTCAACTGTTCACTTTCACTCGCGAGAACATCACTCAGCGAACTTTAATAATATCGGACTTCGCGTTTTCGGATTTCGTACTTAACAGTGAGTGATACATTGAGGCCTTACCGTGGGTCGGGGGACTCTCAATGATCGGAAATGAAAGACGACACGAGTATGACTTTACTCATGACAGTCCAGATTAAGTCTGCGTGCTGCCTACGGATTTTGGCTTTATTTTATATCATTATTTCTGGATGAAGCGTGCTATGGGTTTGACGCCTTTGTGCCTGCTTTGGGTGGAACCTAATTTCACTTGTTCTACTTTCTCTCGCTAGAAGCGGAAGAGTTCTATTGGGTTGCGCTTGTGACGTTTGGGTATGCGTTGTTTTACTGACGCATCATAAACAATTTTGAGTACGGTTTAATGGCATGCATGTGCGCAAACTTTCCATGTTGTGCCTCTGCGCAACTCTTACGTGTTTTGCCTATGCGCGCGTTTTCTCCTAGTGTAAGGTTTCCTGGTTGTTCGGGTCTTGTAACTTAACGCTTGTTTATGGTCTGTTATGTAAATGTTTTGAAGGTTGAGCTGTGCGGTAGGTTATGGTCTTGTGTGGCCTTGGTGTCACATTTTGAGCTGTGTGATAGGTTATGTTCTTGTGTTCGCCTAATGGGTATGCAACGTTTAATGTTTTACAGATGTTAGCAGATATGCTACAGTCACACCACCATCGGAACTGCAAATGTTTCACATAAGAAAATAGACAGTCATCTGTTGACAGATTCAACTTTATTAAAAGTTGAAAAACAACGATTCCAATACATTGATGAGATATGAGAACAAACCAATTGTTTACGACAGCCCTATCTCGACACAGCCGGCCACGCACACACTCTCATAATCCGGTGATTCGAGCAAATTTCATGCAGATTTTGACAGGGGAACGCACCAAATTCATCCTTCGATGGACGAATTGTCGTAGGGGATGTTTCCCGTGTGCCAAAAATATAAATAACATTTTTAATGAAAACTTCGATTATTTTAATATTTTGATTTACATAATGTTTTAAATCCATTGAGTTTAAAGTTAAGTTTTTAAACTTAAATGAATTTTCCTCAAATTGTGGTTCTGCAAAAGTGATTCCTTATGTCTTTTTTATGCCAGATTTCCGTTTCACGTTCTTGGCCTGTGCAGGAGTCCTTTAAACCGCTCACGGTCGAGCGCCGACGTCTGCAAATCCGTTCTATCTGGCGGACGCGCCAAGGCCATCAATGCATCTCAATTTGGGCCTACCACGCCTCCTCTGTCCTTGTGGACGATTTAAACTCCTTTTTTCGAGCCGGGTCGTCCGGTGTCATTCTCATGAAGTGGCCAGCCGAAGTCTGGTTAGTCTAATCCGCTGTATTAAGCACAAAGTTACGGTTTGAGTAATGGTTTTGTACAAAGTCCATGTCTCAGAGGCGTATGTGAGTACTGGTACTATATAGGTTCTATGTAGTCCCAGTGTTAGCGCTAACGCTCGTACTTACGCCTGTGAACGCAGGTTGGATGTCTGAACGCTAGGACACGCATCCGGCGAAAGGATGCGTGCGTTACGTCATGTAATCGTTCTCTTCGTTCTAAAACGTGGGAATACAAGATTTGGGAAAGCACAGGATCGAAATCGAGCCCGAAATACAGCAAAAGAGGAATGGAAATCAAATAGATTAGCCACAACATTAAACAGACGAAAGCGTTTGTGGAGAGGATCATTGTTGCTAAACTGCGTACGACGTCTAGCAACAGATACGGGGTTTCCGGGATTATATTGACAAGTTCAGCGAGTTATTGTTTTGTTCGGGCATATAATTGACTTGTTCGGCAAGTTATTGAATTGTACAGAAGATGGCGTTGACATTTTCGGGAAAACACCCTTTGGAGAGACGTTGTTGATGCAGGATACTGCTTTCGGATTTTCTGGTGTTCCTATTGCTAAAATAAATAGCAAAACGGCTCCTTTTCGTGTCGTTCTTTGTGGTGTAGTTTCTGGTCTGTATTTCACGTGGTTTATATCTTCTTCTTCTTTTTACAAAACGCCAAAGTTTCAAAATAAAACATACCCAACTATCGTTTACTGAGGTGAAGGTGTTAGTTAGTGTTTTTTGTTGAACTTGTTGGATTACAAATAATATATATAATTATGCGGTTCACCACAGGTTATAATAAAACAATAATTTTTATTGATTATTATTGGCAACTCGCGGGACCACTTCCTACCAGTACAAAACTAAGTGTGAAATGAATCGCCTAATTCTATGTTCCCTGTTCTTTTATACCTTTCGGGAACTGATTGCTATCTATTGCGAAACGTGGGAATCGCGCATGAAGAGGATGTGTTGGCTTCCGGAGTGTCGGGCTGCAAGAATGCGTCTTCAAGATAGTCAAGTGATAAAGAGTGCAACCGTTTCCGTAGGGGAGAAGTTCCAACGATCGGCGATAATGTCTAGCTCCACTAATCGGAAGACATGCAGACGAACGGATGTGAGTCAAGAAATGTTGATACGATCACACGTGCAACGTAATTATATGCGTAAACAGATGTGGTACAACATTTGTATGTGAAACAAATAGGACGAGGAGAACGGCAAAAGAGAGTAGAGTAACATTTAGGAAAGGATAATGAAAGACCATTGGTTGAACACCAAGAACAGTCGGATGTGGAGGACACTGGGAGGAACAGTTTTACATCATCTGCAAACATAAGGAAACAATGAATGAGGAGGTATCAGATAGATATCTGATATCTGCAGAGCAGATATCATTGACAAAAAAAGTAAACATTAGAGGATTCAGGACCCTGCCTTGAGGCACACCAGAGGTACAGAGATACTCCAATTTTGACTGAACAAAAACGATCACTAAGGAAGGAGTTAAACCGGGATAAGAGAGCATTTCTAAATTCAATTTTGCGGAGTTTGGCTAAAAGAATGGATATGCCTCTTCTAGTTGGCTACGGAGGTCCGATCACCTTTTTTAAAGATCGGAACAAGCCAACTAAATTTCCATAAGGACGGAAAACGTTCGGCACGAATGGACCATTGGAAAAGGATTTGTCCATGGACCAATACTCTACATTTATTTACTGTTTGGTGTATGAAAATCCATCATTTTGCTTGTAACACTCAAGAGTGGCTAAAATTACGTGAAAAGAGCATAATGTTTTTTCCTCACTTACTTCTAATTTTCATTAAATATGAAGCTAGACCCAAATAATGTTCATATTGACTTATATTCTACTTCTTTCTGATTTTTTTCTGCTTGCATATTCAATATGAATATGGTAGTGGTTCGAAAAAGCATTCCACGTAATTCTCAAGTTAGTCATACGACAAGAAATGTATCGGTCTCATTTGTATAACACGACGCACCATTGAATGTTATCTGTCAAAAAGTAGAGTTTTCATACACATAAACGTAAATAAAAAGAAAATTGAATGAATGTTTCAAATTCTAATGTTTGTACGATTAGAAAGAATTTTTTACAAGTACAAGTGCGCTATTGTGTTGCAAGTATGAATTTTCAATTAAACTGAAGTTATTAATAGATTAGAATTATTATTAGACTAAGAAATTATATTGCCCATAGAAAATGTATGGGATACCTGGATATGCCGGTCATAAAGATAGGGGGTGTAAACAGAAATTCTTGAAAGTAAGTATTTCTAATTTTCATACACCCTTTTTCGTTAGGATTTTCTGAAAGAGAATTATATTTCCCAAAAGATCCTTGGCGAAAAGATTAGTAGCCATATTTATTGCCATTAAGCTATTTAAAAGCTATTTAAGTTTGAAAATAAAAATCATATTCGTGTACCCGGGTAAATCGTTGATTAAATAACATTATTCTCTTAAATTCCCATATAAAAATAAATTCCTATATATCTCATCCTACCGCTTGCGTGTTAGCGAACCCCCCCCCCCCCCCCCCCCCCCCCCCCCCCCCCTTCCCCCTTTTCATTCCCCTATGACGCACGCGGTTCTCCAAGAACGATCCTTAGGTGCGCGCCCTAGCCTCTTTTAATTCTGTAGGTGATCTGCTTGATCACAATCTATCCCTTTCTTCTTTCCGTTTTCGCGTCATTTCTACCTCTTTCCAGTGTATCTCGTCTTTGTTATTGTGTTTTTTTTGTTTTGCCTGTTTTTTTCTTCTTTCTGACGCTATTGTACAGCCCTCGAGGCAAACAATATTGATTTTTAAAAAATAAATAAATCAAAATAAATAATTTTTTTTCTCGAGTTGGATTTAATTGTCGCTTGGCCAACGACATATACTCTGTTTCAGCACGCTGAAGTAAATCAGGAATATATCCGATCTATTTCGAGGTTTGAGGCAGGATGATCCGCAAAACTATAGCAGATCAAATAAATCAGTTTGGCAAAAGTGGTCAACAAAGATAGTTTATTGCGTCCGTATCTCGGGGACTGTGTATACTGTGTATCTCGGGGACTAGCTGTACTTCATACAGTTTTTATATTAATTTTATTTTGTGTTTTAATATTTTTTTTGTTGTGCCTATTGATATAACATTTCTAAATATATTTTAATGTAGGGTAACTGCTCCAGTTTGCCGTAGTGTATCTACTTTCGGAAGGTGTGTAATTCAATCTAAATTTTGAGGGTATGTGATAAGTGTCATGAAATGAGACCTTACTGAGAGATGGAATGAGAGATGAAATGTGAACAATTTTAACTGCCTGCACCGGCAAGACGTCAAAATCTGACTAAGCAATTGACGAATCCGGCAACTTGAAATTTCTTATTTAAATACTTTTAATCATCGAATTCAGCATTAGCAAAAATAAAAAGTAAATTTTTCAAAATGTAAACCAATGTTTTAAACCAATTTACGTAAAAAAACTGTTTACACGGCTAACTTGCATTGCTGAAAATAACAGTGAAAACAATTTCATTCAAAACACTTGGAGTAGGAACTAAAATGCGTATGAAAACAAACAAATACTGGGATGGTTTATTAAACTGAATAAAAGCACAGAAACGAGAAGTAACAGTTTTTAAAAATATTTTATAGGAAAAATCTGCATTTAGCAGCCATAAGCTGAAGCAGTTACCCTACACTTTTTTTCTACAAGCTTTAAATATTCATTTATTTTAATATATCTTTATTTCATGTATTATTACAGGATTTGTTATGCGACTTTCCAATATGGTTAGACCCATCAAATGACCTGATACGTTCCTTGCTGGAGCATCTTCTTGAACTTTGCACTGAATCCAATGAAAAAGCTGCTAATATTCGAATCCTTCAGGATTTACAGGTATGTTAATTATTGCACTATAATATAATCATAATAATTTTCCGTGAAAGGATAGGCCAGCAATGGCTGCTGAGAGATTTCTCTGGAACTCATATCGTCACGAAATGATTAAGAGTGCACATGGCACATAGCACAATAACAAAAGTCTTAACACGTTTAAGTTCGCATCAGCCGAATTCAAGTGATGCCAATGGCTACCGCCTGGCCTTATCACCTGAAATCGAATGGTGCCGTAGCCCGTACGACACCCATAGCGGTATAGTCAATCCTGCATAGGGGGGATAGGTCCGGATGGGATTTTCAACCGGTACTGTCGTATGAAGATCGGCGCCGCTCCCAATGCACAATGTTTTTTTTTTTTTTTCAAAGGATTGTGTACATTCTTTCAAAAAGAAAATTTGCTGTCGAATGCATAATCTCACTAATTTATTATAAATCTATGCTTAATCCAGGCGCCGTGAAAACAATCAAATGGTTTTTTGTTTATTGAAAAAACACCTGATTATTTGTCGTTTTGTTTTTATTTACACAAATGGCCTAAATCTAATTATGGCCGAAATCCTACTCGAAGCTAGTTTTTTTTGTATGCATTTTGACGTTTCCAGGCTTATCCGCTTACAGCCCGCCATACAAATGGCAAGCCAAGTTAAGCCTGGGAAACAAGGATTAAATTGGTTTCCTAATGAAACCAGCTAACCCAAGCTCGAAAAATGTCAAGACAAAGAATTTTGCTAGCTGGTCTGAGCCAGGTTAGGCCATGTTTCCCGTGTGCGAGAAATGTAAACAATTTTTTTTAATGAAAAGAACTGATAAAGGATTATTTTAATTATCCGATTTATTTATTGTTGCAAATGAATTGAATTTAGAATTAGATTTTTAAACTTTAATCGATTTTTCTCAAATTGTAATTCCGCAGAAAAGATCCCTTGCATCATTCTTTTTGTCAAAAAGACCTAGCTTTTACGAATCTGTACAGAATGATGAATGACAGTCTGGTACCTGGGTAATTGGACAGGTACAGGTTAAAATCTAAAGCTTTCTAACTTAGAGTATGATCTGCCCCTATAATGGTATCAGTAGAAGTGCTGGTATCGTAGTGGTAGGCAACCAAAATGCACTGAGTTGATGTGTTGTACGTGCATATAAGCGGTATGGTGTTTATGATTTGTGTACATTTAGCACAACGCACAGCATTACCCAAGTGGTGAAAACCTTATCGTTTCCTCTCCGTCTAATTAATTGAGTTCGACCATTCAGGTTCGCGATTAATTCAGGTGTTAAATTAGCCGGTCCGAACAATCCGAGCACAATTCTCGATCATCCACAGCGCGATATGAGGACTTTTTTCGTTTGTTCCCTCTGATTGTCGTAACACATGCTTTCTTGGTACTCTTTTTTGCATATTCGTGTAGGGGGGAGGTGAAAGAAGCCCACTGCACAGTTTTCGTGACGATTGGTAATTCTGGGAAACTTTTACATGCATCGCAAAATGCAAAAAATGACAGAGTTTCAAGTGTCCGATTTTGAGTACTCAGTACTGTAATTAACCCTATTCCTGACAACCGGCTACCTGGGTGTTTATATTCGCTTATAACTTTTTTTCTACGAATCGTAGCTATCCAAAACTTGGAATGTACATGAAATTTATGGTATTTTTTCACAGAAATTAACCCCAAGGCTATTGAAGGAGACAAGGTGGTGGAATGTAGAGTATTTTGACAAGCAAGAAGACGATAAACGTTTTTTAGAAGGTGCGTTTGACAGGGGAGGGTGCGTTTGACAGCCTGCAAAATCCCTCAGAAATGGTACACCGGCCAAGGGGCGGCCCGGTGGCATGATGGTAGCTGCGCCGGTCTTCACACGAACGGACCGGACCAAAATCCCATCCGGGTCAATCCCCCGTAGCAAGGATTGACTATCCGGCTACGTGGTAAAATAAGTCGATACGGCCAAGCCGTTCTAACGAAAAAAAAAAATGTTACACCGGCCAATTCAATTCCAACGGTGTTTCTCTGTCCGATTAAAATTATTCATTTTTATGTTTTTCTTATTGTAAATTTACACAAAATTTTGCACTTTGAATGGAAGGAATGCTAATAACGAATGAAATGTAAAAGAGAATGTCCGTTCGGGACGGTTTATTTTGTTAAAGCTATTGGTGAATGCAAAGTTGCTACCAAGCAAAACTGTATCATTTATATTCAGAATTAATTGAGTAGTGAAAAGGCATAAGTGAAACAGTTTTTGATGATGATTAAATGCCATATCATTTTCCACAATCATTATCTATCGATATTGATTAGCCACAATCGTCCGTGAAATGTCTCTTTCCATTCGATCTTAAGATATCGGCATCTTAAGATAGTGGCACTCTCAAGGATGAACTCGTGCGCAGATTCAGTGATAACGAAATGAATGTCTTCAATTTTTTGCTATTTTTTACATATGAACTAGATGCACTTGGTACAGTAACAACTTTTAGTTCATATTTAGCACCGCCACAATTTGGTTTTAAGTCACACAATCGGCCAAACATACCAAAAATGGTGCTGACCACAATGCGTTTATAAATATAATTCAAGCATATTTTGCAATACGTATGACCCAACACCCACCAACGTCAAATTATTGGAAGAAGAATTTTGCGGAAAATCGCTAATATTCAACCTTGTCTACAGTCTACCTTGTTACAGTAGTCTTGGTTAACCCGGCGGTCTACAGTCATTTAACAAGAAACGTCAAATCGTATGGAAAATTTGTTCGCTGAACACTTGAAGGTCTTTTCGTAGACCCAACCAGCACATCCGCGTCGTTCGAGTCAGGGATCATCCCCGCGACACGAAGTTTGCATCGCTCGTTTGCTTAACTTTTGATTAACGAAGGTTTAAAGGAACATACCCAAAGAGAACATTTAGACCTAGCGCCATACAGAACTCAGAAGTGCTCGCTCTAACCGCTATTTCTCTCCTGCTTGCACCCGCACGGAATGGTAACACTCATCGATGGGTCGACCGATTTGAGAGAAATATCTCACGCTTTGCACTTCTCCTCCGTCATTCTCGCACACTTGTACACGTAGCGCACATCGGTCTTGCAAGTATAGGTGGGTTTAATGAATGTGTCTTCCTTGCACATGTCTTTCTTCTCCGTCACACATAGGCGAATCGTCCAGCTGAGCGTTTTGTGACTATGAATTAGTGTGTGACCCCATGTGATAATACATTAGCTCCACACGATTTGCCTTGTTTTAACCCAACTTTTTGATCGTGGATTAGCCTGCACCAATGCATCGCTAACAAAAATTATTTGAAACTATGCAGTGCAGTCAGAAACGGATCACGCACTACGCAAACTAATGGGTCCTGAAGATCTCGAGGAGCAAGGGGCTCGGAGCATCAATAATACCAATACCTAATTTCAACTAATTTCCAAAGACCATGATCCGCTATAGAGTGTAATTTTGCTCACTTAATGCACTTAAGCTTTTCACGCATAGTGCGAAACTGTGCGTATCAGCCCTTATCCGTCCGCACGTTTTTGTTTCCTCTTGGTCCTTCATTGCCCAGTACAAAATGCTGACACTTCTCGAATAGTGGGCTTCTTTCTGGCACACAACAGTGAAATGTATAGCGCTGGAAATATTGCGTAGGACACTGCGCGTGACTCCTTGGAATTGATACAGATCAAGTAGCAGATTCGCGTAAGGAACTGGACATCACAAGAGACTGACTTTTACGTATTTCAAGTTCGATCTGTTTAAATGTAATGGTTAATGCATACTGTAAAATATTCAGAAAACTAACCATACAAATGGAATAAGAATAAGACGCGAAAGTGCTACCAGAGCGTGATCCATTTTGACCACAGAAAATTCCAAATTAACAGTATAAAAGGACAACATTTTTTTACCAGAAGATGGGAAAGCAACTTCCAACGCAAACTCATCAAATTTCTCCGCATCAGTAACCTGTGCAAAGAAATACAACCATGCATAGCCATCTAGACCACCATCACCTACAGTAAAGAGGCGAATGAAGCTGCCCAGCTCAAAGTCTCTATAAAAACAATAAACAACAACAAACAGAAAGCAACTTCAGTTCATCAAGTGCACATCAGCGATCCATTCGAGTTACCATTCAGACCAGTCTTCAAGAGTCAGCGCCTACAGCCCAATTCATTGCCTCAACAGACAAGAACAGCCCTTTTCAAGGCTACTCCTTCGTCCTCATTCTGTTTGCTGGCTTGAATCGGTGCCCATGGGTAGGACTACAGTAGTACAGCATCCGTCGGATAACCAGACCAGCTGGTTAAAGCTCTACCTGTGTTGAAGAATAGTGCGACGCATACGGGTAGTGGCAGACCATCCGGAACCGGCTGTTACATATAGTTAGAGTGTTTGTTTGTATGTGTGAATAAATTAGTTAAAAGAATTCACCAATAGTTGCACGCTTTGAAACGGATAAAAAAACACATACGATACATATGCTTTAAAAAGTAGAGGCCACAGGATCGGTCAACAGGACTGATAGTACAGGGTAAATTGAACTCTTCGTTACTCCCGGAGTTGAAAGCAATCGCAAACATAGTTAAGAATCGCGTAGACAAAAACATCTTGAAATGCGCCGGTGTCTGCCGAAGCAATTTGCATTTGAGATGCAAGGAATCTCCCAGCTGCAGCGATCGGACATTTTGGGTAAAATTTTTCCTTCCGACCGATAGGTAGACCGATTTATGGATAACATTTAACGGAAAACCTCAACTCTCCCAACACCATTCAGAAGCGATGAGCATAGCATTGTCTTTGATGACATAATAGTCCTTTCATTAAACGGTTGATCTATTCCACACGGAGAGCCAGTTGATCGCCAACATAACATTATTATTCAAAGGGCAACATACACTTTCTATCGGCCTTTGCTATAGATCTGGTCAGACGACGCAGATTGTTTCTTGAAATTATCCTAATCGTTTTTTTTATTCCTATTCAAAATCAATCCACAATAGGGTCAGACCATTATCGAAAGGATGGTTTGGGGGCCTTGAAGTTGTGCGTTGATGTTAGTTGCAACATGGCGTGGAGGGGTTCTTTTGGCGGTTCTTTGTTCAACATTTGGAACTGTTATACCTTGCAGAAGAGTTAAAGCATTGCTTTGACAATCCAGATAAGCTTCTATACGTTTAGATAATCTAATCCAGCATAGCAATTTGCTATGAGGCTCTAGGTGGTTGCCTACACCGCCCAACGTGCATACGTTAGTATCAATCGTTTGATTGATAGGATCACTAGATACTTCTGAATTTTGTTCTATTCAAATCAGATCGAATGTCCGAATCATATCCAAATCCGAAAGGAAGAAGACACATTGTATCCGACACATTGTACCGTGAGCGTATGCGGTCCCGTTATCTTCGCGAGTATGCGTGTATATGTTCATACATTGCATGCAGACATACTCTACGATCTACGTTTTATGTATAGCGACTAATGGGCACGAAAATTGCTGGGAGTGTCTTTTTTATTTTTGTCATATTTCATTGAATAAACATGATATTCTCAACCTGATCGGTCGTCGACTATCACTTGGAGCAAAAATGGAAGAATGCGCTAAAAGTACCCTAGCCTCTTTTTTCTGAATTATGTTTTGGTAGCAATCCCCATTCATCATCAATATTTTCCTTTTTAGCACCATAATGCAAATGCAGCAACTAACTGCATGATGACAATCTAATTGTGTATCCAATAATGATTCTTATCTTCGACAAGAATGAGAAGATGACTTTTTATACAGCATTTGAACAATAACAAGACAAAATAACTGGCATTTTTCAATAATATACTCATTTATAAGTTAACAGCTTCGACGGCGAGTCAAAACCGTGCAGGGTATTTGCATCACCTGATGCAAGTCAATTGGCTTACTACTTTTACTACCAAAGTACGATCTTATACATGCTCCAATCAGCTGTGCGTTAATGTTAGTTGAATGCATGAATGCATACAACAGCACCTGCCATAATAGCCATCGGACTAAGTATTTTTCCTTTGCATTTTGAACCCAATAAGGATGGTATGGTTCGTTTGGTGCATCTCGAATGACCAAAAATGCACTCAAACCAATGTTGCATATCGACGCATCGATCGACGCGCTGATCATACAACAAAACCCGACGCGTTTGCTTACCCTCAGACTGGGACTCCGTGGCCGCATCGATTCGCCGTCGAGGTAAATTGGTATCAAATGGTATAATACAAAAGTTCTGTTCTCGTTCTTTCAACAGCTGATCCGTGCAATCATACGAATGCAAAAATATCTGTCACACTCCCCTTCACTATGCACGCACTTCCACTTCCGAGCGCAAAACCATTCAACCATTCACACATGCAGAATAGAGCAATGCACACTATCTTCTCCTACAAGACAAAATAGTACGGAAGTGGTGTCGAAAATGGCGCGCAGGTTAAGCATACTGCCTATAGCTATAGAACAGTACTGCGGTAGTGTACAACAGTAGTGTAGAGAAGTGTAAGATAGGTAGGGGAAAGTAGAGCAGAGAAACACATATTTTTTGTTCTCTCTCCCTGCGCAGGGGAAAAGCGCTCCAAAGTCCAAACGAAGGAGAGATTCGTCGTAAATTTGAGTGATAAGTCCCAAATTCTGCTCACTCAACTCATGAGTCCATAAAATTTGGGTTCCTCGATGGTCCAAACTGCTGCAGTTCGGAACTATTCGGGACCACATTTCGGAGGACCAAACTCGGTTGAAAATAGTTCCCAAACTCCGGAGTTTGCTCCCTTGGGATACCCGTTAAGCATTAGTGCAACACATTTCTGAGTGACCGTGAGTGACTTTGAGTGCCGTGAGTGATTTTTGCTCTCTTCCCTCCCTTCTTTCATATCCTCCATGCCTCCGCCGTGTCATCATGTTGTAAACAAAAGTTAATATTTTATAATCCCCATTTGGATTTTATTATAGTAGCACAATTTATTCACCATTTTAGGATTAAAAAGACAAGCCCTCAATAATTGACTGGCAGTCGAAGGCGCTTTACCGTAAGCGGTTAAATTGATTCCTGTTGCTGGCCTATATAGCGAAGCGTTTGTACTGCAGGATGAATCAACTATTGTCCTTTCGAGTGGACTGTATTAGGTGAAAAAACCAAGGTGAAATTTCGGGAGCAAGAGGATAACGCGTCCGTTCGTTACGTTCAATACTTGATTTCTAACTTTTATTTTCCTGCATGTTTGACATTCAATTTGATTCCCAAATAACATTTCAAAATAAACAACCTGTCACCAAATTATGCCCAGGTGGCATAACAACTATGCTTCGTTTATTTCCTTTTTGGGTGCAGCTTTTGGCGATGTGTAGAATCTGCAAATAATAATGCAATGAATTTATTAATTAACAAATATCGACAAAACCAAATGACATTATTACCTGAATGTGGTACTACTTCTAGATAACTTGCTGCTTCGGGTTCCGGCTTTCATACGGAATGTTCCATACGGAATGTCGTTAAATGCGGCACGCCTATTAAAAATCATGAAAACGAAGAAAAATTATTACGAAAATCTTTCCAAACTGAGCTGAAAGCTTCCATTTTGCACGTAAATTTTTTTTGTACAACTCAACGAACCCCGATCACATAGACACGAACTGTCAAAAAAATACCATTGCATAAACTGTCAGTCAGTTGGGTTGACAACCGTCATAATGACACCGCCGGTAAAGGTTTTTAAATGTCATTTCGCATTAAAATTTTGATTCAATGAAGAACTAAATTGTGTAATAATTCTTATTAGTTTTTAATTACTAATAAAAAAAAATTACATGTACCGAAACGGCACTGAGTGTAACATGTTATATTGAATAAATTACAATAAATTATTGAAGTGATTCGAAATTGTCTTCAATGTGACAGTGAGGTTCTTGTTTTTCTGACATGGCTATTTTAACTCTGTCAGTCCATTTAAACTTTGCTGCTGCTGCTTTGAAGTTTGTTGATACTTGAAGTAAACTTAATTTTGTTGTGAAAAAGTTATTTCTAAAGCACAAGTAAGTAATACACTTCTAATTGATGTTTGTTCTTCAATGTTAATGTGTTTTTTAATACCAGGACATGGATAACATGCCAGGAACTGCAGGTATTATGGAGCAGTTAAGGTTCATAAAAACGGCAACACAAGCAAATCTTGTACAAACAGCACGGTTGTCCACAGTGGTAGCTGGATTCGCTGTAACCTTAACCGATGTGGTAGAAGTGGTCAATAACCAATTAGACTCCACAAATGAAGTAAATCGGCAGGACATAGCAAGGACTATTGAACGACCTACGTTCCATCCCGCGAGCGTTAACAACAAGGAAGAGTTAGACAATTTAGAGACAAGTCTTTCTTTGGCGAATACAGGAATACAGGAATGTTCTAAACTTGTTGAAACGAGTAGGAGGAGACTTATAACTGAGGTTGAAGAGATCGTAAAAAAAATTAAAAACGCTAAAAGTGCGTCCTTAAGTCGAGACATTAATAAAAGTGTGCTACACAAGACACACAAACGGAAGAATAAAAGATCAGCAAATTAAAAGTCCTTTTATTATCCGTTTGAATCGGAAATGGTCTAATGAAGCGGAACTAAAAAGAAAAATATATATGAAGAAACTGGATTTTTTGAAATAAGTTGATGATGAAATGATGCCCATTTCTCAAACAAAATTAGAATCGAACAATCATGAGAACTAATACCAAAACATAATTGCAAAGTATTAAAGTTTATTCCACAATTTGACGCAGCTCAATCTTATGTGAAAGTGTGCAACAATGGAAATAATGCTATTGAATCTGGCTGGGGTGGTACTCTGATAGGAAGCTGAATTAAGGACTGGGATGGTATGAAAATAGGAACAAGTTTGCATTTTATAGAAGTATACGGCAATTCCATCTTCGATGTGGGAACATTAAGTTTCACTTTGAATATACAAAGTTTAACTGACGAAAGTTGTATGTCTGATAAAACATTATCCTCGTCAGAGACTACATTGAATAACTCCTCACATGACTCTACCATGTTACCAATAATTACAAAAGAGTTATCGTTTTTTTTTTACATCTACAAACTGGATGATGTTATTGTCCTTTGTTAAAAACTAACGATTCTGGAACTGCTTCTGGAGCGAAAAATCCTCATTAATATAAAAACGGCCAGTTGTTTTGAGCAGCGGATATTTAGGAACGGTTAACGTACCTGCCTTTATAACATAACTACGTTCGATTAATCTACCAGCAGCCTGTTCTACTATTTTAGTTCCAGATTTAACGCACTGCTTGACGAATCGTAAATTATTTTCAAATTCGTAGGCCGAATAAGAATTTAATGGTCCATACTTCATTACTTCTGGGCCTACATGCTGTAGGTTGTGAATATTGCTTATTAAATTTGACCGCCCAAAATATTTTCCGAAATGTCTAACGAATTCATCTAACATTTAACATGCAAGAGGCCAATCTACCTCAATGAGGTAGTTCATCCCAAAAGTTAGAAAGCTTAAGCTTTAAACCTGTATCTGTCAAATAATGCAGGTACCGGGCTGTATCATTCTGTACAGATTCGTAAAGGACATAGCATTTTGACATAAAGAATGACACAAGGGATCATTTTTGTGAAACTAAAATTTGAGAAAAATCGATTTAAGTTTAGTAATTTGATTTTAATTTCAATGCAATGAAATAATATACAAGTCTGATTATTAAAAAAAATCTTTTTTTAGTTGTTTTCATTAAAAAAAAATTGTTTACCTTTTTCGCACACGGGAAACATGGCCTAACCTGGCTCAGACCAGCTAGCAAAATTATTTGTTTTGACATTTGTCGAGTTTAGGTTTTGGGTACTTGGGTACTTTCATTGAGAAACCAATCTAATCCTTCTTTCCTAGGCTTAACTTGGCTTGCCATTTGTATGGCGAGCTGTAAGCGGATAAGCCTGGAAACGTCAAAACGCATACAAAAAAACTGGCTTAGACCGTGATCTACCCCATTGTTGGTGCGCCTTGGCAGAAAAAATTGTTATTCCGCAAAAGTACAACAAGAAATGATTGAATCGTGATTCATGTTTGAAAATATCTTTCAATATCACTACACTCAAATAGTGTAGGAATGTCCGATATTCTGTGGCTTTCCACAAAGGAACTTCGTTCAGATGCCGGATTCTACGGGGTATTTCAGAAGGGAGCCGTATTTTCATCATAAAAGCTGATATAGCTTCCTTCTGCCGAGGAAACAAATGGTCCACATTTTCAAAATTATCGTCAAGAATGCCAGCTAAAATTTTTTGAGTACCACCTTCATCCACTAAATGAAGCCTATCCGAAACTGGAATTCCTTCGACCATATCAAAACCATCGATGTCCTCTAGAGGAGTACGCCATGGTTTGTGGTGCAATTCGTCCAGTCTTTGTCTAAGCCCTGCGTCGGTACGCTGGCCAGCGTTTACCGAATCAAAAATTATTTTGTTAGAGTCGCTATTTTCGATTGTCATTCCAATACAAGTGCATTTTGAGCACCCATGTTTCGCGTTGTAATTCATGGTAGCTGCAAATATACAAATAAAACAATTGATTCGCATATTTTCCTGTCTACCATTTAAATCAACAATTACTGCTAGCTAAGCTGGACATACCTTTTAAAGTGGCCCGCATTGGTGAGTCGGCAATAAATGCACGAAGAGAAAACGGCACTTTTCGCCAAACTGTAAACCTCTTTTCTGTAGATCATTAATTTCTTCAACTAATGGTCTCAAAAACTCTTCAATATTAGGTTTAGCAGAGCCGCCGAAAGTTCCTACAATCATTGCCGGGTGTTTGACCAGTTCTAACACACGAATCTGTATTGGCCAAAGTTGTTTACGGGAACTTCTAAAAAGTGGTAGTCCATCGATTGACACATCGATCGTAAATTGTTCAACTTCCGGCACAGCATTTCTGAAATAAATAAAACCAATTAATACATTCAGTGTAATTTTTGCAACCCAGTTACATACAACTTACTCAAAATATTTCAGAAGGACTTTTTCAATGCCATGATACCGTAAATGACCCCATTGAATTGATTTGATTTCAGATCCAATTTGGGTGGGCGTTTTTAAGAGGGTACGTTTAGTTTTGGGTACTTTTGCGTTGAAATATTTTCGCAAAATTGCAAGAAATCCTTCGGTTAAAAACCGAGATGCACGGCCCGAAGTTATAAGATGCACAAGTGCATCTTTTAAATTTAAATTATTCATGAAATGATATGTGTTATCTGCGTCAATACCTTCCTCGGTTGATACATCCATATCCTCGGTTCTATCGTATTAGCGATAGTATTACTACTACTACTATTACCTCCAACTCCAGCAGCAGAAATGTATGTTGCAAACAATGATTCGAGATCCTGTTGCGTAATTTCTGAAAACCAATATTACAAAAATAACATTAAAAATAGCTGAAGACAAAAATAAAAAAAAGCTTTAAACTTACCCACTCCTAGATCAGGCCATGCAGTGGCCGAAGCTGTTTGCAGCGTAATGTTTAACTCATCGACACTACTTTTAGCTTCGTTTAACAACCGAGTTCGTTTTTTATAAAAATTTCCAGTCTGCTTAGAACGCTTTGACATTTTTTATATTTGTTATGAAATTATCAAGCAAACGTCTTACTCGGTACAGTTTTCACCTGCGATTGACTTTATTATCTTAAATTTTCGCAAAAATACTTTCTGTAGGGCACTCGGCTTCAGCTAGTTGCTGTGTCTGACTTCTGATTTCACGAGAAGTCCGTTCGTACGCAAGAAGAACAACAAGTGTGCAAACAATAACTGCTAAGAAAACAAGCTGACGTACGACACTTCAGCACATGGGTCAGAGGGGTATAGCGTATCGCGGAAGTAAGGAGAAACGCTGCAAAATTGAGTTCCGTGAGTGGGGTTCTCATATTTTGTACATGGGCGTTCCTTCTGACGCCATCAATCTGAACTCTGTTCCGATCAAGGAACCCATGGTGCTAACCGCACTCGCTCAGCTGAAGCGCTCCTTCTCTCCCGGTCCGGACGGCATTCCGTTTTCAGTAATGATCGACTCTAAGGAGGCGTTTTCTCCCATATTAACGCGCCTATTCACTAGGTCGCTTTGTATGGGAGTTTTTCCCTCGCTGTGGAAATCGGCCTTCTTGATTCTGATCTTCAAGAGAGGATGCCGTACTTCTCCTTCCAACTACCGAGGCATCTCAATCCTTTGTGCTTTATCTAAAGTCCTCGAGTCTGTCATCCACTCTTCAATCCTTCCTATTGTTCATCCGCTGATCCCTTCCTCCCAGCATGGTTTCATGCGTAGACGTTCTACCCTGTCGAACCTCATGTCAATGATGCTCGTCCTGTACCCGCAGATGATTGCTGGTAAACAGGTCGACGTCATATATACTGACTTCAAGGCTGCGTTCGATTGCTTGCCTCATTGGCTGCTCTTAGCTAAGCTCGAACGTATGGGATTCGGTGGTCTACTTCTCCTCTGGTTCTGTTCCTTCCTAAAGGACCGCACTTACAGGGCAAGAGTTTATGGTGTTCTCTCCGATCCTTTCGTCGGCAAGTCTGGAGTTCCTCAGGGTAGCGTCTTGAGTCCGTTAATATTCTCTTTTTTCATCTCGGATTCCGTCAGATGTCTCCCACCTAATGGATGTCTGCTGTACGCTGACGATGTAAAGTTCTATCTTCCGGTGTCCTCGTCTCTTGACTTCCTCTCCCTCCAAAGCTATGCTGATGCGTTTGCAGAATGGTGTTTGTCCAACGGGCTCATCCTTTGCGTAGACAAATTCTGCGTCATCTCGTTTGGTCGCTCACCCGTCAAGCACCTATTTAATTATCATCTCTGTGGCTCACGCCTCCCTCGGGTCAGTCTAGTCAAGGACCTTGGGGTGTGGCTCGACGACAAACTGTCCTTTGAACTACACATCAGTTCTGTCCTCGAGCAGGCAAACAAGCTATTGGGCCTCATCTCTCGCATGGCGTCTGAGGTCCGTGATCCGCTGTGTTTGAATGCGCTGTATTGCTGCTGGGTACGTCCTATTCTGGACTATGCCAGCGTCGTTTGGTCTCCAGCATGAGTCACCTCTATGGATAGGTTGGAGAGAGTGCAACGGAAGTTCACTAGAATCGCCATCAAACGCTTCTTAAACGACCTCAGCGCTGCTTCCCCTCCCTATACAGTGCGGTTTCAAATGCTTATTCTGATCGGGCTAAAAGAACGCTACGATCATGCGCGCACACTGTACATTGCCAACATCCTTCTATCCTATATCGATTCCCCTTCCCTTCTGGCGGCCATCCCCCTATATGTCCCATCCTACCGCTTGCGTGTCGTTAAAAGGTGACGCACTTTCCATTTGGAAACTTCTTTGAATTGATTTTGAACAACAGCCAAATGCTTCTGTCAATTTGACATCTCAGACTTGCTCGTTGTTCAATGAGTGCGTAGACCAGGTTCAGTTATGCTCATTGAACATTTGTTCAATGTTCAGTGCCTGTAGACCGACGGGTAAACAAACATAATTTATAGCATGAAAAAAAAAAGAAGCATGGCTTACGATTACGATTACGATAAAAGAAATGTGCGATCACGACCGTGCGGCATTGGATTGCTTGTTTTTTCCGCAAAATAGTTCGACTAACGGCGAACTGTTAGTCGAATAATTGTCTAATTCCGTGAGATACATTTTGCCAAGCCAATTTTAGCCATTTACACCAACGGCAGGCTACAAACAGGCTTTTCCAGATCCGGCTCCGCATCCACGGCTCCGAAACCAAGGCTCCGAAGCCGGCTCCGACTTCACCCCGGCACTCACGGAGCTAAACACACAGTTCCGAAGCAGGCTCCGAAACCACGGCTCCGAAGCCGGCTCCAACTTCATCCCGGCACAAGCACAGGCATATTTTAAAGAAACTACTAAACATGTTTTAGCAGAAAATTCGGCTATTGAAATTGGCTTATCTAAAATGTGACTCATTATTAGATTACGTTAAGTTGTAACATGTAGGTTGGACACCTTTGATTAATAACACATATCAATATAAAGTAGCCAAAAAACTAAAGACTAAAAAATTGTAAAACATCTCATGCAATAAAACCGCACGAGTTTTAGATCATTCTAGATACGACCTTTGATCTCAAGATTAAAGTGAGTTAAAGCAGTCAGGATTACAACAGAATAGCCAATGAGATAGCATCAAAAGTGGCGTCCCCAATACATAAATATGAAGTTAATATTCTGCTGATAAAATCTTAGATCAGAAATTATCACAACATAAAAAATCACCAAAAGATGCGCAGGAATCTTAGACACCACAAGGTAATATTTTCAAAGCACATTCTGCTACAAAGGGAAGAATTTTCAAATATGTAATGGAAATATTTCCACAGAGGCACAACTTTTGGTTACCTTTGGTTAGTTGCTGAATGGAATATCTGATAGATTAGATCCACCATTTAGCCATTAGCGTCCCAATCTGCAAACGTCACACGAAAGGGCGCCCGACGGTAGCCCGACGGGTGCCCTAATAACGATGGCTAGGGCTGGTTTTGATATTTACCGCAGCCAAAAAATTGGCAACGCAGCCAAAAACAAATTTTTGGATGCATGCTCCCTCCCGCGTTCTTTTTTCTTCTATGCATTTCGCTATCATTTTATTGACTATTTTTAGAGTCGAACCCGTGATGTGTGTGTCTGAATCTCTAGTGTGTTATGTATTTGTCTTTTACGTCTGTGTTGTATTCAGGGCTAATATAGTGCAATAAAAGCTACCATGATGGAATCAAGCGAAATATGCAGTTCTGTTGTATGCCTTCGACATCAATTTGCACAATATGCACCAAATTGGTGGTGCAGTAAAAAGTCGATATGCATGTTGGTTTCGTTCAAACCTCGGCCGAAACTAAAAGTGTTTCCTGAATTGAATTGAGATAAAAACAGTCTCTGTTTTACTTTCAATATCAGACACTGATTCCAATGGAACAGCTGCGTCATCTTTATCATTTAACCGTCATGAGATTGCCTCGTACTGTTTTCGTGGAGTTGTAGCGTAAACTATAGCGATGGTGCACATTAGTGGTGCAAATGTAATGATGCGAGAACTCTACTTGCAAACCATACGTGCGATTATAAGGTATTTTTCGACGCACAATATCACATGCACATTCAGAGGACGGTGGCGGTGATGAAAATTTCAACTTATTTGAACTATTATTTCATGGCACTGGAGCTGTTGTGCGATGAAAAATGATCATCTATGCGTTCAGGATCCTCTTCGGGCACACGATGGACCAGTATACTGATAAAAAAGCACATTCATAAAACATAAATTTCTTTCATTCCTGCAGATCTTCCGGCTCATTACGGTGGTACCGGTTGCACAATCATGACAGTAATACAAAGGCGAATATCGCTTGATTTGGTGGAGTAGCAGACGCAAAAGACTCCTCACTGTTGTTTTCTGCATTGAAACAACTTTATTTCACATAATTACAGATAAAACTCGTTCGTTTATAAAGCGGCATCTCTTCATGTTGTTTACACGTGCTTCTTATTCTTCTTCTTCATGGAGGTGTGACAACCAATGGGCTGCCCAAGTTACCAACATCAATAATAGCAATGCTCACGATGGAGGGCAAAAAATTGCAAATTGTTGAAAAATCGTCGGAATTCCAATGAAACCTGATTGCAAAATTAGGATAAATCTTCTTAAGGCCATTGCAGATAAAATTTCCGACCATAAAGCAATAAAAATGCTTCAAAAACACGTGCACTCTTGGACATGATAGTGTAAATTGACAATGTTAGCCCGTCCGGCTGTCTTTTGCATCCTGGGTAATTGTTTTGCAAGCTATGATTTTGGTCCCGAGAATGTCCTTGAAGATTTTGAACAGTGAAACAAAAAATACTCAAACAGCTTATGATGCCACTACAGTCTATTCCCAAGTTACTCGAAACTCGAGTTACGTGAATTCGACAAACGCAAATCCCAAAAATTTGACAATTCGTGTAATTTTGTACGTGGAATTAAAGTTTGTATTTGTAAATTTTCAAATTTTCCCAAAAATACGTTACATTTTGATATTAAAACATTAATTTTGGTTAAAATTTACTCTAATTGTCGAAATAAACGTAGAAATATGAATTACTAATGTGCTTCGTAACGTGAAAAGAAGAAATCGGTCACTGAATACTAAGTATAAACGATATTATGAAGGGAATCCGAGTTACATGAAAATTCGAGTTACGCGAATTTCTCTGGCACGTATTATCTGGCACGCAGGCACCGGGCTGTATCATTATGTGCATATTCGTAAAGAACACAGGATTTTGACATAAAGAATGAATAAAGAAGAAAGAATTAAGAACACAAGGGATCATTTTTGGGAAAATACAATTTATGAAAAATCGATTAAAGTTTAGAAATTTAACTATTAATTCTGTTGACGACAGCACCGCATGATTGGGTCAAACGGCCTGGTGATCGACGGAAACAAAATGCAAGAAAGTCAATTTTAACAAATGAACGATATCAAGCAAGATAAAAATGCTGACTACGTTTGATCAGCATTAAGCTATAACAAATATTGAAACAGTAAAATGCTGCAAAAAAGGATAAAATTAGTATATAAGCTGGACTGGACTGAACTGCTGGACTTGACTGTTCTTGCCAAGTACGACGGTAAATCCTCCAGTCTTGGCTCTTTCCCAACGAGTTTAGATTCATTGCGGAAACTTTAAATTCAATTATGTGCTCCTGCATGCATGTTCCTGTAAAAAATGTTTCATCGCCACATTGATAATATAATTAATTTTGTACTTCTTTTATTTTTCAGTGTATGTCAAAGCTTCTTCATATCATAGAGGATATCACTGACCAAGAGGCGGAACATGCATTTTTTGCTTTGATGCAAATTTTGCTCTCACAGCAATCTAGATCCAACGATTTACTACTGTTTGGCCAATATTTGGTAAAAAGTATTCCTACGGTAAGTGTTATTTGTTTTAGGTAATTTTTAAAGAATGAAAAAGGGGTTGCTGTACAAGTGCAACGACAGTATGTTTGAGTGTTAAATGTTTTTTTTATTTTGACTTAAAATTTAATCCAAAGTTACTGTTATTATTTAAATTCAACTCGTATGCCGTTACCGTCGATTCGCGTGCCTGCGTTCAATCGTTAGTCACAAAAAGAAGAAGTAACCGATAATGTGGAACCCTCTAAGAATGTCTCAAATCTAGTTTCCCGTCAGAATTTCGCTACCAACGTATTGTTTTATATATTTATCCATATACATAACCGTTGTTACAGGTAGTAAAGGTATTCATTTGAACCACAATGCTTCAACTCGCAATTGGGTCAGTGTTTGAGAACAATCCCTTTGATTTGTTATTATCCAACATTGATCTCCCTACCTCTGAGCGGTACGGACGCGTTTTATTATTCGTGCGTCAGACAGACTACACATACAGTAAACACACAGAGAGAAACAAAAAAAACTATTCCAGGTGGTCGCAAAATACGAATTGCTCGTCCCATCGACATGGGTCGTAGCAAGAGAAGCATTCCAATAAATGGCAACTCCACAGTGTCACTGGCTCAGTTTCACCACCAAAGTTCAGTGCGTAATAATGTTCCCAAAGTGCCTATTAGTAACAACTTCGACATTCTTGTCGATGATGAAGAAGCCCCACCTGCTATACCACCAAAAGCACAGATGCAGAAAAAACCGATGCGTGTTCCACCTATCGTCATAAAGGGAACTTCAGTTGGTGTATTTCACAAACAAATCGTATCTGCCGGTGTCGTACGGTACTCCACTAACACATCGACAAAAGGCATCGTTATCATGGTACAGGAGACAGATGATTTTAAGGCAGTGGTCAATGCACTTAAAAACACCAAAATAAACTTCTTCACGCAACAACTGCCTGAAGAGCGCACTACCAAAGTCGTGCTTTTTGGCTTACCCGACATGCCAGTAGAAGAAGTTATTGCAGCGCTAGCTGAATGCAAAATCAATCCATCCTCGATGAAAAAACTTCTTATCCGCAAAAAGCGGTACGACGATCAAGCGATGTATTTGTTACATTGCGCTAAAGGATCCATAACGATAGGCGAACTGAAGCAAATTCGTGTAGTAAATCATCATCGAGTACAGTTTGAATACTACACGCACAAGATCGGACCCATCCAGTGCAGAAATTGCCAACAGTTCGGACACGAAGAAGCAAACTGTTACCGTTCTCCTGTATGTGTCAAATGTGCAGACGCACACCAATCCAGCATGTGCCCCCTAAGCAAGAGCACCACAGACCCAGAAGGAAAAATTACACAGGCAAAGTTACGCTGTGCAAACTGCGGAGATCGACACACCGCCAACTACCGAGGCTGCCCCGCTCGCGACACGATCACTGCTCCGAAGAGAAAGAACCCACCTCCACCAAAGTTCCTGATGGCTCCCGACAGCTTCCCAGCGTTACCAACAGTAAGCCACACACGCACTCATACATTCACTCCAAACACGATGAACTTCGCAAAGCAGCTTCGCTCACACCAATGCGAAACGAGTGATAACGACATCAACCTGTACGAAATCGGAGATCGTTGAAGATGTTTTCAACCATTTATCAAAATGCAAGTCTAAAAAAGATCTCATATCCGTGATCGTTCAGGTCACAGCAAAATACTGTTTCAGAGATGCTCTTCACGGGTAATTTAAAAATATTATATTGGAATGCCAACGGTATCACCACAAAACAAGTCGAATTTTTCAATTATCTAATGGCAGAAAATATTAAAGTAGCAGCGATCTGTGAAACTTTCCCTCAACCACACATCCGCTTTTCGCATCCAGACTATTCTATACACAGGCTAGATAGATTGAATGGAATCAAAGGTTAGGTAGCGATAGCAGTATCGAAAGAATTATGCCATAAAGTAATTCCATTACCAAAATTGAAAATAATAGAAGCCATAAGAATCTCCATAGTAACATCGCTCGGTACCTTAAACATCATATCAATCTACCACCTTGCTTCAAACACGGACTGCATCAGTTTTAAGCAAGATATTACGGCTCTTTGCAATACTCGGGATAGCTTTATCATTTGCGGAGACTCTAACTCTCGCCACCAATTATGGAACTGCGCGAGATCCAACCGGATGGGAAAAAACCCTCTTTGAGACTGTTCAAAGAGGACAATTTTCAATATTTCATCCGGACTCACATACATTCTACCCAAGCGATTCTAATCGTTCGCCTTCTACTCTTGATCTAGTTCTTTCAAACAACCTCCACGACATATCCTCACTAAAAACAATTACAAATTTCGACTCCGAATACTGTTCGAATATGAACGAACTACGAATATGAATACTGTTCCCACACTGCTTCACAAGGAACTTTTCAATCCTTTCGTTTCGGTTGGTGACATGGGCAAATCCTTCCGCGCACACGATAACTTCATTCACACTGCACTCATCAATTATGAACTGATGATGAACAACTGCACAATGGTTAATTGCAGATTATGCTGCTCATTTCACTTATGATGAATGATGACTGTTGTCGCCGTCCTGTTATCACGGGAAACTTCTTAATCCTCTCGATTTTTTTGATGACAAGGATAACTTCGCATTTGATGTATCAATCCATCGTCGACGCTCACACGGTCCGAATATGTGCTGTTCAATTGAAAGATGAAGAAAGCTTATCACATACTAGCTACGATTGATCGTGTATAATTTGTAATCGCACTCACTTACCGTGATCGATCAGGGAGTAAATTCGTAGCACATCACAGCACAACACTTCAGCAAGATGACACTCTACAGAATGAAGCCTTTCTGCCGTGTGCCAAATCGTCACACACATACACACATAGCGGATATCCATGTGAGTATCAAACGCAAAGCGAAGCTGTGTGCAACTTGAGCGTTGCCGTGGTGATAGAAAGAGGAAGAACGATCACCGCAATAGGTGGGAGAAATACAGCATGAACCAGCGTATACAAATCTTGGATGAAAGTACGCGCTTGTATGTTTTCGCGGAAGTGAAACTAGGGGAAACGGTGGGATCGCATACTTTTCTTTTTTTTTCGCATAATTTTCCCCAATGGGAATTAAGTCATGGATGGACCATGCATGCAAAGGTGCATGTCAAATTTAAAAAAAACGATAGAAAAAACTGTCATGGCCGCTAAAAATATGAGGAACATTTGAAACGACCTGCTTATGTTGATTTTTGATTAGCTCTGTTCTTTTTTCTTTCATTGGGGCTGTGTGCTGTTTTCTTCGTTCGCTTGTACAGGACACCATCCTTCGCAGTTTTCATATCTCTTTTCTTTTTCGCTCCAGTGTTGATTATTTCTGAGTTTTCATGTGGTCTCATTCCGTCATATTGTTAAGATCTGTGAACAAACTTTTGAAAGATGTTATTTTTTACGAGTTTTGATCGCTTACCGGGTATGTGTAGTGCAATGTTACGCAGTTGTCTTCGCCTCAGGGTTGTACGGGTCTATTGGCGAGCAAGCTTTTGAAACCCATAATTATAATCGATTCAATCGGTGTACTTAGGCGGAAGGATATAATGAATTGCTTAAATGTCAGTGATTGAAAAACCACGTTTGCATAGCGTTTCCTTGAGATGTTTTCCCGTTACTTCTTGCTCCTTTTGTTTAACGTTCCATCTGCTGTACGATTACGAACACGACTCAAAATTACACAAGACGTTTTTTACAATTCAGTGAATCTTTAACAATATTTAAATGGCAGAGTGAGGAATGCATGAATCTAAATTGTTTATTGTGATCGTGCCAATAGAGCTTTTAGGGTTTCCAACTGGAGTTGGAACCTATTTTTATTTTACCTTCCTACTGCTAGGAGTTAGGTCCTAGACAACTTTTTACTTCCCTACTACACGATTACTGGCAGAAGAACTTCCTCGTCGGAGAGCGAAGCGATTACCGATCTTTGATACGGACGTGGTGCCGTTTTTATACCAAATTTTGTCCATCTGTTACCTCGTATGTGTTGGTATGTGTTCTTTTGTTTTCCGTGTTTCGGATCCCTGTCCTATTGTCCTGGCTTTACCGGTTGTCTAGTTTGGATTTACCTAGGAACAAAAAACTCATTGTTTTCGTCTTGTACAGGCAAAATTTCCGAACTAGCATTTTTTTAGTACTTCCTATTCTTCTTAGGAGGCGCTTTTTCGTGTCTTGGCTAACCAGGACGCTCTGGTCGCCACAAGCTGATGCATTGATTTTAAATTCACATAAATAAAAGCACACACAATTTCAATTGAAGAAATGTTTTTATTTTATTGTATTATCAACTTTTTTGCCATGTTCCCTATCTGTTCTCACTGTGTGTTCTCACTCACTCACTTCACAACACTATCACTGTGTTGTTCTGCTGTTTGTTTTTCGTCGATAAGTTGCTTCACAGTTGATAAGTTGATCAAAGTTGCTGTGCTATTTGACCCTTGTCTAGTTAGTTATGTTTACGCTTTAGCATACTTCCTTACTGATTTTTGTGCTTTATTACATAAAACAATTACATTCGGCTCGATACAAAGCACACGAGATGCAGCTTGGTGGTGCCAGTTTGTTTTTGTTTACAAATCCAAATTGTCATCGCATCAATTCTCATTCGCTCTCTTTCTTTCAATGTTCTATCTCTTTCCTTCCACCGATCTACCGCAAAGTTTGGTGGTTATAGCTCGCCATTTTTCCCCTACTTCAGGTTTCTACTCTTTTTATACCTCCTTTGCCCACAAGCTTGATGTCAATTGTTACTTGTGAAGCGTTTCGATTCGTAATTAAAAATGTATCGCAAAGAATTTTTTTTATTTTAAATTACTTTATTTTTTTTAAATTTTTAACTGAAACTATAGAAACAAGAAATATTCAAATCTGCTACTAAAAACGATTCCTAGAATGACGAAGTATAACACAAAGAAAAAAAAGATGTGCAAAAAAATTGCAAGCAACTTTGGAACAGATATAAAGGAGCGTCCAGACTGTAGACCATAACAGTTATACATAACAACATTTTGTTATGTTATACTTGTTATGCGTAACAAAAACAGAATAGCGAAATGTTGAATCCGTACCATAACATATGCTCGAATTTGGCACATTCGAGTTGTTTTGCAATAGAAGCAAGTTTAAAACATTGGCGATTCAAATAAGCACTGAATTAAACTTTTTTTCATGGTCTGGGTGTGGAAAAGATATATTCTAGCAATAAAATAGAAACTTGTTATGCTATGCGAGAGGTTTTGCGTCCACACTTGTTACGGTCCGTTCAGTGTTGCCAAATCATCATAAAATGCAATTTGCTGTAAATTTGGTTGCCAGAAACGCCGAATTTCTGCTCGAAGACCATTCGAGCATATGTTATGGTTACAGTCTGGACGCTCCTTAACGACTGTTCTCTCATACGAAGACCGGCCCTGTGTGATTTTGAGTTGGCGGTCGATCAAACTCGAAACCGTGCCGAGCGCAAAGGGTTTAATCATGTTAGCGGAGAGATTTATGAATCTAGGAAGTTTCATGAATCGTTGGAATAGAGATTCTGTTAAAGATTAATTTTGATCATCACTTGTCTGCAACGTTACCGGACTTTGGTGGTGGCGCCGGATTTCACACCACAGGATCAGTTCAAAATCTCATCCGGACCAATCCTAGCAAGGAATGACTATCCGGGTACATAGTAAACTATGTCTAGTAAGCCAAAAATTACAGGTCTAATTGCCAAAACTAAGTAGCAAATTTTCTCAGCTTGTTCTAGTACCATGGTGTCTATATTGGACATTGGATTGGAACCATGGTGTCTATATTGGCCAAAGGCCTGATTCTTCGCTACAAATGCAGTTCGACAGTTCTGTCCCATCAAGGAGCAGGATGTATGCTAAAGGACCTTGCTTGGTACCCTTGTTTGGGCTTCAAGGGCACACTCGTTTATACATTCAACGAGTTTTTAAATATTCTACTAATGGATCAAAACTGGTTGTTACAGATGACAACGAAACTGACATTAGTTCGCTGTGTATTTATCGTAATGACACGAAAAAAAACAAGCATTTTAGTTTTCTCAGGGGAAAACTCGATACCTAGGTTATTTGCCCACACCTGTAAATTGTCAAGCGTTGTTTGCAAAGGACTTTGGAGACCTGCGATGTTGTTGCTAGCGACTGGTAAGGTGTAATTTGGCTCCAGGCAACAATCTAAGTCGTTCGCATAAAAATTGTACAAAATGGAATTCAAACAGGATCCTTGTGGAAGTCCAAAGTAACTGATCCGTTTTGGTTGAACCAGACCATTATCGAAATTCTTTGCTATTTGAAAGGATGTCGCAAAGGCAAGTGTTCAACTTTGTACTTAACCCCGCGTATTGAAGTTTTTGACCCAGTATAATTACGGATACTGAGTCAAATACCCCGTTGATATCCAGAAATACAGAGGCCAACATCTCTTTACGAGTATGTGCCAACTCTATTTCTGTGACAAGAAGCGCCAAGCAATCGTTTGTACCCATACCTTTGCGGATGCTAAACTGAGTACGAGACAATAGGCCGTTTGCTTCCAACCAGTTGTCCATGTGTGTCCGAAAAATAATAATCCTCTCAAATAGTTTGCGCAAGCACGAAAGCAACGAAAATTTTGAAGCAACTTGCTTGTAACATTGTCCAGACCTAGAGAAGATTTTTTGCAAGAAAGTAAAACCATACTGATAGGTGAATCCATGCTTGTATCACCGTATAGCGCATGCTGTTCAAATTTTTGCTCAGGAACGTAATCTGGACAGACTCTTCCAGCAAATTGATAGAGCCAGTCTCCCGATTTTTTTACGCTCTCGTTGGTGAATGTGCTATTTCGCATCCTTTTACCCATGTTCCACAACGAACGGAGTGAAGTGGAAGTCGGGAGGCTTTCGACGTATTTCTGCCAAAAGCCCACTTTTTTTGCTTTAAGCAGATTTCTGCGTGATCGTTCGAATGCTTTATATTGTTCGTATAGGACATTCGAACCACGGTGTCTATATTGACCAAATGCCTTCCTCTTCAGTACAAATGCAGTTCGACAGTCTCTGTCCCACCAAGGAGTAGGATGTTTGCTAAAGAACCTTGCTTGGTACCCTTGTTTGGGTTTCAAGAGCACACTCGTTTATACATTCAACGAGTTTTTCTTTTGAATCTTCGAATCGTTGCGAGAAAACGGCTCCCAATGCATAATCTCTTACATCTGTTACAAGAATGAATTTAAAAAAAATCAAGATATTTGAAGATAGGGTCTAAAACTATCAATTGTTTACAATCCCTGAAGCAGTTTAAGAAAGTTTCTTTTTAGTTTCTTTGAAAGCAGTTTAAGTGCAGGATCTTTTTTTAAATATTATTATTACTTTATTGCTTGCCTCTCGGGCTATACAATTGTAAAATTAAATTAAGTTAATTTAAAAAAAAAGAAAATTAAGTGTGGAGGGATGTGCCATAGTCAAAACGAACAGAACGAACATTGAACTACCGAAAACACACTGTTTGAAATTGTTGAAATGGTTAACTTATTTGCATGAAATGTTTCACGGACGACAATGGCGAGATTGCCCTAGATCAGATTTTGACGCATCAGCTAGAGCAGTTAGCACGTTAGCAATAGCACAGTTAGCAATAAGGAGCCGTTATCACAGTTAGCAATAAAAACTCCTTGAGCATGGCAACGTCTAGATTCCAGCGAAGCGAGGTCTAGAAGCTCACTCCGAGTTGAATAGGATGGTAGATCGGCATTGGAGCAGCCACGGAGGCGCCTAATCGCAATGCGCGTGAAGAGTTTTTGCACCCTTTCAACTCTAGCAGTAGCCACAACTCCAAAGGGGCCCCACACAACACAGGTATACTCCAGTATCGGACGGACCAAGCCACAATACAATGATCGGAAACAAAGTAGGTCGGTAAAATCGAAGGAAATGCGATTAATAAGCCCAAGGGATTTATAGGACGTGCTAACCATATTCAAGATTTGTTCGTCAAAGAGAAACTTCGAGTCAAGAATATCTTCCAAATCACGAACAGAGCTAACTCGCTCAATCGGACACCCATTAATAATATAGTTGAAACCTCCAGGGCAGAGAGGAACGAGAGAATGTCATGACGCTACATTTAAAACGATAACGTTCGTTCGAAACGAAACGATAAGTCGTTCAGGTTAGAGACCCAGTCGAAAAAAGATTCCGAAAAACTTTTGTTCTTTTGGTCGCGGATATACCGCATCGACTTATATTCGGAGCACCGATGGTCAGATACATTCGACCTTCACGCACACACACTCACGGGGGTGGTATATAAGGCGCGGCGCCATACGCGGGGTAGCCACGCCCGTTTCAGTCGCCTTCCGGCGTTTGCAGCGTGAAGACCTACGTCAGGTTGCAACAAAATTATGATTGATTTGATGACGAAATATTGGATTCGAGTGGAGGGGGAAATTTGGCTAAAAATAATTTTTTTTTTCTCTGCCGCGACAAGCCGGGGTGAGCGCCAAACGCTCATGGGGAGCATTCGTATGTGCTCCCGCATCCTTTTTCGATACGTCTCTCTTTTTCCCATACAATTTTCTTGTCGATGGTGCTGTAATGAAAGAGAACATTGGATTAAAGCATTGGTACAGAAGAAAGTGGTACTTACATTATTGCCGTCTGACTATTGTTGAGTTGCGTACGTTGCGTATCATATATGAACGAGACGGAACGGGAAATATTTTACATGTACGAATATTAAGAAATTTTTTCATTTCGTATAGTGTACATTTGTAGACGAAATAATAAAAAAAAAAATTATGAATTTAATTTAAAAAATTTAATTAATGAAAAAAATATTGTATGCTTTCTGCGTATTGTATTGTATTTACGCATTCTGCGTATTGATTGACATTTATTATTGCATGAATGATTATCCTCATTATTATCGCATGAATGATTCGATTATTTGCTGTTTATATCATTATTGGTGGATAATTCCTGTTTTGCTCTCCAGAAGTATACAGTTTTATGGACAGTATTTGTTACACAACTGCATCATGTACCGGATTATTTTACGAAACTGGATAAACAACAGGTAACGTCACAGGTACCTGTGAAAAAAAAACTGTTCGATATCGCTGTATTATACGGTAGGGTTTTGCGGTTGTTGTGAAGAATACAGATTTATTTAAATAAATTATAACCGTTGGTCGCTGATGTGGGTTCGGTTATTTTATTTATTGTAACTTCAGGTGCTGCTCCATGAAACGTTTGAATTGGAGTTTGTTCATAACGTTTTATTCTGGCACGTACTGTATGTATGTTATTCAACCATTTAGAAGACCGTTTAGAAATTATAAACGTTGGTTAAGATATTGTATGTTAATCACACTTTTTGTTATTAATTTAAAACATAAGGATGAAACCATATGTTTGAACAATATAGTGTATTTATTAACACATTTTATTAATCATAACTATGCAATAACTATGGTTGCAAAGTATGTAATAACGGAACTACAACGAGTCCTCGTGATTGATCCACATTAATTCCTACTAGCTTACAGCGGATATTGGAAACCGACACTTGTCTTATCGAAGGGAAAGGACACTCACACTGGCTTGGAACATCATTAGCTTTGTAGAAGAACAAGGATAGTCAAACAATTCGTACTGACGAACGAGGTCATAACCATAGACGGTTATACCTTCAGTTTCTGATTGAGCTGCCCTACAATACAATTTCATTATGGTGTTGTCCTTCAATAAAAATCACTCGTTCCTGGGTCCTTTTCTTAAGCTGAATTCGGGAGTGATGTGTAACGAAATGTTATGCCCTGGTGTAGTTATCGTTGGGTAATTGCTGGTTTCGTTGTTTACTGTGGCTACATTTTCATGATGTAGTTCACACACTCTGTTAACAATTTGTTCCAAAAATTTGCTCCCATCTTTCATCCGACGCTTCAGGTGTTGGTTCGGTTTCGAAAGCATATGTGGACATTTCTTTCAAAGATCCCACGATTATCCAAAGAACCGAATGTAAAACGTTCTGGACCTGATGTTAGATAAACATTTGTTTTGCAGTTGCGATTTTCCATTTTCAAACAGAACTCATATCATTAATCTGTTGAGAGTGGTCGGTAAGTGCGGCTACGGGACACCGGCTACAGAAGCAGGGAATGTTTTTTTTATTTAAAATAGAAACACGCTGCTCATCGGTAAAAATTGTCGGGTAATCGAAGAACTAGTTGCAAGTATAACAGAATTGAGTATATTTGTTTAAAGCAATTATGTAATAACTTATAGCAGTAAATAAATTCCAAATATTAATATTTAAAAATAATGCAATCGAACTAATATTAGTATTTTTTTATTTATATTTGTTCGAAATTTTTTCATTTTTTCGGCAGTAAAAAATTTACATAGGAAAGTCATAGAGAAATACATTCTCTTTTTTTAATAAAATTAAATAAAAATTGCTTTTTTTGCTATTCACAAACACGCGTAAGTTATCGACCGTCGCAATGCATTGCCTCGGAATGTATCTAATTATACCAAGTATTGGCCAACGAAATTAAGCACTTGTTTTTCAAAATATCTTAGCAGAAAGTGTTCCAAATGTTAGCTTAAAGTGTTGCCAATACCTTGCAATCGATGGTTTGTAAATAAATAATAAATTAAATGCTATTAAATGCAGGAAATGCAACACCGAAATTACACACCGGTAATGCCATTAAGCGGGACTCCACAGAACCACGCGGAAGTCGAACGCGGACACTGCGCTATGTAAAACGCAGTACGATGAGTCCGAAAAGCACCCGCGCTGTGGCAGTACGACGAGTCCGAAAACCACCTGCGCTGGTTCCGAATTGGCAAAAGAGTTGGCCAGCCAGGCATACAAAAAGGTCGCACAGGCGGCAACACACACTGTACATAGGTACGTACGCTGTCGACACACGCCTTGCGGTCGGTCGCTTTGCATGTGTTGGTGCGCTTCGTACGTCCGTACACGCGCGATCGAGGGCGTACCGTGATTTCGCGTGTGTATGACGTGACGTGTCTTTTATCTCACGTGGCGTGTAGGCCAGAACGAGAGATCCGAGTAAAATTTGATGGGGCGTGGCCCCATTGCTCGCTGGGCGACATTCATCTGAATCGATCGATCTTCATGCGGTTCGGATGAATCCAAGAAGGAGTAATGACCGCTATCGTGAGGAGAGGCAACTTGTAAAAGTGCGTGCAAAGAGGCACCGGGCCTATTTTTCGCATGGAAAGTACAGTGAATTTTTTAATTATATAATACATTCAGTGACAAAAGAAACTGTTCTTTTGATTATTAATCGAAGATGAAAAGGGCATCGTTGCTGGACGCAACAAATGGGAAGGAAAATTTTGAGATCATCTGCAAAAAGCAGATGACCGTCAATTGGCAGGATGGAACAAACATAGTTAACAAACAGGAGGAAAAAGAGAGGACTTAAGATACTACCCTGGGGAATACCAGAAGTACATGAACAAATAAACTATGTCACCGCTTTAAATTTCACATTCCAAGTCCTACCAGATAGGCACGAGGAGATCCAGAGAATGAAGCCTGGAGAGAACCCTAATTTACCCAGTTTAATCAGTCGCAATCGCAATCAGTAGCGCGTGACAGACCAGATCAAACGCGGCCTAAACGTCGATGTAGCTCGTGTCCAATTGAGCACCATAATCACGATGGCTAAGGACGACAGATACAAAAGATACAAGATACGATGAGGTGTACCTACCCGTCAGAAAACCATGTTGGGTGGGATTATTTGAAAACTTACCTTGAAACAGGATAGAAGGGTAGATCGTTGATTCAAAGACTTTCGTGCCAGCGATGTTTGTCATCTGGCTCTGAAGCGAACGACGGTGCATTTATTTTATTTTTTATTCAACAATAACGGCCAGGCCGTATTGTTTACAACTAAAGGTAGCTTAATTGAAGATACAATTCACATTCATTTGAAGACATTTCCTTCTCCAAACAGTGAAAGATCACCTTATCTCGGGTGTACTCGGCCCGAACGACGGTTTATGTTGGGCAAAATTATTTAATACCGATTCAGTGCTAATACGCTAATGGGGTAGAGATACAGAAAGAATATTAGCCAGAGTGTATGCAAGACCATGGACGATGAATGAGGGGTCGTCCACAGAGGGTGTGAAGATAGCTGAAAAGTGATCGGCAAATTGGTTGGTTATTTCAACTGTGTAAGCTCAGCTCATTCGATGTAGAATACGCAAGCGGCGAGCTTTGTCACGCTTCAACACTTTCAATGTTCTATCTGACCATGGCAACAGGAGAGGGATAAAATGGAGGACTACAAAGACTAAGAACAGTCATAACCTGGAAAGTTAAGTACTCGACTGCTTCGTTAACTGACTGACAATCCAAAAGGAAAGACCAATCGTAGCGGGCAAGCGTCTCCTGCAGTTTACTGTAATTAGTCCTTTTGAAGTCAAGTTGACACGAGAAATCCTGGCTAACTGAAGTAGTAGGCGTCGTAGAAACATACAGTGTAAAGCTCAGTGGGGGATGGAGCTGATTAATTGGCATGAGCAGTAGGTCGTTTCTGAGCACAGTGGAACATTATGAGGCCGCCTCGGGAGATGCCAAGAGTAGGTTCAATATGCGATGCAAGCTGTTACTCACACCGTTCAGCTGAACCGTTGAATGAAACACTCACTGGAGGTTGAGAAAGAACTAGCCGTGTAGATAGAGCGGGATGGAGCGCCAGGAACTGAAGTGTCCAAAGTGAAAGCCCATTCGATGGACGGCTGAATAAAGTCGCCAAGGATAAGAAGTAGTGTTGTGACCAACTACCTCATTTTGATGAGCAGAGCTGAGCAAAATACTCAATTGAAAGAGCTGAGAAATGAGGTCCCTCTTTTGCTCACTGTGTGAGGTGGTGTCGTAAGCTGCCTGTGCCTTAGTGAGGCTCATTTGTGAGGCTCATTTGAGAGCTGAGAAAAAGAGGACCCTCTTTTGCTCATTGAGTGAGGTGGTATCATGAGCTGCCTCATTTGCTCTGAGGTTCAGTTGTTAGGCTCTTTCGTGAGGTTCCTCTTTCTGATGAGGCTTGTGAGTCCTCTTTTTTAGTATTACTCAGAGCACTAACACAAGGCCAAATTTGTCTACTGGTTTAAGAGTAGACCACACCAAGTCGTGCGTTGGTTGTCGATCACTTGCTAGCTGGAAGCTTTGTTCTAATAATGGGGTAGATCATCCCAAAAGTTAGAAAGCTTAAGCCTTAAGCCTGTATCTGCCAAATAATCCAGGTACCGGGCTGTATCATTCTGTACAGATTCGTAAAGGACATAGCATTTTGACATAAAGAATGACACAAGGAATCATTTTTGTGAAACTAAAATTTGAGAAAAATCGATTTAAGTTTAGTAATTTGATTTTAATTTCAATGTATTTGAAATAATATACAAGTCTGATTATCAAAATAATCCTTTTTCAGTTCTTTTCGTTAAAAAAAATTTGTTTACCTTTTTCGCACTCGGGAAACTTGGCCTAACCTGGCTCAGGCCAGTTAGCAAAATTCTTTGTTTTGACATTTGTCGAGTTTGGGTTTTGGGTACTTGGGTACTTTCATTGAGAAACCAATCTAATCCTTCTTTCCTAGGCTTAACTTGGCTTGTCATTTGTATGGCGAGCTGATACCTCATCCAACAGAGAGAGAAATGCTCACTCACGCACACAGATGAGCAGAGTGAGTGAGGCCCTTAGCTGCTCATTGCTCAATACTAATAAGAAGCTTGTCAACTGGGCGCAAACGATCGGCAATCTTACTCACATTGTCACGAAATAAATTGATGATGTGGGAATCCGTGCTGAGGCTTGGCAATATATAAAATACACCTACGTATACGGACGAATTTAAACAGTCAATGCAAACCCATTCTTGCTCCAAAGCAGTGACGCGCGTAGTTACTAATCTAGATGAGAGTTTTGACGAACATGCATACATAACACCTCCGCCACGGTGTCGTGAACTATTAGCTGATGATTAAACACACCGGTAGATTAAGAAGTTGTCTCCACATAATAGGGCAGTTAGTACGGTTTAATTCAACCAAGTTTCGGTATATATCAACACATCGTAAACAGATTCACTAAGAGCCGCAATCCATCATGTTTGGTGCGTAAGCCGCGCAGGTTTTGATAGTACATCGCCAGTGATACCATCTCGTGTCGAATAGTGATGGTGAATGAAAAGCGGTGTGTACAATGCTTCATATCCAGTGGGGCATGCAATGGTGATGCCACGCGATGAGAGGGAGGTGGCGATGTTGGCTGAAGCTTTGGCATGAAAAAATCTCTCCAAGGTCGGCTGACGGAACGAAACGTGATCACGAAGCTTAACGGCTGGAGCAGGAACATTGGAGCAAGTCGGAGGGGTTCGTGATGTGAGTGTGACGTTAGGACTATCAACGCGTGGCGTGTGTGTTTGTGCACAATTAGATTGTCATCATGCAGTTAGTTGTTGCATTTACATTATGGTGCAAACAAGTAATATATTGATGATGAATGGGGATTGCTACCAAAACATAATTCAGAAAAAAGAGGCTAGGGTAATTTTAGCGCATTTTTCATTTTTGCTCCAAGTGATAGTCGACGACCGATCAGGTTGAGAATATCATGTTTATTCAATGAAATATCACAAAAAAAGACACTCGTAGCAATTTTCGTGCCCATGAGTCGCTATACATAAAACGTAGATCGTAGAGTATGTCTGCATGCAATGTATGAACATATACACGCATACACGCGAAGATAACGGGACCGCATACGCTCACGGTACAATGTGTCGGATACAATGTGTCTTCTTCCTTTCGGATTTGGATATGATTCGCACATTCGATCTGTTATGAATAGAACAAAATTCAGAACTAACTAGTGATCCTATCAATCAGTCGATTGATACTAACGTATGCATGTTGGGCGGAGTAGGCGACCACCTAGAGCCTCGTAGCAACCCAAACACTCGATCTGAGAGATTTTCGATCGGATTTCCGAGCGTTTTTCGATAAACCAAAAATGATCGGAAATCCGATCGGAATTCAGTACTTTTCGATAAGACGTTATTATGCAGCTGCATCCAAACGTCTGATCGGAAACAGCTGCATCCAAACGTCTGCTCGGATGCAGTCGAAAAATGTAAATGCCGCGAGCGCTTTTTCAACAAAAAAAGAGTGGAGAGGAGTGACCAAAAACAGTCTCTCTCCCTAATCTGTCTGCTCTGCCCGCTATCCTTCACCTGCGACCTACCGTGTGTGTCTGTGTCGTCGCGTGTGTTCGTCTCTCGTTTGTTTCGTGTAGATTTTCTGTCGATGTCAAGTGTGGGGATCAGATGGGCGGCAGAACGAGAATGCTTTAAATTTTTCTGTAAGTAAAGTGGAGAGAAGAGTGACTGTTTCGAACCGGTTAAATTCTATTGTAGCTTACCCTGGCGTTTGCGGTGTCCGTCGTACGATGCGCGCGGGAAAAGTGTGCAAATAGCTAGGTTTTGTTCTTTACCCAGCGCGTCGATCGAGACACCGGTCGGTGATAGCGTACCGTGTATAGTGATGCGACGTTTTCGACGTGTATGCTTAAGCATACAAAATAGACATAATCAAATTATGTCGGAAATGTCTAGTGCGGCGATAAAGAACACATCCTGCTACATACTAACAGTTCTTTATCTTTATCTGTATTAACATTGCTCTACCTTTAATGGCGCAACAATGTACCCTAATACAACACTAAAACTAATGACAACAAGTAAAATAAAATCGGACAAGGACTATCGAAAAACTCAAAGCGGAAGCAATAGGAACTGGTAAAAAGAAAAACAAAAAGGAACAGGTAGCTAAGGAAGAGTTAAAGTCAAAATGATCAGAAAAATGATTCTGAAAGTGAAGAGGAGAGGATCATTAAAGCAATACAAAGTGTGACGGGATTCCACAGACAACGGGTTACGACGACGGCGAGTACGGCATCCGTAGAGCCGAGCAGCAATCCATCCACAACACAAGCTTGCGCTAAATGACGTCTTTGAATTAATGATTCAATGTCTAAAAGCCGACAACGCATATCATATGTGCGTATGGATTTAGTTCTGTAATAGCGTCGAAACACCATCCTCGAAAAATGACGCTGTACGCTCTCGATTCTAGAATAACCTTTAATGATACAAGGACTCCAAACCGCGCTAGCATATTCCAGATTAGAGCGAACCAGACTGCAATATAAATTCCGCAGGCAGAAAGGATCTCTAAAATCAGAAGTAGCACGCATTATGAAGCCTAATGTCCTGTTTGCTCTGCACAAGACATCATCGAGTTGCAATTTGAAGTTCAATCTGTCGTCAAGTATAACCCCAAAGGTCGCACACTACCTTGAGGCACACTCGACCAGCAAATTAAACTTCTTGACATGCTGGGACCAAGCTTTACTCTACATGAGCGGCCTTTTAAATATGAGGATAGCCAACCAACAATCGAACTGCTAAAACCTAATTTGAGTCATTTTGCCAGTAGGAGGTCGTGGGAAATACTATCAAAGGCTGCGCGAAAATCAGTGTAAATCACGTCCACCTGTAATCCAGCCTCGAAATTGCGAAACACTATGGAGACAAAAGACAAAAGACAAGTTGTAGTTGAACGACCAGGCATAAACCCGATCATCCGATCAGGGGAACATTTAATTTGTAATGTAACAAGTGACCACATACAGCTACACGAACTACAAAAATAAATGTCTTGCATTTTTATTACATCCTGTGTAACATATCACAATTTTTGCGATGGTCTTTTATCACCACATATACATAACATTCTAAACAGAGATGGTGTATCCTGCCCAGTTCTACCTACTTGCACAGTATCTCGACTGGTAGAAACTGGAGGTCAGCACCGCTCGACAGGTCACGAATGCATCTTTTATCATATCGCTAGAGGACATAGGAGCGTCGAATGCTAGCATTTTGCGGTCCAGTTACTGTCCTCTCACGATAAGTCTTCAGCTTGCCGATACTGCTGTCCGTGGTCAGAAACCATGCGTTCCCACCAGTGGTCTGCGTCCCACCAGTGGTCTGACTTTGCTTTGTGCGCATTAGTAGACAGCAATGTCATGCCACAAGACAGCAACATAAAGTGTTGGTACTCTGGCACACTCGGGATGGCAGTGTCATGTCTGCCTTCTTAAAGAGCTGCAAAACCACAGTGATGGATCGGATGGGTGTTATTGACACCCAGTAGCGGATACCATCGACGGTCGACATATTGGCAAAAGACCGGTCGGTGTCCCCTTCGATGCCGCTGCCGTCCGAAGAGCTATCGCAATTGTCAAGATATGACGATATTCGAACAGCATCTTCCAGACAGCGGTTGTGTCGGATCTACCCATCCAGGCGATCCTGGCGATCCTGGTGATCCAGACGATTCAAGCACCGCCTTGATAGGAACTAAATACAGATCCGTATTTCTAACTGACATACACACACACACACACAATGCTTGAACTTAACAATTCGGTTAGGGTAGGCTCGCTGGCCATCTTCTCCGGTCGCGTACATCTTCTGGAACTAAGGGGACCGGTGATAAAATCAACCGGTGTGGCGTTCGCGATTCAGATCATCGGACATCGTAACGGATAGCAGTTGAATAAAAATCAGCGAATAAAACTTGACATGCATCCTTAGGATATGTATAATCGCTAGCGTTTGGCTAATCACGACGCGTCATCGTATTGCCTTCGATTACTTTACAGAATAATTAATATAATTTAGTTTAACATCGAATCCCGTACCGGAATTGGCTTAAATGCCGAGTGCTTTCATCAGACGCTCAGCTGCTCGACACGGTTGTGTGACAGAGACAGAAAGTAAGTGCGAGCAGGACACACAACTGTGCACAGGCTATCGAAAAATAAATGCAATCCGATCGCAATTTCGAGAGCTTGAGACACCCACACATACAAACCCGATGCACGCGAGCTCGTAATGGGTGGGCGAAGAGCGGTGGGGCGGTCTGCGGAATGAGGCTACTGCAGTGAGCGGTTTCCGAGCCGTGTGTGAGCAAGCAGGAGGGAAATAGCTGTTAGAGCGAGCACTCTCCACTTTTGTATGGAGATTGATCAAAAATGCTTCCTTGGGCAAGTTGTTATGCTGGAAAGCGTATCTGGATTGTCAAAGCTATGCTTTAACTGTTCCGCAAGGTATAACAATTCCAAATGTTGAACAAAGAACCGCCTAACATCAACGCACAACTTCAAGGCCCCCTCGTCCCCTCTCTCATCACATGCCCCCCCACATGCCCTTTCGATAATGGTCTGACCCTATTGTTGGATTGATTTTGAATGGAATTAAAAAAAACGATTAGGATATTTTTAAGAAACAATCTGCGCCGTCTGGCCAGATCTATAGCAAAGACCGATAGAAAGTATATGTTGCCCTTTGATTAATATTATTATGTGGCTCTCCGTGTGGAATAGATGTACCGTTTTATGTAAGGACTATTATGTCAACAAAGATAATGCTATGCTCATCACTTCTGAATGATGTTGGGAGAGTTGAGGTCTTCCGTTAAATGTTATCCATAAACGATCGCAAGGAAAAATTTTACCCAAAACCTCCGATCGCTGCAGCTGGGAGATTCCTTACATCTCAAATGCAAATTGCTTCGGCAGACACCTGCGCATTTCAAGATGTTTTTGTCTACGTGATTCTTAACTATGTTTGCGATTGCTTTCACCTCCGGGAGTAACGAAGAGTTCAGTTTATCCTGTACTATCAGTCCTGTTGACTGATCCTGTGGCCTCTACTTTTTAAAGCATATGTATCGTATGTGTTTTTTTATCCGTTTCAAAGCGTGCAGGTTCGACCGAGGTACCCCGAAGGGAGGGGTGCAACTATTGGTGAATCCTTTTAACTAATTTATTCACACTTACAAACAAACACTCCAACTATATGTAACAGCCGGTTCCGGATGGTCTGTCACTACCCGAATGCATCGCACTGTTATTCAACACAGGTAGAGCTGTAACCAGTCTGGTTATCCGGCGGATGCTGTACTACTGTAGCCAGTACCCGTGGGCACCGATTCAAGCCAGCAAACAGAATGAGAACGAAGGTGTAGCCTTGAAAAGGGCTGTTCTTGTCTGTTGAGGGAATGAATTGGGCTGTAGGCGCTGGCTCTTGAAGACTGGTCTGAATGGTAATTCGAATGGATCACTAATGTGCACTTCATGAACTGAAGTTGCTTTCTGTTTGTTGCTGTTTATTATTTTTATAGATACTTTGAGCTGGGCAGCTTCATTCGCCTCTTTACTGTAGGTGATGGTGGTCTAAATGGCTATGGATGGTTATATTTCTTTGTACAGGTTACTGATGCGGAGAAATTTGATGAGTTTGCGTTGGAAGTTGCTTTCCCATCTTCTGGTGAAAAAATGTTGTCCTTTTATACTGTTAATTTGGAATTTTCCGTGGTCAAAATGGATCACGCTCTGGTAGCACTTTCGCGTCTTCTTCTTGTTCCATTTACATGGTTAGTTTTCTGAATATTTTACAGTATGCATTACATTTAAACAGACCGAACTTGTATCGTGTCGTGTGGAGCGAATTGTGTAGAGCTAATGCATTATCACATGGGGTCACACACTAATTCATAGTCACAAAACGCTCAGCTGGACGATTCGCCAATGTGTGACGGAGAAGAAAGACATGTGCAAGGAAGACACATTCATTAAACCCACCTATACTTGCAAGACCGATGTGCGATACGTGGACAAGTGTGCGAGAATGAGGGAGGAGAAGTGCAAAGCGTGAGAGAATTCTCTCAAAACAGTCGACCCATCGATGAGCGTTACCATTCCGTGCGGGTGCAAGCAGGAGAGAAATAGCGGTTAGAGCGAGCACTTCTGAGTTCTGTATGGCGCTAGGTCTAAGTGTTTCCCTTGGGTTAACTGATTAGCGAGTTTGAGACACGCGTGTCCTCAGCCAAGGCGAAGCTGAGATCTTCGATCATAACATCAATCGATCAAGACAAGTCAATCCGGCTACCACAATTCTCATCATCCACTAACCACCGTAAGATATCGGGCACACACATTCTTGCACACCCCCCTCCCTCCCATCATTCAGGTACCGGGCTGTATTATTCTGTACAGATTCGTCAAGGACATAGCATTTTGACATAAAGAATGACACAAGGGATCATTTTTGTGAAACTAGAATTTGAGACAAATCGATTAAAGTTTAGAAATTTAGCTTTTTTTAATAAATTTAAAATAATATACAAGTCTGATTATTAAAATAATTCTTTTTCAGTTGTTTTTATAAAAAAAATTGTTTACATTTTTCGCTCACGGGAAACACGGCCTAACCTGGGTCAGACCAGCTAGCAAAATTCTATGTTTTTACATTTGTCGAGCTTGGGCTAGCTACTTTCATTGGGAAACCAATCTAATCCTTCTGTCCTAGGCTTAACTTGCCTTGCCATTTGTATGGCGAGTTGTAAGCGGATAAGTCTGTAAACGTCAAAACGCATACAAAAAAAAAAAACTGGCTTAGAGTATGATTACGGCCATTGCTGTCTCCACACTGCTAACGTGTACCGCTTTGTTCACAACAACTTGTACCTCTTTGCTGCTGCCTAAAATTTGGTTCACAAAATTTTGGCTATTTTTGTCGCATGTCGCCCTAAGGCCACGACAGATCAGGGGGAAGCCTTTGTCACGGAGAAAATGGGTATTAACAATATCACTGTTACCAAATTGGTACCTACTGGCAAAGATATTAGCACACTATATTTCTCTTCATTTAAAGTTGGTATATCACTAGAATGTCAGGCAAAGGCTTTGACGCAATGAATTAAAAATACATAAATGTTTGTTTTTGGTTGCCTAAATAACAATTTTAAAGCATTAAAATCGAAAAACAACAATTTCGAAAAATGCGGTGTTTTTTCTTGAAATAAGGGTCGCTTTGCTTTCTGTTTTTATGCGACACAGTCCAGTGTATGTTCAGTGCTCCTTTTAAGCAACTGCATGCATGGCACAAATGCCACAAAAGCAAAAAGGGTGTTCACAACAGAAAATATCGAAAAATATGGTGAGTTCGTTCATACACTAATACATTAATTTAGTATTTTACGCAACATTTTCTAGAATAAATCGCATTGTTCTTGGGTTCTTCTCAACAAACAAAAGTGAACCATCAAACATAAAACAACTAACGCAACAAACATCAATCGCTGATTTGACACAATGATGCTGAGAATATACAGCGCCTAAACATACGATCAAAGATAATTATTTGACGATACGCAGCTATTTAAACATATTACCCTAGGGCCAAACGTCAGCTGTCAGAAGAGGATGGTAGCGAAATACGATTTGTATGCAGTGGCATGCGATTCGATGGTAAAACAGTATACGATTCAATCACATGGCTTGTGATTTGACGGTAACAGCTCGTGAATCGATCGTAGTAGCATGAGATTCGACGGAAACGGCATACGCTTCGAACGTATATGGTAACAGGCGTAATTTTTATATAATATTTAAAAAAGGAGAAGTTTATTATTTTCACTTATGATGTGTACATTTAAACCATAGAATTATTAAAAAAAATCGAAACGGGATGCCATTCCGTAGAATCAAACGGTTGTACATGCAACCTGATTTAATGTGCAACAAATTAGTTTTCTATTACGTATCTTTCATAATAAAATTTATCTTTCCAGATGGAAAACTGCTTTGAAAAATACGCAGAAAATCTTACGGATCGACATGTACATCTACGAAATCGTGGCTTGAATATCTTGCATAATTTATACTATGGCGCAAATAATATAATTAATTGGAAATTTTGCGATGAAATGTTTCGCGTGCTGGGACTGGATTGGGTGTTATTGTTTTTGCAACCACATTTGCACTACACCTCGACCGTTTGGGGGTTTAGAATGTTAGTGACAATGCTTACACGAGAGACTATACTTTCTCGTTTCAGAGAAGGAAAGTGCTTAAATGGTGATGAAGGATACTTGAAAAACACAGATATAGTTATGCAGTCTCGAAACGCCATCTTAATCACATCAAAATTTCCTTCCCAGGTTTTAGGTGGATTGGTTAATAATACAATTTCCGAAGAAAACACTACTTTAAACCAACCTTCTCCGCTAATGATGGGATTTCCTTACCTGGAATGGTTAATAATGCATCGTACTAACATACCTGAAGTGTTTTCATTGCTCATTGCATTGATGATTGGTTATCCGGTAAAATCGTCAATCATTCCTTCCAAAGATAATAATCTTGAGTCAATTTGGTCTTTTCTTTGGACAACTAATGCTATTACCTTGGTACCAGAAAAATTGACATTCTGCACCGAGGCACTATGCATTCTGCTCAGCCTGACGAGATCCATTGTACATTGCAGAATATCGGAAGAGAACTTAACAGTAGAGGATAAGACATCACCACATTGGTTACAAACGCATCCGTGTGAAATCATATCCTTATTTATGTCATTTTACAAGCATCTTCCTGATTTTGTATCAGTCGCTATGAGTGGAGAAGTTATTTCTTCACTTATAGCCATATTGTTTGAACCATCTAATGCCTATGACACTGAGAACGAAAATTCAACTGCGGAATTTAACACAACAGCACTCGGCAGTGCTACAACCGCTGTAAATAATCCAAAACTATCGTTTGCATCTACTTCACCCACAGTTGACGAGAGAACAACAACAATAATGACACCTCCAGTAATTGGTGAATTGAAAACACACATAGAAGAGGCTATAACCATTCACGTTATGGAAGCTTTGCAGACTTTGATTATAGATTCGCTCATATTGGTTCACTCTGCAAAATCGCCTTCTGTTATAGACATGGTGCTGGACTGTTTTGTAGTAGGAAGTACTATTTCCGAATTTCATCGTAAAAACTTTTTGACAAACATTATCTCATTACTTATTAAGAATAACTCAATGATAAGTATTATTAGTGAAGGACAGATTACCATTCCACTTGTCAGCAATCACATAAAAAGTAGTGGAAAAGAGCATGTGATAGCTAACGTTTTCTACGTAACAGCTCGATTTGTCGATAAATTGTGGCAACAGATGCTGGTAATTGATGGTCGTGAAGTTTTTGAGTACTGCGTTTGTTTATTAAAACATGCCAAACGGCATGCCGGATCTTTCACGGCACATATTTCAGGTAATATAGGATGCAGTGGCAATAATATTGCAAGCGCAAGTTCTATAGATTCTTTATATCGTTCGCTCAATCGATGTATACTTTATCTTTTGGCATATCCCCCTGCTCCGATAAATGTGACTTTAGTAGACGTACTGCAAAAGATTATGAACAACCGTTTAATGGTGTTTGGAGCCGGAAATCATGATCCAGAGTTCATTGGGTGTTTGACATATTGTATTCTTCAGTTACATAAGGGAGAAAATATAATGTTAACTAGTACAGCACAGGTTGACCAAGAACGAACAAACACTTGGTATGTAGAATCTCTGCTCAAATATGAAAATGTAGAATACGTTTCCCGTAAACAGCAACATGATGAAGTTGCAATCGGATCTTTATCGCAATTGGAGAATATATGTTTCAGAATATGGGAAGAACTTTATGTATGTAAAAAACCAGTAATAGAAGAAATATTCAAAGTAACGCTCATACAACCATTTCAAAATTCTCGTGCTCCAAATATGGAATGCACTTATGAACAGATTTTTAATGCCGCCTTCAAACATTGGCTGGCATACATCGAAAGAGAAAGGCATTCTAGCTCACGAAGTCCTTGGGATGTGCATAACACCATACAATCTAAAATCCAAAAGGTAACCGGTGGCCTGACACGGCTGACAAGCCGAACGAAATTAAAAAAAGAAGTTGGTAAACGACAAGGATTTCATAATGAAGAGCTTAGTGCTGAAACCAATCGACAGTTTCTTAATGGTAAAATTTCTCTTGTGAAGGAGTTATGGAGTTATTGTTTGACAGAGCAAGGGAATAGCTATATTCACACTAAACGCTATGTCCATCAAGATTGGTTGCAAGTGGAAGCAGAGTTAATACGCGAACGCGGAATATGGGGTCCAGAATGTTGCGCAGATTTCACAAAATGGACTCTTGATAGCACGGAAGGGCCATATCGAATGCGAAAAAAAATGTTGAAAAATTTGCTGTTTTTTGTGCATTATCCACCGCCCATTGATCTCGTAGATGTGGTTGATACCGAAGACTCTCTGCATCAACGACAAACCAAAAGCCGTATAGCCATCAGTCATGACAGTGGAAAGTATAATAAATTTGTACGATTGTACCAAAACATGTTTCCTGAACAGTTTGAACAAGACATTTCCGCAGCCTGTGGATCACCCAGAAACAATGCAGAAAAACATGCAGAATATTCAAAAACGGAACGGTAATTAAGTTATAGTTATTTAAAATATCTTCCTGATAGCTGCGTCCTTCTAAGTCATGCATAGACTAGAGGTGGGATATCATCATCATCCATGGAAGTTGACATTTTTTATTTCAAAAATAGTTTATGCAATACATTTCAGCGTCTGCTAAGATTTATTAAATTCTTTCATTTTATTGTCAGTTAACACTACCTATAAAAAAAGTTTCATATTCAACTGTAAAATAACTTTTTCGAATGCTCAATTCACTATTCCGATCGAATAACTGTTTTCAGCTGCATTAACTCTTGCTGCCATTTGTGTGCCATTTGTGCCGGTTTATTGCCTTCATTTTGTAAGATTGATGATAATTGAATAGTTAGCGCCATTTGAAGCTAAAAATATGTGTTTAACGCAACGTTAGGCTTTACATTTGGTGTGGATTACAATTGCATTATGGATCGAAAATTGCAATAAATAACTTTAGACCCGGCGAAAAATTGTAAAGGCTTGAAGTATTATTGAGGCACTACTGAGGAAATATATTTTCGCTCTCTAATTGTTTATTAATTTTGTTTTCAGGATCAAAAACGACGAAAAAGGGTTTTGTTTAGAAAATGAGGAAGATTTAGCGTTCTCGCTCCCAGATAATCAAATATTATTGCAGCTTTTGGAGGACAAAGAAAAGGTGATGTTTTATAGATTTGAGGTTGCTCTGATTGTTGCAACGTTACGGAAACAATTTTTATACTTACATTTGATTGATTTTAATACTACAGGTGTCTCACATTTTTCGGACGGCTCGTATACAAGGTCTGGATACCTTCGAAGGCTTGATGCTGTTCGGGAAAGATTGCTGCTATATTGTTGACGGATTCACTTTGCTTTGTAATCGAGAAATACATGATATCGATTCTTTGTCTACGGAGAGCTTCGATCCAATTTTACCCAGCACTACTGCAGGAAATCGTCAAGTGTAATGCTTTTTTATTTATATCAATGTAGGATATGATATTATCAATCTTTTAAACCAGGGGTCTTCAAACTTTTCAGTTCGCTTTGGTCGAAGTAACTGTAGCTGGAAGGTAACTTCGAACGGAATGATCTGAAAAACGGAACAGCACCTAAAAAAACACGTTGAATCAGCCTTTTGTTCAAGGTTATGTGACAGTTGCGTTATTGAAATGGACATTACATCTTGCATGACTTGGCTTGTGCTCAAGTCGTAGACTGTTCTGTTGTTCAAACCGAGCTTGTACAGAAAATAGAAACTTGTGCCCAAGTAAACCCCTGTATTAGCAATAAAAGGGAAGAGGGCATGTGGTGAAGTTCTAAGTTGGTGGATGTTTACAAAGTACATATTAGAATTGTTGCAAAATAACAAATATATGTAGTAACCAAACTCTTACTTGAATTTCTAAATTTCTTATAAATCGTCTTAGTTGGGGGAGGGGGACACTTTTCGGGCCCCATCTTGCATAATTCATATAATTTTTAAAACAGCTATTTTCGGGCCTTCCACACGCGAGGTCCTGGGCGACCGCGTACTCCGCCAACCGTTAGATCTGTTGCTGCTTTGGGGTGTTCTCAGATACTTGCAGGTATGCAAAAGGTTTTTAACGCGCACAAACAGTCATTCCCTTATGCAGTATAGATTTTACTTTTACATTTTAAAAATTTTACAGATTCATTTTACTTTGGGTATTTATAGTCAACTGTGAAGGATTTCGAGTTGTGTTTTTTATACAGTCGTTCGACTAAAGAGTTTCAAATTGAGTTTCATCTTTATACTGTTTTTTAAGTAAAGTTTTGGCGTTGTTCAGTTCGTAGTTAAAATGGACAAGCTTTACGTGTCTGTTTTTACTGGACTTATTATTACTATGTTTATGCGATGTTGCGTTATGCATAAGTGAATACCAATTTTTAAAACGGGTGGTTCGATGGCGTAGTTGTAAAAATATCGGTTTTCATTATACACGACTGGCATCCAAATCCAGTCTTTGTATGCAGGATTGATTATACAACTGCGATTAATCCATAGCCAAGTACAGGGTTTTCGGGGATTATATTGACTTGTTCTGCAAGTTACAGGATTTATGCGGATTATATTGACAAGTTCAGCGAGATCTTGTTTTGTTCGGGCATACAATTGACTTGTATGGTTGAATTTGTGTATGGTTCAGAAGATGGCATTGACGATTTTAAAAGTGTGATTATTTCTTTATACGTCTCTGCTTGCATACCATTTTCATTAAATAGAAGCGAAAATACAAGTTGATTTTAATTCGTTTCATTTTTTAATATTTGTTTCTTCAATTTCATTTCGCAGGTCTCGGAATATCAGACAATCTTCTAAAATATGTTATGAAGATATCCGTGAAATACACAAACGACGCTATTTATTACAGCCAATTGCATTGGAAATTTTTTGTGGCAATGGACAAAATTATTTGTTAAGTTTTCCTCAAAAAGTCCGTAACAAAGTTTTTCAAAAGGTATCTTCCATGGCAACGCAGATTGCAGATAATGCGCAGCAATCTGTTGCAGGACAGAAAAGAACAGCAAATGTAGAACAAAACGCCGGCCTGTTGAGCAGTTTAATTGGTGAAACTTCAGTGACTCAACGTTGGGTGGTAAGTTTAGACATAATAGAATAATAGTTTTGATGAATGACACATGTTCACTTTACAATTTACTATAAAATATTCAAATTAACTATTCTTTTAAATTTTTTATCCATTTTATACAAAAATTAATTGATTCTTGTAAACTCAACATTAATGGTAGTGAATTTGTGTATTCTTTTTTTTTATTTTAGCGTGGTGAAATATCCAATTTTCAGTACCTCATGCACCTGAACTCTCTGGCAGGACGCTCGTATAATGATTTAATGCAATATCCTGTATTTCCTTGGATATTAACAAATTACGACTCCACAGTCCTAGATCTGCATGAACCAGATAATTTTCGGGATTTGTCCAAACCAATGGGAGCTCAAACAAAGGAACGTTTGGATCAGTTTCTAAAACGATATAAAGACTGGGACGATCCCCAAGGTGATACTCCACCATATCACTACGGAACACACTACAGCTCGGCTATGATTGTATGCTCCTATTTAATTAGACTAGAGCCATTCACGCAACACTTTCTACGTTTACAAGGAGGACACTTTGATTTAGCGGATCGCATGTTTCACAGTATCAAAGAAGCTTGGCATTCAGCTTCCAGACAAAATATGGCTGACGTAAAAGAGCTAATTCCTGAGTTTTTTTATCTTCCTGAGTTTTTGGAAAACTCAAACAGTTTTGATCTTGGCTCAAAGCAGAATGGTGAAATTTTGAATCATGTTATACTTCCTCCTTGGGCAAAAAATGACCCTCGCGAATTTATTCGCATGCATCGCGAAGCCCTTGAATGTGATTACGTTAGTCGTCACCTACATTTGGTAAGTGTAATTCATTGATATAATTGATATAATACTTACTCTAAACTTTTAATCCTGACCTTTAAGAAGCTCCCGGTGTGGTATGTATAAGACATCACATGAATGACAAACCGCTATTCCGAAAGAAATGAACTTACTTTCAGAGATTACTGAATAAACACAGTTGACAAATTTTTAAAATATTTCGGGAATGCAATAAGTAACTTGCTAGAACCTTAAGTATACCCATAGGAAAGTAATTACACTCGTAGAATCTTAAAGCTAGCGCTCGGAGAAGTATTTTGTAATGCTTTCGTTCGCATCTCGTTATCCATCGTTTCCTATCGGAAACAGAAATAAAAAGTTCTTTGAGCTCCTGGTATGTCTTCGATTACATATCAGTCGTTTGGAAACTTCTCTACGATCCAATACGGTTCCTTATATTTCGCCTCCAACTTCCGACTCTCTCCGGTTGCCAATAGGTCCCGCTCTACTAATACCATGTCGCCCATTTCATAGGTCTGGGGTGCCGTACGTTTTTTATCGTAATACTCTTTTTGTTTTTGTTGTCCCTTTATTGTTTCCTCTGCGTTCTTGCGCCTAACCTTGTCTACTTCCTGTATCCTATTAGCATCCTCGTCGTGAAGGATTACGTGAAGGACGTCCCTGGGACAATAAGCCATGACCATTTCACTTGGGCTTCGCCTCGTCGTGGCGTTGCGCGTATTATTCAAAGTCCATTGTATTTGTAACTTTTCATACCACTTCCGGCTGTAGAGCGTCTCAGTGCTATTGCTACTTTCACGTGTTGGCTTGCGTTTGCCTCGCAATAATTGTCGAATATTTTTTATGTGAAAGCCGTACTCCTGTCTGTGATTATCCTCTTTGGTGTTCCAAAGATGCCGTTATTCCTTTTATCTTTTCGTCCTGCCTCTGCATAGATGCCACAAAATCATCATTATCTGCTTCTATCACTAAAATCTAATAGCTAATTCTGCCACTGTTGGCTCCCCTTCGGGTGATTCAACTGCACCGCGACTGAGAGCATTTATGTGCCCCATGCCCGTCCCTACTGCTAGTGCAATGCAGAAGTTGTACTTCTAACCATTATAAAACCATCTTGCTATCCTAGCGTTCATTTCGCGCTTGGTGCATGTGTTCCTGACCGCGCTACAATCCGTTTTTACCACAAAAAGTCTCCCAAGCAGATACTGTCGAAGTCCTCAACGCCTTACCAACACATCCTTTTAACCTGCTCCACATCCAACACAGCTCCAGCCTGATAAGACTAATTTTCTTCAACGGTGCTGGTCTCGACTTCGCTGCAACGATTTACACATTAACGTTTCCACAGCTATCCATGGATCGGATGTACACGCATGAAGCATAAGAAAAACAATGCAATTGGATATTAACTGCTTCGCCGCGCACAGCTTGTCTGTTAAACTTGATGTCCTTCAATATCGTTAGTTGATTTTGGAAATCGTTCCATTTGTGTTCCATTTGCTGCAGTATGGCTTCGTCCCATGAATCTGTTGCTATCCATAGTGCTTGCATCTGTATCTTACCCCAAGACACTATCGGAGCGAGGAGTCCTAAGGGATCAAACAATCTAGCCACCATAGAATATACACGCCTACGCGTCCATGATTCCTCCAAAACAGGAATACTAGATTCGATGAATAACTTGTCTGTTTCGGATCGCCAAGCTATCCCCAGCACTTTTACGTGCTCTTCAGCACCCAACTTCATCACACATAGAATACCCAACTTCACCACACATAGTTTTCTTACATATAAGTCGGTAGTGTTTTATAATGAATCAAATTGTTTAGGTATTTTTTTCTAAGTTATAAAAATATTAAATCCCCTCAGCTGTCAACGTATGTCAATGGCACACTGTAAAAAAAAACAAACATAAAACTGTTCTGGGTAGAACAGTTTTCATTTCAGTTTTTTACCTTTACAGTGTTTTATTGCATGAAACTTGAATGAGTTACGTAGCAGACCCAACTGGAAAAATAATATCGCTGACCGTGCAATTGGACGGTGACAATTGTGTCGGAGACTTTCGAAAGTAGTTCAACCCAGCAAAAAAACTTCGTTTCTCCGAGATATTTCCCTAGCAACAAAAATGAAGCGAAAATTCATCCAAAAACGTTCATTTTTAAAAAGGTCGAGCCAGGGTTGAGGGAAGGGTCGACGTGTCGTAGTCCCTCGACCTTTTGCCAAAGTGAACACACGAAGTGGTCGAACTGATTAAAAATGAATCGATGTTGTTGTTGTTTTTATTGTTAAAGAGATTTTGGGCTGATTGGCCACTTACATTTCCTAGGATAAATGGGATAAGGCTATGGGATAGTAGGGAAGGGGATATTGTGAATAAGGATAATTTAGGGTATTTGAGTTGTTGAAGGTAACTCAAACCTATATACCTCATGGTCATCAGTCCGAACAGGAGAGGAGAAATAAACCTCCCTTGCGGTCAAATATGTCCATTCGGAGAGTTGTAAGATAACTCAAACCTTTTAACCACGAAAATCAGTAGACTATATATATAATATAATCAATTTCGCTACATGGGTATTTTTAAATTATTCCTCTCTTTTTTGTTTAATTCTGGTAGTGATATGAATTTTTTATATTTTTTTATATAATTGCGTCTTTCTGAGAAACTTCAGAATTTTCCTTTGGCAATTTTCGTCAGGGGACAGCATGATATCTAAGTTGTCGTCTAACTTACATAATATCTTTATATTATTGTATCCATGGCATTCCGTCAAAATGTGTCGGATTGTGTTTAGTGTACCACAGTATTGGTAGGTTGGTGGAGTATCTCTTGAGAATAAATGACTAGGGGTTAATTTGGTATTTCCAATTCGTAGCCTAGATAAAACCTGTTGATCTTTGCTGTTTGGTAAATCTGTCCAGGGTAATGTGGACATTTTGATGGATGGAGTGTTTATTGTCGATGTCTTTTTGCCTTGTTTTTTGCAAAGCTTGTCTAATGTCTTGTTTGCATTTGATTATTGTGTCTCTTCTGGATAAGGGGTATGAGTTTATGTCTGTTAAAGTTCTTTGTTGGCAAGCATTTCAGCAACCTCATTACCAGTAATGCCGGTATGACTTGGTATCCAACATAATGAGGTTATGGTTCTGTTGGTTGTTTGTTCTATGGATGGGATGTGAGGGTCTTTAATTTGTCCGTGTTCTACCGCAGATAGTACGCTAGCACTCTCTGAGAAAATTACGTTTTGTTTTTCTGAGTCAATAGCTTTTTGGGCTGCTATAGCGATTGCAATGGCTTCGGCAGAGAATATGGTAGTGTAATCCGGTAGTTTTATTGCGCTGTTAATGTCTGAATTTGTGTTTTTGAAGTATATTTCACATCCTGCCTGTTTTGAATTTACTGAGCCATCTGTATAAATTTTGTGATAATCTAAGTATTTACTGTTTACATGATGTATGGAAATTTGGTACAATTGTTTTGGGTTAATTCTAGAAGGCTGGTGTATGGTCCAATCTATTTTAGGGGCACTTTGTGCTTGTGCGTTGTGCATAGACGACCTGATATTCGTTGAATTTTTGGTATCTCTGGCAGTTTTTCTTTTATGATTGTTTTGAATTCTTCGTTCGCTTTTTGGAAGAGTGACTCGCACTCAAACTCCTTTTTAACTAACCGGTATGCAGCTCTTATTAATTTTATAGTTATTATATGTGAAAAAGGAAGTGTTCCGCTTTCGCATAATAGGGAGTTAATTGGGCTTGTTTGGAATGCTTCAGTAGCCTGTCGGATAGCTTCATGATAAATGGGTGCTATATTTTTGTAAAAAAATATCGAATTGTGAACTAACAATTTCTGTTCCATACAGGATTATCGGTAGGAGCCAGCTGTTTACTAATCGGATCAAGATTTCGCGAGAAGCTTTGATTCTACGGGAACCTAACATTTTGAAGAGACTTGTGTGAGATTTTGTGGAGGTTTTGATGTGATTAAAGTGTGATTTGAAAGACATCTTGGTGTCGAAAATAACGCCTAAGATTTTTGCTTTAGTAACGCTAGGAATCAGTTTGTCGTGTAGGGTTATTTTGCGATGTGAATGGAAATGGATTCGGTTACAGATATGCAGGATTTTACATTTATTCGGTGCCACTTTAAATCCGATGACATTACACCATTTCTGTAATTTGTTCATGCCAGTTTGTATTTTATGTCTTGCTACTGTGGCTGAGGAATCGCTGGATATTAAAATTATGTCTTCTGCTTATATTAGAGGGGAAAAAGTATGAAAAGAAGTATGAAAAGAAAAAGGGATTCAACACTGATCAGTAAAAGTGTAGGGGAAAGGATTGCACCTTGTGGAACTTCATTATCAACTGTTTTAATTTGTGAAAAAATATTGTCTAATATAATTGAGAAAGTTTGGTTTTGTAAGAAGTTTTGTAGGAAAATTGGTAACTTTCCTTTAAATTCCCATCTTTTCAGCTGCTTTAGAATGCTATGTCGCCAGGTCAGGTCGTATGCTTTGGCAAGATCTATTATGGCAAGGTCAATGTGTTTATTATTTTCCTTTGCTATTGACATTATGTTGCAAAATATGTTTCTGTGCCATGTCCACATCTGAATGGTTTGCATGTAATAAATTTCTGGAATTTTTCCAGATTCCCTGATTTCATTATAAATTTGTAATAAATATTCCAAATCGCAATTTGGAAGATGTTGGAGCAGTGGGTAACCCACACTATCGGGTCCTGCGGATTTTCCAGTACACTTTTTTAGTGCGTTGTGAAGCTCCCTCATTGTAAATGGTTCATTGTACTGTATTTTTCTGATGTAGTGAAGGATATCCTCTTTTTTTCCGGCAGAGTATTTCAGTTTTAAAAATTTATCGGGGTAACTGTTGTTAGAGGATATGGTTTGGAAATGGTTTGCAAATTTTTCTGCTATTTCGGAGGGATAGGTTATGGGATTTTAAGGGTTAATGAGGCTAGGAATGTATGAATTGGATTTTTATCCCGTCAACATTTTCACTTTTCGCCACATTTCTTTTGAAGATGTGGATGGGCTAATTTCTTGGACGAATTTTTCCCAGGATTCGGTTTTGGCCTTCGATATTGCAATTTTGGATTGTTTGTGTGCCTCTTTATACTTTTCCTGTAAGGGTTTGCGAGTGTGGTCATTGCTATCTGAAAGTGCCAGTTTCTTGAGTTGACGCAGGTATTTTCTTCTAAGCTTTATTGCTTCAGTTACCTCTTTATTCAACCAAGGAACATATCTTTTTGATATAGTCCCGTTGGTTTTTGGGTTGCTTTTCGAAGCGGCTTCTAAGGTCAACTCTATGAGTCTTTGTTCACTCACTGACATCGAACCTTATGGGAAACTACCCATTATTGTTTGAAATGTTGACCAATCCGCTTCCTCGTATTTCCAACGAGGGCGAAATGCTGGGCTAGATTGGATTGTGATTGTGGGTGTATGCTTGACTGTTAATGGAAGGTGATCACTGCCGAAAAGATTTTGTTCAGATGAGAAGCTGAGATAAGAAGCTAAAGGATGGCAAATTGCACTATGATCTAATGAGCTTGTGTGGCGAGTAGAATGGGCAATGCGTGTGGGAAAGTTGTGATATAGTGTGTGTATTTGGCTATTCGCGAAAATGTCCTGGATAATCCTGCCACGATTGTTTCTTATCGGGCAGCCCCAGTCTTCGTGTTGCGCATTGAAATCACATATGATAAGCATATCATGTGGTATTTTATTGATTATATTATTTAATTTGTTTTCAATATTGTAGCTATTGTTTGGTGATAAGTACATGCAGATAATGTTCATTTTTAACGGGCTTTTTATTTTGATTCATAAGGATGGGATGGCTGAATTCATGGGAATGTTATTATAAGGTAAATCTTTTGAAATTCCTTTGCAGATGCTGTGGGCAGTGGTATGGGAGTTTTTGGTAATTCATGAATATTTATTTAGTGGCGTTCTATTGAGTAGAGTCGAATTGGTGTAAGCTTCTTGTAAAGTGATTATTTTTGGTTCGTGTTTATATACTAGCATTTTTAGTTCGTCTAGATTTTTTGAGAAACTGCGGATATTCCAATTCAAAATTAGTTTTGGTTCACCTGGCACTTTTGTGTTGTTGCTGTTAGTTTGTGGACTCACTGGGATTATTTAATTATTTCTTTGGCTCGTTTAACGTAATCATTTGAAAGAGAATATCTTGTAAAATCATTTTCGATGGCCTTTCTTTGCTTTTTTGTTTGTGGCGATTTCTTCACTTGAGGAGGTTAACGGGTGTTTGAAGTGGGCTGGTTTGTCTGTGGTGTTTGGTGCATTGTTATATACAAGTGATCCTTCTGTGTCTGAATCTGATACTTCAGTTCGTCGTGCTGTTTGTTCTGTTTCATTGAATTGGATAATGTTTCTATTGTCTTAGTGAGCGAAGCAATTTGATCTTTTAACATATTGACTGTTTGCGTAAGGTTTTCGATTATTTTGTCTTTATAATCTGTTACTTGTGCAGCGGCAATTCTCTGTTGTGCGAAGCTGTTGAATGTTTGTTTGTGGATGTTTTGTTCATATGCTAGTCTGGCGTCACGGAAGGAGTAGTTGCATTCTATTTTAATTTTGAGTATCTCTGTTTCTTTTATATATTTTGGGCAATTTTTGTCAAACGTATTGTGTTTATCATTACAGTTAGCGCATTTTGGAGAGACTGTGCACGGTCCATGTGAATTGTTACCACATGTTGCACATATTTCACTGCCCTTGCAATTTTTCGTTGTATTTCCGAACTGCAAACATTTATTACAGCGCATTGGTCGTGGGTAATAAACTCGGGTTTTTATTCTGTCTAGTCCAATGTAGATATATGCCGGGATTTTTGTGTCTAACATTGTGACAACGTACGCATTTGTCGGGATTGTTTGACCATCAACTTTTTTTGTGAAGCGGTATATGTCTTTAATTTTTTCTGGTGATAGCTGTGTCTTCTATTATCTGATATCTTCTAGACGGTCTTGTCATTTAAAGCGGTCTGGCCAGGGAACTAAGCCTAGCAAAAGAAGACTGATCGACGTTTTCAAATGGAGCGTGATATATTTGTAAGGAGTAAGAGGAGTGTGATCGTTATCGATACACTTACATTTTGAAATGTAAGAAGGAAGGATAGAGAAATGTGGAGATTAAAATAGTCGCACAATATGATGATGGCCGATGAAGAGCCTGGTACTTGAGGCCTAGTTTTGACGGTGGTACTCAAAATTTTTGGGAATTAAGAAGAAAGGGTAATTAAATGAGATTTGAACTTAGACTTGGAAAGCTTACCATGAGCAACGTTGTGCCAATACAAGCTCGACTACCGAGGTAGTTACCTGGCACCCCGATCGTAATCAATAAGAATTTTAAAAGAGAACCATTTTTTAAGCACACCTTGTGACCGAGTAAGTGGCATTTAGCGTGGCAGTTAAACAATGCGTGCGTTTTAGATTTTAATTTATTTGCAGCTCTACCATGAATGTTGGAGATAGTTTTACTGTGGGTGAAATAACAGTAACTTGCACCTCTTCTCACGCCAGAGCTTCGCAGCAGTCTGGTTTGTCGGAACCTTCTGTTACCATCCTACCGACAACACAGCCAAACCTCCCCACAAATATATGTTTGCTGGATACGTGCGAAGGTGTGGTAGCAGCGGAAGACCCATACTCGACTCGACAGTTGATGAAGAACCGTTGGCAGAAGAACCTATTGTGATTATGGTAACGGCAAATTCTCCGCCAAGTGCTCCACTATCCGTAGAAGAGTCTACACCAGGGACTTCAACATTTAATAATGAGTCAACATGTGCTGAACTAATCGAACAAGAGGGCGGTAAAACTCGTAGGCAAATTTCTGAGTTGGAAGCCATGGTGGAAGTGATAGGGGAACACGTGTGTGTACCGTATGCTTCGAAAAAATCCAACTTTAAATTCAAAAAGATTTTAAACGCAGAAGCATTAAGAAACTTAAATTCTAATTTAGAAGATGTGGTATTTAAGTATCAGTTTATTGAACGGCTGGAAAGTCACATGATTCAAACAGATAGCAAAAATAGGATGCATCACACAAGGGGCCTCATTTTTGAGAAGGATTTTTTTTACACAATGTTCCTGGCGTGGCAGAGGAAAGGATGCGCCCGAATTCCCGTTCGCTTCTTATGAAAGATTGGTAGAAGTTTGTAGAACTATGGGCAGCACACCGCTCATGAAGATGTCTGAGGAAGGGACAGTAATGTTTTTAAAAAATAAATTGAAACATGCAAGTGATAGAGTGCATTTGGTAGGTAAAAAAACGTTTTGTTTGAATCGTAAAAAATAAATTTGCTTTCTTTATGTATCAATTTACACAACAAAATTTTTTATTTATTATTTTTGTACCTCATGTATTAAAATACAGAGTTTCAGAATTTCGAAAGTTCTGGGTTTCCATTTATTACATCAAATAAGACTTACACAGATACAAATGGGTTTGATAAACAAATCGCAATTTGTAGAACATTCATTTCATTTTAATAATTTTATAGTATGAAGTAGTGGGAAAAAAACTAAACCGTCACTAGAAGTTTTTTTGATCGCTACTAATTTACACTTTACGTTATTTGTAGTTATGTTAGTTGTTTTTAATGCTGGATCGAAAATATTAGCGTGAAAAATGTTAATTTTAGCGGAGGAGAAGAAAGAAGTTTGAAAGTAAGTTCGGAATTTTAGTAGGGGATATCCATGAACAATGATGCGGGTGGATGTAGGGGATCGTGTTGAGGAACTGAGTTGCTCAAGCTCAACTGAGAAAAGTTGAGGAATTTGACTATTGCATTGGAATCCGTTAAAAACCACTGATCGTTAAGAATGGATTGTAATACAAAGCTTGAAGACATGTGAAAGGTAATGATTTGGGACTTTTCTACTATTACAGGATATTCGGGAAGGGATTGGGTAGCATATACTTCAAATTGGTGTAGTTCTGAAATTCTATTTGCCGCCTGTTGCAAACATTTAGAACCACTCCTCAAACTACGCTTTATATTGCGCAGGTACGATTCGAAAGGGTATGTTTAACTGTTTTGATAGTGAATTTTCTACTATATTCTTCGCCAGGTTTTCTCCACACGTAACGGCGGCCATCAGATCCAAAAATGTTAATTTTTATCTCGATCGTGAACAAAACCTGTTAAAAACAATCACAACACACATAATTACATGACAAATTATGTTTACTATGAATAAAATCTCTTACCTTCTACCAAAACTCTTTATCTTTATCGATACACTTTTTGGCAAACTCGAGCCGAAATACTTTATTCTTATCCGATATAACTGTTTTTTTTTTATTGTAACTCTACCAAACAAATTGTGTTTTCTCAGATAACGAATAACTGTAGAAGCATCTATATCAACACCCCCGATATCTTTAAGATTGTCTTTCAGCTCAACAGAGGTCAAGAAAGGATTGGAACGAATTTATCGCAGAATGTGTCGTCCATATCTATCATTAATTTTTCGTTTTAACTCGTTTCTATTCTTCTTATTTTCAATTCTACCGAATGTTTTATATCGTTTGATAATATCCTGAACTGTAGATTTGCTGATATTAGTGATTTCACTGATTTCTCTAACACTTTTTCCCTGTGTCATATTGCAAACCACAATTTTTCTAATGTAAACGTTCTTCTCAACACATTTCTTACTGATGGGTAACAGGGTACACTTGCGTCACACTTTCCGGTGTGTAGATCAGTTACGCTGGCATCGTACGATCGGACGAAATAACTTCGATCATCAGGTTGCTTCGTCAGAACTGTAAGAGGATTCTGCTACTCGACCGTTGGAGACATTGAGGCCTTACCTTGGGTAGGGGGACACTCAAAGCTCTTGAAATGAGAAGACGTAAGGAAGACGTTGAATAATATCTAGCTCAGACGGCCCAAACGATTCTCTCTGTTCTGAGCTGCGGCATCTTTATTTATACTCAATTTTACATTGCGGTTTTTACTCTATTTGTTAAACTATGTGAACCAAAAATGACCTCAAAATAATTGCTTATTATTTCTAGTTCAATAATTGTTCAAAGTTGACGTTGAGTTCACGCGGATTTGTAAGAATGCTTACTTTGCTTAACACATTACCTGAGCGTTCTTCAGCGCCTCATATTGTTCATGTTCTCATTTGCGTTGGTCACTAGTTCCATGCAATTGCTGATTTTGTTATTTCTTTCAGGGGTTTGCTATATGTGGGTCACTGTTCCAGACCGGGTTGTTGTTATGTTGGTTTAAAATGTACTATGATATATCGTTTGATGTGAGGTGGTCAACACTAACTTCAACAGATGTTTGCTTTGACATTTTCAAACGTGTTTGTTTTGATGCTCATCAATCGTCTACTAAAAGCAGTGGTATATTTTACTTTGTACCTTACCAAAGTTTGTCCATATTACACGAAAATTCCTAGTTAATCGAAGTGTCCGACTTTGAATGCCCAGCTCGATATGAGGTCTTTTTTCGTTTGTTCCCTCTGATTGTCGTAACACATGCATTCTTGGTACTCTTTTTTGCATATTCGTGTAGGGGGGAGGTGGGAGAAGCCCACTGCGCAGTTTTCGTGACGATTGGTAATTCTCTGAATCTTCTACATGCATCAAAGTGCAAAAAGCGACTGAGTTTCAAGTGTCCGATTTTGAATACCCAGTACTGTACTTCATACACGCGATGCAAACGAGATGCCGTTTTTTATATATTGATTTTTTTTTTCGCGTTTCATCTAAAAGTCTCAGGGAAAAAAGTCTCCGAGACAATTGTCACCGTCTAATTGCACGTTGAGTGAAGAAAACTGACCAGGGATGTCACAAAACGAATGAAAAAAGTCAACGAACGAATGAAACTCTGAAGAACCAAACAGATGACCCAATCGCCAAAATGTGTACAATTATGAGGCCAAACCAATTCATCCCCCTAGCAAACAAGTGCTCGAACCAGCATGCAATCCCCAATTTTTGTTATTAAATTAAATGTTAAATTAGGGCAAAATTAGGGGATTCGGGTATGCACTTCTGAGGGTGTGTGATTGAGCGTTTGCAGCCCAGGGGTATGCATTTGTGACTGAGATCGCTCGGTTTGTGTATGTAGTGGTGATTTTCGTTTTCTTTCGCCCAGCTGTTACAAATTAAATTGTCAGTTGATAAAAAAAATTGTAGATTATTTATGATTATTTATTATTGATATTTTAAACATTTTCTTTTAATGTAAGACAAACTCATTTTAAAAATAAATAACGTATTTCAAAAGATGCAATGATAATCCGAAATATTTTCGAATATTTATCCTTCAGTTGGATCATGTTGATCCTTCAGTCGTCTTGTTGTTGCTTCAGATCAACGTGATCAACGTACTAAATTGCACCGATGCCGCCTCAAAAGGACTTGTGTGCGTGGATTTGTTCCTATCCGTGTCCAACAATAAACATTGCAATGAACATCTCGTTGCGTTTCCTTGATTTGGGTTTCGATGTTTTTCACTTACCATGATGGTTTCACTAAAAAATTAGAAAATAACATATCGTCCCGTATTAGCAATACGAATGTAATTTATCAAGTGCAATCATAGCAACGATATATGCATGCAATCCTAATGTATAGCATGGTATGGAATGTTCCAATCATGAAACTAATTGCATTAATATAATACAAGTACTGGGTGGCAATAATTTACGTTATAGTCATATTTACCTTTTACAATCTGCAACGATTAAATTATCCGTTGTATTAGATCGAATGATCTCCCATTCTGTAAGTAGGACAATACGGATCAATTTAATTGATAATTGATAAAATGAAATTAGTTCGATAACAAGTAAACGATAAACAGCTACCAAGCTACCAAACCAAACCTTTAGAACACATTTCATCGCACTTTCCACAAGTAATTAAACTATTTTCAGCAAATAAAATCGATAATACTTACCAAAGGTCATCTCCATCGATGCCGGTCGATACTGAAACAGTACCGGAACTCGCGAATGCGTTGATTTTTGCGGCGTTTCTTTGTCCATCAGCTTCGGCGTGGATACTGTGATGGTTCCGACTTCCATTTTTATCCGTGCGGAACAACTCTTTTGCTAAAAACATATAAAATATGAATGCTGAATCATTTTTGTTTTGGTTAAGCTTACTGGTTACGAAGGACTTGTCAAATTTTCAGCAACACGAGTTTCATACGCACCAATATAACAATACATGTAAATTCCCTGTGTACAGACACGTTCGCGTGGATTGAATATGGTCGTTAATTCTTTTAAGACAGACGATCACCGTCTACGCGAGAAAAAGACGCAAAGGTAAAATCTTGTGTACGATCGCAAAAGTATGAGCCAAGTGAGGTTCGCGGGTTGAGGATCTTGTGTAAAACTACTCGAATTGTCTAGGGGGATAAAGGACTTAACATTTCAAACAATTGTTCGTAAGTAATCGTTCGCTGGAAACCATGCCATAATATTTTGTGAGTCCGAGAGAGTTTTGTTTTCGTGCACTGTGGTTACGTACATACTGTGGAATGGCAACTATTCATCGAACTTTCATGAAAATTCAAGTATCCCTAAGAGCGGAAACTTAAAGGAGCGTCCGGACTGTAGACCATAACAGTTATACATAACAACATTTTGTTATGTTACTACTACTATACTTGTTATGCTTTGTTGGTATACATGTTATGCGTAACAAAAACAGAATAGCGAAATGTTGAATCCGTACCATAACATGTGCTCGAATTTGGCACACTCGAGTTGTTTTGCAATGGAAGCATGTTTTTATGATTGGCGATTCAAATAAGCACTGAATTAAACTTTTTTTCATGGTCTGGGTGTGGAAAAGATATATTTTAGCAATAAAATAGAGACTTGTTATGCTATGCGAGAGGTTTTGCGTCCACACTTGTTACGGTCCGTTCAGTGTTGCCAAATTATCATAAAACGCAATTGGCTGGCAATTTGGTTGCCAGAAACGCCGAATTTTTGCTCGAAGACCATTCGAGCATATGTTATGGTTACAATCTGGACGCTCCTTAATACTTTTGTCATCATTCACAATGTCCGTTATTGACCGAGGTTCATTAGAAGCACGCTTCAGAATTTCCTCCATCTCTGTGATTAATACCGTACACCGCTCGTCGAACTCGTCTCAAAGATCTTCGCTTTCACTCACTCCGTCTTCGAGCGCACATATCACTCGGTTCAGTTCTGGGAAATCAATCCAGCACGTTTTTACACGTTGCAGCCTTTCATGCACGAATTTGGCGTCACTTTTCGAGTAATTTTCCAACAAATCCTCCTGACGCTTCAAACACCGCACAATCACATCAGGTTCTGCTATCTTCGAGTCTAACATTTTTTGTTTACAATTTGAAATGAAAATGTAATTTAATTCGGGAGTTAAAGTCCTCTACCGAGTCACTTCGGAACTTTTCCTTCAATAACCCTTCCGGGCTATGCTGAGGTCCTTTTAACGCTGGCGACGTATCGATGACCGTCGTTGTCAGGCTCTCCTCCGAGAAACCCGCGAACAATCCCTCCTCCATCTCATCCGAATCTAAAGGGGTTGCCATGTCACTTCGCGTTCTCTAAACAATGAGACCAGAAACAAAAATAACTTCCTAAATCCTGGTCACAGTGCACCAAATGCTTAGCTTCAGGATTTCTTTTACTCTATTCTCCCTACGTTGTGTTTTACAAAAAAGTTTCTCTTAATTTAACGAGTTTATCTGCCCTGAGCTCAAAACTGAAACTGTTTTCTCCTGGCCCGGATCAACCGTTTTAACGAACGCTTGATACTGATTAACCTTTTTAACGAAAACTATATACAGAAACTATATATATATATAATTCAAAAGCTTTAAAACCAAACAAATAAAATAAACTCAGAGTTGCCGATTAAGAGCACTATAGGAAATCGAGAGATAAAACTAATTGACCATCTGAAGAGTGATACGCGTGATACGACAATAGGGCGCGTGTATTTAAGTTACTGTAATGGACATTTATTATGGGGATGATTGAACTTTTACATTTTAAAGTGTGTACATTTATTCAACCAACGATTAAGACACGCTCGCACGCATGCTCCATAACTCGTTATCTCAACCACAAACAGCATATTATTGAGGCGAGTAAAATTACTATCCAATTACCAACAATTTTTGTTTAGTTTTTTCTGAAAGTTAGTTCTATTTGTTAGCTATACATACATCAACGTACGTCAGCCATGTCGTCCGAAATGTACCATATCGGGAATTTATAGTATATACACTTACTTATCTGTTACCAAAACCGCTTCTCGGTCTTGACCTGGTATATATACTTCGTTTTAAAAATCTAACTAATTTTGATTTACAGTGGATCGACCTTATCTTCGGGTACAAGCAACAAGGCCAAGCTGCAATCAATGCTGTGAACGTGTTTCATCATTTGTTTTATGAAGGAAATGTAGATATTTACAAGTATGTTTGTTCAGTTTTTCCTTGGTTTAGTGCATACATAGTAATGGATAATGTTTAATTGTTTTCCAAATTATTCTATTTGCAGCATTGAAGATCCCCTTCAGAAAAATGCCGCAATAGGTTTTATAAATAACTTTGGCCAAATTCCGAAGCAAATATTCCGAAAACAACATCCAGCCAAGAGAATGACTCCGACGAAACAATTTTCTATACTAGTTGATGTTAGCCCACTGATACCTCCACAGTCACCGATCGGAGGAACCCCAGCAATCAACTACGACAAAATTTTCTTTTATAATCTTAAGCATTTGAAATCGAGCCAACTGCCCATCAAAGGTAATGCCTGTAACAGGAATAAACTTACATTTTAGAGATTCCGTCGTATATGGCATGTAACATTTGTGCAACAATGCTACACTTGACCAATTTTATACTTTTAAATCGGTAACAAATGTTTAATATAACCCGTTGTTTAATGAGCTGGAATACTGATTAGCTGGTAAAATAGATTTGTAGTCCCTCCATAGGATTTGCAACTACCTCAGGCACACTTGTTTGCAATTGACAATGTGACAATTGCTATGTTTATTATTAATTAAAGGTGCAACGTAACCAAACTGTACCGATCGTCCGATCGGACGGATGGCTAAGCTGAGCTACTAAACTAGAACCGTACGTTCCACCAGCGACAGGTTGAAACTGAACACATTAAATTTAAAAACGGTTAGTTTAAATTTCTGTTTCCTTAGTCTGGAGTCATTGCACTGTCGCATGAGGATTGTATGGGATAGTTTTCATGCGACCAGTCGCATGTGACCTAACAATGACAATGACTTAACCGTAGTGTCAATGACCAAATTTACACATTCATATCCAAAGTATATGAAGATCAGGTGGTCTCAGCCCATGTAAATGGATAACCAAACCCAAGAATTTGTTTATTATTTTGACAAAATGAGTGAAAATGTAAGTGGTTAAAATTGTTCAGGAACATATGTCCTAGACGATGATCATCTCATCAAAGATATTAGTTCGTGAACAAGTTATCGGTTTATAAATTATCTATTGTGTGCTTGGCATTATATAAAGTTATGTCTAAAATTCTGAGACATAATACCAGGTTCATAATTGGTGTAAAATGTGGCGGGCGTGTTGAATATGGATCCTTGACGGTTGAAACTTAGGCTACCTCAGCACGGGCCACGGCCTCAGCGGAACCGCGGAAAATGAGTATAACTTGTATTCCATCTCGACGCCCTCGGTTGTTGAATCTATCGCACCTGGCTTTAGAAAACCACCGAAACGCAGCCTTGTTGGAGTAGCAAAGCTTTATGACAAAAGCTTTCCAACGATAGCACAACTATTGGTGCTAGCACAACAATTGATACACATACCTTCGGGATTGTTGCATCTGCTAAACGCAATGTGGCAGAAAGGCAAAAATTTGCTTGGCAAAATCGGTCATGTCTGATAAACCCAATAGACGACATAATCATTTGGAAGAGTTTGTCAGGTCTAATAACCCCTTTCAACCCTGAACTTCCGTGAAATCATCGTTTAATCTACCTTTGCAACGAATTATTTAACAAACAGATTTAATTATATTTTGTCTCATTGCATGACCAGTTTCAGCCCGAAGTGCAACAAATATGTAAATGATATATGTGTAATAAAATAGTTTCAGAATTGTTGTGGGGTGCAGCAGAGGATGGAGAGCGGCAGCCCTGGATCGAGTTTCCTGGAAACGTATTGGTGACCAGGCCTTGTCAGCACGACGTGCTCAACAATAAGAGCGGGCCAAAGAAGAAGAAGAATTGTTGTGTTATGTACATATGACAACATTTTGGTGGATATGTCATATACTGATAACTGGGAAGACTATTCTATGTTTGTATGTCAGACTGTCTCTACACAGTTAGCGATTGTCGCAATTGCGACTTTGTCAAACTCTATACATGGGTCGTCACATCACGACATTTCGCAATTTTTTATAGGGTTTGACAAGTCGCAGTCGCAATTGTGACAATCGCTAACTGTGTAGAGACAGTCTTAGACCGTCTCTACATTGTTAGCGATTGTCGTAATTGCGGATGCGACAAAAGTAGCTCAATTTTCACAAACAAATTTTGCGACATTCTTGCGACTTCTCGAGCTGTCAAAGTGGTTCACATTTTCACACACACACAGTTTTACAATTTTGGTCGAACCGGTTGCAAGAAATCATTATCGGATTTAATTTAATTAAGCTGTAAAGGAATATACAGTGTGTAATGTATTTATTATTTCGATGAACGAGAGTTGATTAACGGAAGGCTAGTGATTGTGTTTGAAAACAGTCAGCATCAAGAAAGCTCGACGACGGGTAACACCTGATGGTACCAAAATAATAATAAACAAATAAAAATTAAATACGTTCTCTTAATTTATTCCAGAACGTAAACATACTCAAATTAAATTTTACTTGATTCCATTTTATTGGCTCACAACTGAATTAATTTGAATTTTAACATTTGAATCAGCATCGAGCATATCGAGCAACTGCACCCATGACGACAGATTAACTGTCATGGCAATTTCGCAATTTTTAATGTATAGAGTGACAAAGTCGCAGTCGCAATTGCGGCAATCGCTAACTGTGTAGGAGCAGTCTGACAACCAAGCTGCACACACAGTTTGACAAGTCGTCAGATTTTAGTCGAGAGTCGGTGCTGACAAGACGTGAAATCTTACTATCCGCAGTTTTATTCCTACTATCTTGTGAAATCGCGTTTTCCAAAAAAACTTTTTGTAGAAAGTTAGAAGATTTGTGCGTGTGCTTGCGACCGATCTACAGTGCGGGTCAATGAAGTGTTCTGTGACTGGAACGAGAGAGACAAAGTTTTATACTCCCTACAGAAAAAAAAAATACAGTTTAACAGACCTACTGCAGACAACAGTGGGTGAAGCAGGCCAGGTTTCTTTTCGTGGAAATCTTGCGACTGTCGAAATTGGAACGCCAAAAACCATTGAGAGGCGGCACAGGATCTCCTGTGGCAGGTAATTACAGAAAAAAGGCAATATTGATATTTTATCGGAGCCATACCGAGCACCGACTGGTAGCAACAACTGGATCTCGGACAAAACAGGAATGGTACCAATCTGAGCAGTAGAAAGGTTCTCGATGCAGAGGATTGTATCTTCCGCCTTCGAGGGGTTTGTCATCGCAGAAGTTAATGGAGTTGTCTACTGCAGCTGCTATGCTCCTCCAAGCTGGGACCCTGATAGGTTCAACGCGATGTTGGAGAACTTAGTGGAGGAGCTCGATGGGTGTAGCCCGATTGTTATCGCTGGAGATTTTAACGCCTGGACAGTTGAATGGGGAAGTGTACGGACAAACAGCAGAGTAGATGCAGTGCTCGAGAGCTTTGCCCGACTGAAGTAAAAGGTGGCACTTCTTTGAGCTTTGCAGCTGTCACTCGAAAGCCTTGGAGGTTTGTCTTCAAGGTGCTGATGAAGAAAGGAGGAAAACACGAACCGGTAGAACGATGCCCCAGGGTTTCATCGAACAACTGTTCCCGAGTCATGATGATCCGGTTTTGAGCCATACTTTAAAAATCACAGAGTCCGAACCTGAGCCGGTAAAAATCAACGAAACCCTTAAACCGGGGAAGGTAAGCAGCTCGGATGGTATCAGGCGTATCCATTGGTGTTCAAGGCCATCCTACAAAGCACACTCTCTTCTGGTCAGTTCCCGTCGATATGGAAGCGGCAGAGACTGGTACTGAAACCAAAGCCAAGTAAATCATCGGACGATCCGTCAGCCCTAAGACCCTTGTGGCTGATTGATAATTTGGCTAAGGTAGAGGAGATGACAATCCAGGACCGCCTGACGACGCACTCGGAAGGTCAAAATGGTCTTTCGTAAAGCAGTCTGGATTCCGGAAAAAAATGAAGCGAAAAGCGAGCGAGGAAAAGCGAAAAAATGCGACAGCATTTGTGCAGGGTGCTGAAAAGTTACCTAAGCGGACGCATGTTGCAGTACGCAACGGACGAGGGTGTGAGTACAGAAAGCATCACAACAGGTGTTCCACAAGGACCAATTCTTGGACCCACCCTGTGGAACGCCATGTATGATGGCGTGCTAACCCTTGCACAGCCACCAGGAGCACAGCTTGTCGGGTTTGCGAATGACATCGCATTGACGGTTATCGGCGAGTCCATCGACGAGGGGGAAATGCTTGCCATTTCCAGGATCCCAGGGTGGATGAAAACTGCAAAGTTAGAGGAATGAAATGGAAGCGAAAACGGAGTTTATACTGATCAGCAGTCATAAAGAGGTACGCGTCGATAATGGTATGCTCAGAACGCATTGAGCCTATCAGGAACCTAAAGTACCTTGAGGTCAGAATCGACGACCAACTGAGATTCAAGGAGCATCTTCAGCAGGCCTGCATGAAGGCTATGAATACCACAAACGGATTGGCATCATTCACACCAAACGTAGAAGGACCGAGCAACAGTGTAAGGCGTCTTCATGTCAACGTTGCCACGGCGATACTGAGATACGGAGCGCCTATTTGGACACATATCGTATCGGAGAAACATCACCAAAATGCTGTGAACAAAGTGCACCGACGATTGCCCATGCAGGTGGCTAGTGCGTACAGTACCATCTCGTATAAAGCGGTATGCGTGATTGCAGGCATGATGCCTCTATGTATCATCCTAGAGGAGGACTCCGGGAACTACCGAAAAGAACGTACGTAAACTTCTATGTCACGCAGTTTCTATCCGGCCACGAATGATTCCGTAGCTACATGCAAAGGTTTTGGCACGCTTCTTCACCTCGGTGTCCAGCGTGCGTGGTTGAAGACGAGACAGTGGAACACGTCATGTTCCACTGACCAAGATTCGCCGAGGAGCGTCAGCAGTTGAGCAACCAATGGGGAAAGTAGATACGCCGATCCAACCTAGTACAGTTGATGTTGCAGAGTGGGAATTTGTGGAAGGAAACTTCAACGTCGATGCGACTGATGCGGTTAAAGCTGCAACGGTAGTAGCGAGACGACCAGCTAAACGGTCGTACCGTGTTTAGTGTTCTGTTTTATGTTTGTGCAGTGAACGTCAAAAATGTGTGTCAGTGTCAGTGATGCTCTCGCGTTACCGAAGGTATTTGAAGTTACTGGAAGGTAATCCCATGGAAGGGTTCGCTAGGGTCCAAGGGAATTTTATTACTGGGTAAAAATACCATGTCCTCATAACAGTTTCTAAGAAGATTTTCTTCTTCTTCTTCTTTGGCCCGCTCTTAATGTTGAGCACGTCGTGCTGACATGGCCTGGTCACCAATACGTTTCCAGGAGACTCGATCCAGGACTGCCGCTCTCCATCCTCTACTGCACCCGATCTCCGACAGGTTCTGCTCCACCTGATCCAGCCAACGGGCTCGCTGCGCTCCTCTGCGTCTCGTGCCGAACGGGTCGCCGACGAGGACCTTTTTGGTGGGGCACGAGTCCGGCATCGTCATGACGTGCCCCAACCAGCGTATCCTTCCGGCCTTCGCCACCGTCAGGATGTCAGGTCCCCCAAACAGCTCAGCAAGTTCGTGGTTCATTCTCCTCCTCCACCCGTCGTGCTCCAAGATACCGCCAAAGATCGTCCTTAGCACACGGCGTTCGAAAACACCGAGTGCATTGGTATCCTCTGTGAGCATGGTCCAAGACTCATTACCATAGAGGACAGCCGGCCGAATCAATGCACGGTATATCGTGCATTTCGTGCGTAGGAGAAGGTTTCTGGATCGTAGGAGTTTGTGGAGCCCGTAGTAGGCACGATTCCCCTGAACAATGCGCCTTCGGATTTCGCTGCTTACGTTGTTGTCCGAAGTTATGATCGTACCGAGGTAGCAGAACTCCTCTACTACCTCGAGATCATCGCCGTCGACCGATACGCTGCTTCCCAGCATGGCCCTATTACGGTCAGAGCCTTCGGCAAGCAGGTACTTTGTCTTCGTCGCATTGATCAGCAATCCAATCCTTGAGGCTTCGCGCTTCAGTCTGGTGTACGCCTCGCACACCGCCGCAGATGTCCTTCCGATGATGTCGATGTCATCCGCGAAGCCAAGGAATTGGATGGAACGGATGAAAATCGTGCCCCGCATATCGAAGCCCGCGCTTCTCATGACACCTTCCAGAGCGATGTTGAACAGCAGACAGGAGAGTCCGTCACCTTGCCTCAATCCCCGGTGAGACTCGAACGCATCCGACAGCATGCTCGATACTCTCACCTTGCACTGCACCCTGTCCATGGTGGCCCTCAACAGCCGCACCAGCTTTCCCGGAAAGCCGTACCGCTGCATGGTGTTCCATAGCTGCATCCGATCTATGGTGTCGTAGGCCGTCTTAAAGTCGATGAACAGGTGGTGCGTGGGGATTTGGTGCTCTCGGCATTTTTGGAGGATCTGCCTGAGAGTAAAGATTTGGTCGGTCGTCGATTTTCCTCCAACAAAACCGGCTTGATAGCTCCCGACGAAATCTGAGGCAAGTGGGGCAAGTCTGCAGAAGAGAATTCGGGACAGGATCTTGTAGGCAGCGTTCAGGACTGTAATGGCACGGTAGTTCCCACAGTCCAGCCTGTCGCCCTTTTTGTAGACTGGGTGGATGATGCCCAGCCTCCATTCCTCCGGTAGTTCTTCCTGTTCCCAAACTTTCACGATCAGCTGGTGCATCCTGACGGCATGCCTCTCCGGCCCCATCTTGAAGAGCTCGGTAGCTAGGCCATCGCTGCCTGCTGATTTGTTGTTCTTCAGCTGCTTGATGGCACTAGTTACCTCTTCCAAAGATGGCGTGGGCACCTCGTCACCTGCCACCAGACTGATGTGCTGCTCGATTCTGCATTCCACCCCCAAATCGGGGTCTCCTGCCTGTGCTCCGTTAAGATGTCCGTCGAAGTGGCACTTCCACCTGTCGATCACCTCTCGTTCGTCCGCCAGAATACTCCCCTCTGCATCGCGGCACATTATGGTGTTGCGGACATCACCACTCCGCGCTGCGTTCAGCATCCTGTAGAACTTACGAGTTTCCCCCGACTGAGTAAGCCGCTCCATCTGCTGCTCTTCCGACTCCCCCAGAAGACGCTTCTTCTCCTGAAACAGTCGGGTCTGCTGCCTCCTCAGCCGTCTGTAGTTCTCCACGTTCTGACGAGTTTCCCGTTGCAGCATTCGGGCGCGTGCTGCATTCTTCTCGGATAGTGCTCGCCTGCACTCATCATCGAACCACTCCTTTCTCTGGCTGCGTGTCACGTAGCCGACATGTCGTTCCGCTGCTTTGCTGATGGCACGCTCCACTATACGCCAGTGGGCTGTGGGGGACATCGTGGTGACTGCGTCGTCGTCCGGCAGAGCCTCCCCGAGGGCTGCCGCGTAGTCCCCTGCCACATCAGCTAGTTTCAGCCGGTCCGTGTTTAGCCGCGGGGTAGGCTGTGACCGTGACTTGTTAGCCACGGACAGTTTTTGGCGAAGCTTAACCATGAGTAGGAAGTGGTCCGAGTCGACGTTTGCACCCCTGAGGGTTTTGACGTCGATGATGTCCGAGAAGTGTCGTCCGTCGATCAAAACGTGGTCAATCTGGGAATAAGTGTTCTGCGGTAATCTCCAGGTGTAGCTGAAGCGAGGTTTGTGCTGGAAGTAGGTGCTGCGGATAATCATGCGCTTGGAGGAGGCGAAATTGGCAAGGCGCTGGCCGTTGTCGTTTGACAGCTGGTGGACGCTGAAGTTGCCTATCGCTGGTTTATACACCTCCTCCCGTCCGACCTGAGCATTAAAGTAAAGAAGATTTTAAACTCCTAATAAAAATAAAAAAGTCGTCAGATTATGGAACAGTTACCGTATACCGTCAATTCCATACAAAAATCTGTCTGATGCGATCTGACGCGGTTTGGTACATGTAATTTGAATAGCGTCGGGCTCAGAAAAATACGATATTACAATTATTGTATTATTAAAGTGTAAAGAGTAAAGTACTTCTTTAGTAGTAAGTAGTTCTTTAGTCGTTCAGCCGATCAAGCGTCCGTCGGATGTGGCTTAACGAGAAACATAGCGAACGGACTTACGAATTTCGATTAAGTTTCTTTCGCAGTAATATTTGCTGGACTCGCAGTTGATGTAGCGTAGAAAAAAGAGGAGGTTTTAATTCTCTACATCCGTATTTATAACAATTGTTTTGCCCCTGGCACTCACCTTTCGACAGTTGACAAAACTTAACGAACCCGATCGTCAACTGCGATGTTATTGTGCTTAAACACATAGATTGGATGAAATACGGTCAACCACGGCTAAGCCATGTAAACCCCAGTTTCTCCTCCAGATGAGGCGTATAAAAATCTCTTTCAGCTCGCTTTAGAGCATTGCGCGAAAGATGCATAACAGCAGAACAACTAACGTGAGCAAAAGGTTTTTCGGAGCATGGCTTGAAACCTTTACACAAAAAGTCTGCCCATACTTCACTCAAAAAAGGTTCAAAGGGTGAGCTTTCATTGTTTGGAGGAGGAAATGACTTCCAACGAATGTGAATTGTACATTATATTAAGCCACTGGTTATAAACAATACGGTTTCTTAAATAAAAAAGAGTAAATTACACCAAACTTGGCTAATTTTAAGCTACAAGATAGAGTGGTCATAAAACAACAACAAATGCATCGTCCAAGCCAGTCCAACGGATGATATCAAAACATTGGTCTTGGAATCGACGATTATAGCAACTCCTGCTGTCAAACTGTGTGTGTAGCTTGGCTGTTAAACATAACATTAATTCTTTTTCTACCATTACCATTGTTAAGACGCTGATGTTATTCTATTAGTTTTATATCGATATTCTTCCCATTTATATTTGTACAATACAATAGTTTTACAATATAAACATATTATCATTATCTTTATTATCATTTCAGAATTGAAAGGTCCAGTTGGACAAATAATACAACACGAAAAAAATATACTATCAGTTGAACAAAACAAAATTCTGATACCAAAATCTTACAATAGATACGTAGCTTGGGGTTGTGCTGATCATTCCTTACGTGTTGGCTGTTATGATTCAGATCGAACATATCATGCATGGGAAAATATCGATATCTGTGGTGATATAATCTGCTGCACGTGTCCAAACGCAAAGTTACTCATAATAGCTGGTACCAGTTCGGTATTATATGTATGCAATGTGGATGCAAAGATGAAAATACTAACTTTGAAGCAAACTTTGTTTGGACATTCAGATGCCGTTACCGCTTTAACGTCGAGCTCTGCGTACAACATTATCATAAGCGGTTCACGTGATCACAGTGCTATAATATGGGATTTGGCACGAATGACGTACGTCCGTCAATTAGTTGGACACACGGGAGTAATAGCAGCTGTGAGCATCAACGAATTGACGGTAAGTGGGAAATCATTATCCATGAAGTCATATTCCAAACCTTGTTGATGTTTTGTGTATTTGTTTACAGGGTGATATTGCGACGTGTTCCGGTACTTGGTTGCATATTTGGTCTATTAATGGCCATCAGCTAGCTGTTGTTAATACTAGCATGGGCAGCTCTGATCGAATGCAACAAATTCTATGTGTTACTTTTTCAAGCATTCGTGAATGGGATACGAAAAATGTAATCATCACAGGCTCGACCGATGGAGTAGTTAGGGTATTTATTTTAGCTAATATTTATATTGTTGTCTCAAATAGTTAATTGTTTTATTTACAGTTGATTCCACCTACGTTCGAATCTTTTGTACCATTTGTATTGAACTTCGTGCTGCTTGCTTCGAATCGCATCCTATCTCATGCGAATGCAGTACACTATGATTGAATCATGTGCCATTATATTCGAATCGTATGCCATATAACTACCATTTAATTTTTGGTGATTCCTGTTACAGTAGAACGTACTTCAAAATTAACCACGCAAGGAGCAATCGTAGCCCAGTTTCGTGTGAGATCCATGATCGAATTTGAAGCTGCTTTACAGGATTTTCGGGGATTATATTGACAAGTTCAGAGAAATGTTGTTTTGTTCGGGCATATAATTGATTTGTTCGGCAAGTGATTGAATTGTACACAAGAAGGTGTTAATATGTTCGTAAAAAAACTATTGAGCAATCGTCGTTAGATGTTGCTGACAACACTGCTGCTAGCATAGTTCACAGCGTGTTGCTGACAACACTGCTGCTAACATAGTTCACAGCGTGTTCAAAGAGGGCATCGCGCGTATTGTCGACATGCATACAAAAAATACCTGTTGACAGTTAAATCTCTTACGTGTAACACAATGTAATTGCGCACTTTGCGACGTTCTAGTTCACCGCAACTACCATAGTTTAATTATTTAATCTCTGTTTTTGGATTATTTTTTTTCAATACCCCTGTTTCGGGCACATGGGCTACGGTAAATTGTTTTTCATAGTCGTAGAGCTGTGTGCCGGGAGTCTAACATATTAGACGGCATCGCGAAAGAAATCGTTAAAAATTAATAGTCGTTAAAATTTAACCGAAGTCGTTAAAAATTGCTCGACTTTGGTATCGCAAATGAGATGAATTTACAGTCGTTTAATGTGAAGCGATCGTTTACGTCATACAGATTTGTAGCTCCAGTTAGCCAGTTTTCAACAAAGCAGGTTTTCCGTGATAAAGTGTGGGAGAGATATCAAGCTGCAGAAAGACTAAAAAGACCTTTTCAACCAGAAATGACTGATTGACTGATTTGTAGAATGAATGAGTATGCAACATGCACCGAAGAACGATGCATGATTATGTGAACAATTTTAAAATAAATATGTAATTGCTTAATCCTCCATATACTAAAAAAGCAGATTTTAAAACTACGCACGACGAAAATATTGTTAAAACAGACGTTTCATCTCATTTATTTGTAGTATTGGATAGAAAATTAATAAACATATTTATTTGTTAATTTTAACAACAGGCTCTGAGACGTCGTTAAATAAACGATCGTCAAAAGCGTACGGGATGCAAATTAACAGTCGTTTATTCAACTGCTCGAAAATTTTACCCGTGTTTCCTTTGTGCCTTGACGACTAGTCATTAATTTTTTTACAGTCGTTTATTTATTTTTTTTTTATTTTTTTTTTCGTTAGAACGGCCTGGCCGTATCGACTTATTTTACCACGTAGCCGGATAGTCAGTCCTTGCTACGGGGGATTGGCCCGGATGGGATTTTGGTCCAGTCCGTTCGTGTGAAGACCGGCGCCGCTACCATCATGCCACCGGGCCGCCCCTACAGTCGTTTATTTTAACAGAAATGAACAACAGTCGTTTATTTTAACAGAAATGAACAACCAATGAGTTCTCATGAACCAACATGAACTTTTAACGACTGTTAAAATTTGTTAAATGCTTCGCGATTCCGGCTATTGTCACTCTCTTTTATATTTATCTTTATCTTTTATCTTTTATTAAATAGCTTTACTCACTCTTACAGAGTGATTATAAACCAAAGAGTGATAAAACAGTTTTACACACTCCTGAGTGAGTTTCTAGTCGGCACAGAGAGTACGAGTGAGTATAAACGCAAAAAAGTGGTAAAAACATGTAATATTTTTGATTAATATTGACTAATAACAGTGTAATATTTTTTAATTAATCTCAAAAGAGTGAATAACGGTTTCAAATCTTTAAACCCACTCTTTGACTCTGATTCAAATCATTGAAAAGAGTGTTTATTCTCATCACTAGTCTGGAAAAACCGCGTCAAACGGCTTGATATCATCCGTTGTAATGGGTTTGACGATACGTTTGTTGAAGTTTTATGACCATCCTATCTTGTAGTTCATTATCAATCAAAGTTTGATGCAATCAAGTCTTAAAACAATTATTAAAACAGCATTCGTAACATTGTTACTAACTGAGCCGTGCATCTTACACCTAGCGGTCTTTCCGAGTACGTTTGCCAACGTTCCTGTTATTTATCATGGGGCATACGCTACCAGGTACGTTTTTTAAATCTTGGATCTCTCTGATCATCACAGTTGCATGCAACTGTGAACCTCACAGACCTGAACCAACACCAGGACCTGACCTGAAAAAAATATGGTTGTTTGTCGAATTAGGCCATGAAACTCACAATAGTGACCGAAAAAGTTATCAACATAATGTTCGTAAAGCCTGGGTGGCGGAAATCGGTCGCAAAAGCGTGATTTATTTGCATCTATTTTGATGATGACGATCCTCGCAAGGGAACAGTGGCGACGCCAAGTGGATGATGGCATGAAGCTGCCCAAAAGGCCAAAACAGTAACGCCACGTATTGGTCAAGGGCATCAAGCTGCCTTCTGAGTCACAAACTGGCAAACTGTGCCGCTGGTGGTGTTATTTTGCGTGAACAAACATGTAAATTTTTGTAAAAAAAAAATCAAATTATAGTTCCTAATATGCTTACCGCTGCAAACTAAACACATGGCGAGAGTTTTTAGTCCATAATAGGTCTGGGCCAGCGTTGCTTCCTTCCGCTGTTTTTGCCAGCTCTCATCCTTCGCTGCGTAGTTTGACAGCTGAGCCGTTAGAATTTGAATGGAGCATTACAATTTTTGTTGTTGCATTGTAGAAATATTTATGTAGATTCTTGCCCAAAATATTTTTTATAGTTCTTTTCGTCTTTATCTGTTGATCCAAGATCCTAGTTCTGTTGGCAAAATAGTAGCGATACCCCACTGATATGGGCATGGATACAAAGCCTAGTAGACTCTCAGAGACTCTCTAATCCTTACCCAACCTCGTAGCAGGATGGGTGATATGGCTAATTAGAGGGGAGGGAGGGTAGTCTGCTCTCCATGTAAAGGGCGGCTGGCTCTCGTCTTCGTCTTGGATTGCTACGGGACGTTAAACTACTGGGAAGCGTAGACCCTCCGACGAGATTAGGGGCGAGGCCATGCAGGTTCCTGGGATGTCCACTAAGTGTAGAAGCTCGGTTACTAGTGATGGTTTATTAAAGATAAAAAATGTTAATTGCACTAAACTTGGAAGAATAGTATGCAACCAGACAGGATGGCTATAAAACAACAAAAAACGTAACGTCAAAGCCAATTCAATGGATGATATCAAGCCGTCTTAAGGTTAGGCCAGATACGATTGGATGGTCTGGGAACCAAAGAATATAACAACGGTAGCTGTCAAATTGTGCTTGTAGTTTGACTGTTAAGCGGTCTTACATCGAATACTGTAGGAACCGCTAATGGCTGGCATGATGGTCATTTTCGGGGCCCCAAATGAACACTTAATCCGTTCTTTGAAACATCCACCTTTGTCATCTAACTCTCAAAAAAGTTCCCATGGCTACTTGTCATTTTATTCTATATGCATCAACCTGTATCCAGGATTGACTTTGAATAAGTGTTCTAATATCGACGATAAGAAGTGTTTCGCCTTGGGTTGAAATTGACAAAGAAGTTGCCAAAGTATTTGAATATATTGTTCACTCTTTCACTTTCACCCTGCTGCGTTTAACCTTTATCTCATAAGAGCATGGTTTTATGCCTAAAAGATCCACCACCTCCAATCTCATATGCTTATAAAAAATCATATTTACTAAACTAGAAATGCCATAATGCCAGGTTTTAAATCAGCATTTGACCTCATTCCATGAGAACTATTCCTTGACAAAATATTCTTATTAGGTGTCCACAGCTCTCTTATTTCTTGGTTTCGTTGTAATTTGTATAATCGCTCTTACTATGTTAAAATTTACATTCTTCTCTTTCCCCTCCAATCTGTTAGTACACGGGTGTTCCTCAAGGAAATGTGCCCAGTCCACTATTTATGTTATTTACCAATGATATCAGTTTTATTTTGTCTTCTGATTGTTATTTTTCGTAATGCTAATTTCCTATCTCCTAACTCTTCTTTTAATTCTTGCATGGTTTTTCAAAACATTTTAATTTTTTTTTTTAAATTCGTATAATGTTAATAAACTCCTTCTTTGTCCAGATAAATGTAAAGTTCTCTCCTTCAGTCGTTCCCACTCACCCATAATTCATTCTATGCTTTTGCGCAAGCTCCTGATAACCGAGTCTCTGTCATCAATCACTTAGACAGACAAGGTCTCACTTTCTCGAGTCAAGTCGAGACCCTTGTTTGCAGAGCTCGGAAGACTCTTGGCCTAATCAAGCGGATTACCAAACAATTTTCAAATCCCCTATGTTAGAAGGCTCTTTTTTGCTCACCGATGGATCATCGCTGGATCAATGTTCGGTGGTCTGGTCCTATTCGGACCAGATTCATATCATTCATATCGATCGTATTGAACGAGAACAGATGGCTTTTACTAGATTTCCCACCTGCAAAATGCTTGGTATTAATTCCTTCACACTCCCTTGTTACGAAGATCGCGCTCGTCGCGTTACATTGCAATCATCCTTCATCGCTTCACTCCTTCTAGACTGTATAGATTGCGCCCTATACACCCCTACATTGCTATCGTCTACTCTCCTATGTGTTCCTATCCGTAGAAATCCTCTGCTGGGTGCAATTCGTGCTTTCAACTTCAAAGCACACTCTTTTTTAATTTCATCTCTCTATATCCCCCTATCGTACCTGCCTATTGTCCATTATCTATTTATTTTCCTTTTTGTTGTCTTTTCATGGCTTAAGTTAGACTTAAGCATTAGGTTTAAGTTTGTTACATAAGTTCATATTGTCAAACCGTTTCCTCAAACAATAGTCATAAGAACTCGTAATAATCATGATTGAAGCGTACTAGCATATCAAAGCAATTGAGCGAGATGGTATGCAAATTGATACAAGCGGCACGAGGTTCAGTAAAAACGACACGAGATTCGATCGTACTTGAGTGTCTGGTTACGACGTTATTTTTTCTTTTTCTTCCAAATACTGTTATTGGAATTTATTAGAAAGGCATCATAAAATCTGTTATTTACACTTTGCAATTTTCACTATTAGTTGTTTTTGCTAGTATAGCAAAATACTTCCTGACTTTCGTTACTCTTTCGTTCCAGTTGTGGTCAATAGAATTTATTCCGAAAGCACCACTAAAACCGGCGGAGGAGTTGTCAGTGATGGCTTCGAAAGCGAAATTGAAAGTGAAGGACAATAACTCGCAATCACCGGAAAGTAAGTATACATTGAAGAGAAGTAGTATACATTGAAGAGTATGTAATACACTTTCCCGAGCATGTATACCAGCGTGTAATAAAGTCGGCTACATAACAATAACATAACAATTCATATTGTAGCTTTACAGTCAAACTACATACATCCTGTGATAGCAGGCCAACTTATAGCATAGTATAGCTGCCAGCTGTCAGAATATCAGAATATGAGGGTTCATTCGATTATTACGTAACGTTTATTAGAGGGAAAGGGGGTAGTTAGTAACAGTTTTTTATTTACATAGAAAGAGGTGTTTTTTATCCGTTTCAAAGCGTGCAGGTCCAACCGAGGTGCACCGAAGGGAGGGGTGCAACTATTGATGAATGCTTTTAACTAATTTATTCACACATACAAACAAACACTCCAACTATATGTAACAGCCGGTTCCGGATGGTCTGTCACTACCCGTATGCATCGCACTGTTATTCAACACAGGTAGAGCTGTAACCAGCTGGTCTGGTTATCCGGCGGATGCTGTACTACTGTAGCCTGTACCCGTGGGCACCGATTCAAGCCAGCAAACAGAATGAGAACGAAGGTGTAGCCTTGAAAAGGGCTGTTCTTGTCTGTTGAGGCAATGAATTGGGCTGTAGGCGCTGGCTCTTGACGGCTGGTCTAAATGGTAACTCGAATGGATCTCTAATGTGCACTTGATGAACTGAAGTTGCTTTCTGTTTGTTGCTGTTTATTGTTTTTATAGAGACTTTGAGCTGGGCAGCTTCATTCGCCTCTTTACTGTAGGTGATGGTGGTCTAAATGGCTATGGATGGTTATATTTCTTTGTACAGGTTACTGATGCGGAGAAATTTGATGAGTTTGCCTTGGAAGTTGCTTTTCCATCTTGTGGTGAAAAAATGTTTCCTTTTATACTGTTAATTTGGAATTTTCCGTGGTCAAAATGGATCACGCTCTGGTAGCACTTTCGCGTCTTCTTCTTGTTCCATTTGCATGGTTAGTTTTCTGAATATTTTACAGGAGGCTTTAACTTTTTGTTACGTAGCATGCTATAAGAAGAAACTTGAAATTGATGAAAAAATTACCAGTATTCAAACCAATACAGGGTTTTCGGGGATTATATTGACAAATTCAGTGAGATCTTGTTTTCTTCGGGCATATAATTGACTTGTTCGGCAAGTTATTGAATTGTATAGAAGATGGCGTTGACATGTTTGGCACAACTATGACCTGCATGTGTTTTATTTGGAAAAGATGGAACATACCTGTACTTCATTTTGTTTCCTTTAATGAAATCAAATATTCAATTTTGTTGGAACATATTTATTTTAATTTTTTAAGTTTAAATTTGCGTTTAAAGAAAAAGAATAAAATTAGATTCTAGTACTTTTGGAGTTATTTTTCAATTGTATTGTGTCTGCACAAACCGCTTCAAACGGCTTGATATCATCCGTTGAAATGGCTTTGACGTTGAGTTTGTTGATGTTTTATATTCATTATACATTGGTACTCCAAATTAGTCAAAAGTTGGTGCAATCTACTCTTTAAACATTTTTTAACAAATCATTCGTAACATTGTTTTGATCTGAGCCTGACGCTGTTCAAACTATACGTACCAAACCGCATCAAATCGCATCAGACAGATTTTAGTATGGGATTGACAACAGGCGCAGACTGTGCCATAATCTGTCGACTTGTCAAACTGTGTGTGTAGTTTGGCTGTAACACACACGTATGCCGCACCCAGGTTACAATTCTGTCGTAACATCCTCCCGCCCGTGAACCGCTTGCGTTCACGATTCTTAACTGACTCTTACATCGACCCGCGTTAATATCACTACCGGCCTTCTCATCAATCCGCTATTGGTATTTACCCATGCTTGCCTTACACAACCGTCTTGCCCCTTAACAACTTTCTCTATTTTGCCTCTTTTCCATGCGTTTCTCGTAGTGTCATCAATACATCAATACAAGATCACCAACTTCTAATGGTTTCACCGTTTCGAACCACTTTGATAAACCAACCCGAGTTTATAAACCCAATTTGTGTCAAAATATTTTTTATTTGACTGAAAAATCAGGTGTATTCAAAACAAATCAACGGTTATGAATCCTTACAGTCCCGTGAAACGGTGTGTTGTGAAAAACAAAAAGTGGAAAAGACGAGTGAAGACGGATTCATATGGTAGGCGACAGCGTAGAGACCGTCGATGGTGGGCAATCGAAATGTTTCCATCGAAGAGACCCCATCGTAGCCGAAAAGACTTGATGTCCTAAAACCAATATTAAATGACAGACAAAACAATTCATTGCTACTCGTTTATTAGTTCACTATCACCATAACCCAGCTACTTAAGCAATTGAGTGTTTCCGTTAGTGAACAGCAGTAACGCCAATAGCATCGATGAACAGGGCAGCAGGGGTACAAATAGAACAAGATAAAATTATCGTGGTCATAAAGGGCAAGATTCTTTGTGTCAAAAACAACACATTTCACCGGGGACAACACATTTCACAACACAAAACATAAGCACACAACACAGTGCTCCAGATTGTGAGCCAATACCGCACCGTTAAGAGCGGTACATATTTACAAACTTGGAATAACTCCGTGTCGTTTTGTTTTCCATTGCTAAAATTTAAAACTGCACATATTTATTCTTGAATTACAGATTATCTTTGTAGTTTGTTCCAAATTTACATACCGGTGCTAGAATTAATCACGATTGCGAAATGTAATTACACGATTATAGGGTCCCAGAGCGATAATCGATTTTGACAGATGGCGATTAATCTTTCTGTCAAACAGATTAATCGAAATCGCTGATTTGAAAGAAAGATTATTATTAATCTCAAAATTAATCGTGTTTTAACGTACGGTCAGTGTTGCTCTATAATCTGTTATATAAACCTCCGGCTGTTTAACTCCGTTCGAATTTCCCATTAAAAAATGATTTGGTGTTAAATCTTCTTGATCCGCGGATTCTAGCGGTATGTACGTCAATGCGTAGTTACCTCCTTTGAAATAGCACCGTGACATCTTTACATTTGTTAGCTTTGGCAACATATCAACCCAGCGTCTCCATTGTTCATGCAGTTCTTTGTTAATTGGTACATCCCAATCTGTTCCGTATATCCAAATGTCTTGCAGCAATATTCGTCCATGTATGATAAAGAATCCTAGATAAAGAGTCCAAGGGGATCGAATAAGCTCATAACTTCCTTTAGGATCTCTCGTTTTGTTGGTACATGTGTCTTCTCCAATAAATTCTTCGATGCCGGTAGCGTTTTGAAAGTAAACGTCAAAATGTCGCTTGCTATTTCCCATTTGATGCCAAGAACTGATTCTATTTGTTTATCTAAATATTTTCTCCGATTGCACAGGTTCGTTACTGACGCCTTCTACGATGACCGGGTTGTTGGACAAAAAGTTTCGTATTTTTAATGCTCCTTCCGCGTGGATTCTTTTTACTTCTTTTCCACTTCAATTGCTTCTTCTATTGTCGGAAAACTGTCTAAATAATCATCCACATAATGATTATTCCAGATAGCTTTTACCGCCCGCTTAGATGTCGTTCCCACTTCCGTTGCATTGAGATTTTTTATGTATTGCTCCTACGTAGGAGCTGCAAAGACTGCCACGTCCATAACATATGTTTGTACATCACATGTTTTATTTTCTCGCCACAAAAATCGTTGAAATTGTCGATCAGCCGGTCGTATTTGTACACGATGAAACATTTCTTTGATGTCTCCGGTTAGTGCGTATGCGTATTTGCGGAAGTGATACAATACTCCAATCAACGATTTTAAAAGATCAGAACCCTTTAGCAGTTCAGAATTTAACGATACTTCTTGCACCGTAGTAGCAGCATCCTAAATCAAACGGAATTTTACTTGGTTTCTTAGGATTTATTACTATGCCTAAGGGTAAATACCAACACTTTCCTATGTCTGTACTCTGCAGTTCGCCTATCGTAGCCCGATGTGTGTAACCTTTTTCTTCGTATTCTCGCAGCAAAGAAAGAAAAAAGGTTTGCATTTTTAGTTAACCGTCTTCCCAACGCATGGAACCGCTTTGGCGCCATTTCGTAACTTGGCGGGAAAGTCGGATTATCACGCTTCCATAAGAATCCCGTTTCGACACCAGTCCCGACCCTTCGGGTTGTATTTTTTAGTGTAACACGAGCCTTTTTATCTTCTTCAGATTCCATTAGTTTTGTTGAATCACTGATATCTGATGATAGTGTAGTTAGCGTGTCTGTAGAACTATTCTCTTTATGGCACCCAACTAAACCTGTTCCCGTATCAGATAGCAATCGAGCATAGATACCCCAACCTTGCATTTAACGGCTATCGGGTCCTTCCGCGCACCTTCTCTGACCTTCACTGGTACGTTCAAATTAAGGTTATCCGTTCCGATTAAAATCTTCGGTATCACTCTGTCATAGTCTGTAATAGGTAATCTATTTAAATGGGGAAACTTCTTAATCAATTTTAGGTAGCATAACGACTGCTCGGGAAGTTGTAACTGCTTAACAGTTCTCACATCTTGCACATAATATTTCTTATTAGGTTGTCCGTATATTGCCAATTTATTAATTCGCATCGATTGTTTTTCGACTCTTGACACCTGTCCTGTCCACGTCATGCTCAACTCCACTTGCTGTCCGTTAACGTTATATTATACGGAACAATGATACACTTGTCGATCCAACCCTAGAATGTGACGCACAAAATCCTTGATTTGCCGTCACAGGCAATGCTGTCTTTGTAGTGGTGGTTGTTGAATTCACTAAATGCAATATTGTAACGACAGTCTGCTATTTCACAGCCCTTGGTTTTTTTACACGGCTGTACTCCGTGTATATTAAGACATATTTTGCACAGACCAAATTTGTCTGCTTGCTTTAAACGTTCTTGCACCGATAACTTTTTGAATGTGGCACAAATTGCCACCCCATGCCCTCCTCCTGCGCATATCGCACACTTTTTTACATATTTCTGTTGCGACGCACTATTGTGAAAATTCACGTGCCCTCTACTGTTCGATAATCTATCGGGCTTCGAGTGCTTAGCCACCAGTTCCAACGCCGATTTCATCATTTTATTGGTAAATTGACTAAACACTTAAATGTCTTCTTCCTCTTCCCTCTTTTCGTATTCTATCTACTGAATCTGATAAGCTGGGCATAACTTTAACAACAATTCGTCCAATAAGCTTAGATTATTGAGATGTTTGTCTCTTTTTGCCACCACGATATGTTGCGTTAGTTCATCTACTACCCTGCCAAATTTCACCATGCTCTCCATATTCTCTACTTTTGGTGATAGTAAAATACGGCAGATCTTTCCCTACTATGTGGCCCGCCGCTATTTGTTTCTTCTTAGGTCCTTCTTCACACTCTTTCTTTACCAACGATTGACCTTTTGTTTTCGCAGTACGCAACCAACCTTCCACTTTATTCTCCGTCGTCATAGATTTTACACTTTCGTTGCCCGAAACACTACTTTTCTATTATCTCGTTGTTCTTTAAGCTTCCTCTCCTGTGATTCCTTCTCCGCGCGTAATGGTTTGCTGAGTTGCAATGGCAGCAGCGCAATCTCATTACGCAGTAATTGTTCTTGGAACTCCTCGTCTTGTTCGTCATCACCTTCCCATTCTTTCACACTTTTACATATTGACCGCGTTTGATACTCACGCCTTCGTCGCACCGCCCCGCTCTCAACCGATTTCTTATCGTCCCCCTTCCATTGCTCCGCTACACTGCTTCGTATCGATGACGTATCATCCACACCTTTCAATTCCACCACATCGTCTCTCTTTGACCGATTTTCGGCACCATCCAATCGTCTGACCGCACCGCTATACCATACCATTTCCGAGTTCTTTTTTTAACTATTAAAACAATTTTTATTTATTTTTTTTTTAACTGATTTCACATTTAATTTATTCAGCCAAACGCTCTCATCAAGTTCTACCACAAGACTAACTCGTTGCTGCCGATCTATTTTAATATTTGTCCTTTTCTATACTTTCTCGTTTCGTCCTGTTTCTTTATTTTCGCTCTCCGCTTTCATTCTCTTCGCTTTATACATATTACCTTTGTTGCTCTCTCTCTCTCTCTCTCTCTCTGTTATACTTCTTTCTCTCATGGTTGATCCTCTTCACCTCTATTATCTCTCAATCTCGATATCTACCTCATCGTTGATCTTTTTTTTTTTAATAATATTTTCTCCCACTCTCGATCCCTACATCCTCCATCACCTCTACTCTTGATAACATATGTAGTACATTACTGACTCTTTATATTTGTTAGGTAACCGTATATCTCTTTTCGGTCTGCTAGCACGATTACTCATTATTGGCCTCTGTTACCTCTATAGGTATGTCTGATTCTTCTTTGTCTTGTCTGTCTGTTCCTTCCTGCCCAGAGTTGTTATTAGAAACTCGTTTTATATCTTGAATGCTTCTCGTTAATTTTGTACCTTTCCCTATCACTATAACGACCTTCGCTCCTTCTCTGGCCAACACCGTAAACCGTTCTTTAGAAAATGTAGGGTCGGTTATTGTTCTTTGAAAAATAGTAATCAATACAATGTCGCCTACGGTGATGTCACTCGGCTTTGCTCCTCGATGGCCATCCGCAAACTTTTTACTCACCAGTTTAGAGAAAGCATCATCTTCTCGAAGCGCAACTCTATCTATTGCTTCTTTATGGTTCCAAAGGGATGGGAATGTTCCGCGGTATCGCCACCCAACCAACAATTCAAATGGCGTCACTCCCAACCTGGAGTGATGCTTCCGTGTGTTATGAACGTGGATATATTCATCCAATGCGTTTCTCCATTGTCTGCCTTCTTGTTTCGCAGCGGTCAAAGCTTTTATCACGCCCTGATTTTGCCTTTCGATGGCTCCGTTGGATTGAGCGCTGAGCGGAATTGATTTTCGTACCCTTACTCCTTTACCTTCCCAGTACTCAATGAATTCCGAACCTTGGAAAGGTGGGCCGTTGTTGCTTTGGATGATGAGTGGTAGCCCCCAAACTGAAAATACTCTACAAAGGGCAGCGTTAGTGCTTCGAGCATCCGTTTGCTTCATTTTAGAAACGTGTAAATATCGGGAATAAGTGTCCACGGTTAAAAGAAATTCGCCAGAACCACAATTAGGCAGAGACAAAAAGTCAATCTGTAAAATCTCCCAAGGACCGTCAGGTAGCTGTCTACTGGATAGTGGAATAGGTGGAATTCGTTTGGATATAATGATGCAAGTTTCACAATCAGAAACAAATTTTGCTGCTTCTTTTGCCATATTAGGCCACTAAAAGAACTCTCTAAGTATCCATCTCGTGGCTCCACAACCTACATGTCCGAGATGTGCTGCTTCTAGTGCTCTGGTGCGAAGACCCGATGGCAGAACTATTAAATCACCTTTGAAAACGATATGACCTAACGATCTTAAATGTTTTGACTCGGATTCGTAGCGTTGAAGACCTCTGATCCATTTTCCGGTTTAAATTCCTGCCCTTACAGCTGCTAGCTCTTCATCTGTCTCAGAGACGGTTTGCATTTCCGACCAACAAATAGTCATATTTCCAGCATCCAATGAATATAGTATGTGTCTCTCGTTGTCCTCATCAAAAGCATCATCCATTTGCGAATTGCAAATCAGTCTTGATAATGCGTCTGCAACGTTGAGATATCCTGGTACTCTTTCAATGTTAAAACAATATGGTAGCAAACGCAGAGCCCATGCTTCAGCTCGTGTCATGGCTCGTCTACCAATACGATGAGACCCACCAAATATATATTCGTTGGCTTCAGAATTCGTCCGTATAATGAAATATTTGTTAATCAGGTAATAAGTAAATCTTTCCACACTCCAAACAATCGCTAGCGCTTCTTTTTCTGTCTGTGGGTATTTTTGTTCCGCCGGTGTTAGTGATTTCGATGCGCACGATATTATACGTGGAATTCCACTTTCGTTAAATTGCACAAGTACGGCACCCAGTCCTGTAGGAGACGCATTCACGTATAATTCTGTCCTGTCTTTATGATCGTAATACCCGAGTTTGACGAAAGAGTTTAATGCTTCCGTTTTTAAAAACTCAAACTCTTATTGTTCCTGTTCTGTCCAGTAGAAAATGTTTGACCTAGCCAGTGCCCTTTGCTTTGTGGTTTTCTCAGCACGTTTGGGAATAAAGCGTTCCGTACAGTTTACTAAGCCCAGGAAGCTTTTTACTTCCGACAACGTTTCGGGTCCCCGGAAATTTTCTAGAGCTTTCCTTTTATCTGCTTCAACCCGCCATCCGTCTCCAGATAAATTGAACCCAAGAAACTTAACCGACGTTGATCCATATACACATTTATCTGAGTTCAGTCTGACGTTGTGTTCCCGCAGTCGTTGAAGAGTCTTTCTTAAATGAAGGTCATGCTCTTCTTTAGAACTTCCAAAAACTAGGATGTCGTCCAAATAGTTCAGTGAATTACTGTTGCATCTCCAACATAGGATACGACGGATTCCATACGATCGATTAGTTGTAAACCCGGAAAATCCACCTTTGTTGAATCCTCTTGCTTCCTGCATGCCCCAGTGTTTTTGCTGGTACGCCAAGTTACCGCGCGGAAATTCCCTCGAGCGTGACACCATTTTCGGGTAGGTACCGTATGACACAGCAGCAACTTCAGTTGTTGATCGATTTTGCTGGTGGTCTCTAACGAAAACATTTTCGTTGATCGTCTCAATTTCACATGCTCTCACTCTTTCTAGCAGTTCGGTAGTTGTCCCGCGTTTTTTTTAAACTTTCCATCCTACCATTCGTACCTTTGGATTAATTGCATGCATCTGAATTACATCAACAATGGTCTCGATCAGCTGGTACTCTTTGTAGTTACAGAGTTTGCTAGATTCAATAACTCGTCTCACGAATTGGTAGTCCGTTTCACCTTTCATTTGATTCATCGTACGTAACTTTTGCCGCTGAAGAAAAACGTAATAATGTGATCTATAATAATTATCCAATCTTTCCATTGCGTTCGAGTATGGATAAAGTTCCGCATTCTTCGTCGATTCCTTAGTAGACGATTCCTCAAGTATGTTCAATAGCGAAGGGCCTGCTTTCATCTTCAACGCACTCATCTTCAAAGATTCGCTAAAAATTCCTGTAAATTCCATCGCTGCGTCAAATTGTTCCTTCCACCGTTCAAAAGTCGTCTTATCAACCTCTTCGATCCCTTCTTTGAGTTGACAGGCTGGTATCTGCAGCGTCGCGAAAGACATTGACGCTAACATTGGTGGGTTGAGCCCCAGGTTGTAAAATTGTTGAAGAAGCACGTGGTGAGATTTCTGAGAGCTGATCATCCGATGGTTCTTCAGACCAGTCATTTCTCCGCTTGGTCGAGCCCGTACGAGCTTTCTTCAGCTGTAACTCCAGGAAAGAGTTCTTCTCCTTTTCTTCCTTTAATGCTTTAAGCAATGCGTTCACCTCCGTTTTCGTTATGCCACCGTCGCTGAAGAGATAAACAACAATACAATAACAGTAACCAAATGCCCCGTGTCCCTTTGTTCTCTGCAACGTATTCACACTTGGAGTTCGCATTTACTTTTCTTTCTTTTACTTTAACTAGAATTAGGTTTGAATTGTGAACCGCTCGAGGTTCTCCTTTTTTCTTTTTGCACATTGTTGAGTGCTTTTACCCGTTGAGCGTTACGCTTGTCTTGCACGCTTGTCGTCTCCCCGTTCTGTCGACAATTCCTTATAAATCGACAGTGAGCGAGCAATGCACACACGTTCAGAGTCTAGAGAGAGTCAGAGTCTGAACTTCAGACACGTCGAAGACAACGCTAAAACAACATTTGAAAGCTAGAACATTTCTTTTGCAGTGGTCGTTTCTGATAATTCTGACCATGTTAATTTTCACTAGGTTTGCTCTCAACTGAACCGCTTGAGGTTCGCTTTTTTTGCCATCTTATTAGTAAGGAATCAAAATTATGTTTTGAACCGGTTCGCTTTTTTGTAACAATAGTTTATCACATTACGAACCGTTCAAGGTTCCCTTTTTTTGTGACAATAAAATCATATTTAAATCCGTTCGAAGTGCACTCTTTTAATAACATTTTAAAACAATCGCCGTTATAATTTCACTAGGGTTGTTCTCAACTGAACCGATCGAGGTTCGCTTTTTTTTGCCTTCTTAAGTTGCGGGGCCACGAGCGTTGAGACTGCGTCTCAAACCTCCTCAGTCACTCATTTACCTCAAAAAGTCACTCAAAACCAAAAGCCACGGGGCCACGAGCGATGAGGATTCCCTCAAAACTCTAAACATTGAGTGACTTGAGTTTTGAGGGAAACCTGACTCATCTACGAAAGTCTCAAAAAATTTTGAGACTTTTTTGACAGATTCGTCCAGTCAGCAGCTCAAAATGTAAACAAAACCTGTTGTATCTGCCGATGGTATGGCGAACGAACAATGGTTTATTTTTTATACAAGTACACTTTTTGCGTACTATTATGAATGTAACTACATTCTGAAAGTGTTTTATGCGTAATTATGATTGTGCAAGCACAATGTTTTGGCGTACGGTATGATGTTTTAATATCTCCGCAACGATCTTTTTGGAACAATGTGTGACAAAAGTTGTGAACATGTATTATTATTTATACTTATACTTATACTAGTATTATTTGAATTTATACTTTTCAACTGCAATATGATTGATGGATTAAGCTCCTGTAATTAAGAAAATGATGATTTAGTTTTTAATCAGCAAACCACAATTTTTTTGACCATATTGTCCATAAAATTGAAACAAAAATACAGTACAAAAAAATTCAAATACATGAAAAACATTTTACTCGTCACACACTGTATGCTGTCAACGTCAAATCCAGTAAGGTCACCACTGTACTGAAATTGGGGTAGATCACGGTCTAAGCCAGTTTTTTTGTATGCGTTTTGACGTTTCCAGGCTTATCCGCTTACAGCTCGCCATACAAATGACAAGCCAAGTTAAGCCTAGGAAAGAAGGATTAGATTGGTTTCTCAATGAAAGTACCCAAGTACCCAAAACCCAAACTCGACAAATGTCAAAACAAAAAATTTTGCTAGCTGGCCTGAGCCAGGTTAGGCCAAGTTTCCCGTGTGCGAAAAAGGTAAACAATTTTTTTTAACGAACAGAACTCGAAAAGGATTATTTTGATAATCAGACTTGTATATTATTTCAAATACATTGAAATTAAAATCAAATTACTAAACTTAAATCGATTTTTCTCAAATTTTAGTTTCACAAAACTGATCCCTTGTGTCATTCTTTATGTCAAAATGCTATGTCCTTTACGAATCTGTACAGAATGATACAGCCCGGTACCTGGATTATATGACAGATACAGGCTTAAAGCATAAGCTTTCTAACTTTTGGGATGATCTACCCCATTGAGGGAAACCTCTAGGGGCAACGGAGACTTTAGCTGCGGGGCCACGAGCGTTGAGACTGCGTCTCAAACCTCCTCAGTCACTCATTTACCTCAAAAAGTCACTCAAAACCAAAGTCTCCGTTGCCTCTTGAGGATTCCCTCAATGGGGTAGATCACGGTCTAAGCCAGTTTTTTTGTATGCGTTTTGACGTTTCCAGGCTTATCCGCTTACAGCTCGCCATACAAATGGCAAGCCAAGTAAGCCTAGGAAAGAAGGATTAGATTGGTTTCTCAATGAAAGTACCTAAGTACCCAAAACCCAAACTCGACAAATGTTAAAACAAAGAATTTTGCTAGCTGGCCTGAGCCAGGTTAGGCCAAGTTTCCCGTGTGCGAAAAAGGTAAACAATTTTTTTTAACGAACAGAACTCGAAAAGGATTATTTTGATAATCAGACTTGTATATTATTTCAAATACATTGAAATTAAAATCAAATTACTAAACTTAAATAGATTTTTCTCAAATTTTAGTTTCACAAAACTGATCCCTTGTGTCATTCTTTATGTCAAAATGCTATGTCCTTTACGAATCTGTACAGAATGATACAGCCCGGTACCTGGATTATTTGACAGATACAGGCTTAACCGTACGTTTACACACGATTAATTTTGAGATTAATATTAATCTTTCTGTCAAATCAGCGATTGCGATTAATCTTTTTGACAGAAAGATTAAACGCCAACTGTCAAAATCGATTATCGCTCGGGGACCCTATAATCGTGTAATTACATTTCGCAATCGTGATTAATTCTAGCACCGGTATGTAAATTTGGAACAAAATACAAAGATAATCTGAAATGCACGAATAAATATGTGCAGTTTTAAATTTTAGCAATGGAAAACAATACGACACGGAGTTATTCCAAGTTGGTAAATATGTACCGCTCTCAACGGTGCGGCATTGGCTCGCAATCTGGAGCACTGTGTTTATGTTTTGAGGTGTGAAATGTGTTGTTTTTAGCACAAAGAATCTGGCCTTTTATGAACACGTTTATTGGTAAAAGATTTTTGTAGTCCCCCCCCCCCATAGGGTTTTAAGCTACCTTGGACATATTTGTTGCACTATGGGATCACGTTGGACATGAAATTGAAAAAAAATCAAATTTTAAGAGGTTTATTTCAATGTTTGCTCCCGATGTTCTAATAAGTAGGAACAATGCTGTTAATGAAAATTATGATAAATTAAGGCAAGATATTAAAAAATATAAAATTTTCAGCGAATAACTTGTATATCATCAATGATTTCAGGATGATTATGATATATTTAACAACATAAAAATGTTTTAAATATGTAAATAAATATTTTTCAATGTAATGTATGTATGTTTTAATATATTTTTATTAAACTTTGCTAAATTTATTATGAATATTACCTTGTATAAATGGTTACTACTAATTTAAATAAATTATAATAAAAATTGAATGCTTCAAGGGTGTAAAGTCTTTAAGTAGTAAGGCTCTTAATTAATAATAAAACACATTTATAAAATTTTATATATGTTTGCACCGATATCATCTTCAATTAACCATTTAAAACCACCATTGCAACGGAAAGAAAAAAAATAAAAAAAATCATTTTTATTTTATTGCCCTTATGACTACGCCCAGCTCATAGTGTCATGTCAAATTTTTTGTCCAGGGTAGCTTCAAACCCTAGGGGGGGGGGGACTACAAAAATCTTTTACCCGATTATTTTATTTTCTTCTATTTGTACCTCTGATGCCCTGTTCATCGATGCTATTGGCGTTACTGCTGTTCACTATATTGCCCGTTGTTGTTTATAAACAGCGGTCAACACGTTGTTACAACGATGACAGCAGACAGCGGGGCGAAAAAGGGCGAAACGATAAGGTCGGTCAGGTTAGGGACATTTATCCGAATCGATCGATCGTCATTCGGTTCGGATGAATCTAGGAAGGAGCAATGACCGCTATCGTGAGGAGAAACTACCTATAAAAGTGCGTGCAAATAGGCGTCAGCTCTTTTTTCGCATAGACAGAACAGTGAATTTTTTAATTCAAAGAATACATTCAGTTATTAAAAAAACTGTTGGTTTATCTTGTGATTATTAATCGAAGACGAAAAAGGGCATCGTTGCTGGACGCAACAGTTTAAAAAATTCATTTCTAGTTTCACTACTGGTACGAAAGCGAAACCGCAACGTTTAGCGAAACCGCAGCATCAGTGTGAAGTGCAACAAGAACTCCCTTACGACTGGACAATGGAAGGCAAAGTGTGTGGTGTGTGCAATGGTGCAGATACGGATAATGCAGTGGAATGCGATCGATGCGAACGGATGTTTCATCTGAATTGTGTGAATGAAGATGAAACTGTGTACAGTAGGGATTGGACATGCCTCCTGTGCGCGCCCGGAACGCCGCCCCCCGCGTCGTCTACGCTTCATCGAGCGACACCCTTTGTAACCGAGCCAGACGTTAGGGAAATGGCGGATACGAACCAGGTGAATCAGGAACCATTCGCGAGAGCTAGATCGACGGAAGTAATTTCCAACCTCCCGAATCGTCCCTCTGATACACCGACTACATCGCCCGGCCATAATGCAAATCTCATATGGGATGAGATAAGTAGAAGCTTCCATCGTATGATGGAAGAAATAGACGCGGCCCGCGAAACACGTAGGCCGGAGCATGACGTGATACATCGGCTCGAGTCAGTGTTAGAAAAGTTTGCGCAGCGCATCAACAGAGAAGATCCGCAAGGGTCAAGACGCGAAAACAGGTCAAATGCCACATCTTTCGCTCTGGACGAAAGTCAGGTATTAGCGAGACGTTCCGTTAGCTCCAAGTTACCAGCGTTTTCCGGTAAACCCGAGGAGTGGTCCGTATTTGCAAATCAATTTTACGAAACGACAGAGCTGTGCGGATATACCGATGGAGAAAATATTGTGAGGCTGCAACAAGCACTTAAGGGAGAAGCGCTTAAGGTGGTTCAAGGCCGGGTTAGAAATTCAGGAAACCTGAAGGAAGTAATGGAAGAGTTGAAAAATTCGTTTGGCCGTCCGGAGATCATAGTGAAAACGCTTTTAAGCCAAATACGTCGTCAAGTGCCACCGAAAGCTGAAAAGCTAGAGTCATTAATCCAGTTCGCCGTAGCAGTGGACGAGATGTGTGCTACAGTAAGGAACAACGGAGTCGAGGATCGATATGATGGCCCCCTTTTAGATGAGTTGGTCTGCTGTCTTCCTCCAATGATCAAGCTGATGTGGGGTTTACACAGCATTAACCTGTCGAAGGTCAACTTAGTCGAGTTTGGAAAGTGGATGAAAACCATAAAGCGCGCAGCCCAATCGGTAACGAACCCTGCAGCGCAGCCCGAACAGCGGAGCAGTAAATATGTTCATACACATACTAACAATGATCACTCGCAGAACAACACGGAAGCAAAGTGCGCATGTGACGAAGGATGCGCTCACCTACACGAGTGCGACGCATATTGGCAGTTGAGTGTGGCTGAACGCTGGGACATCGTTAAAAGTCGCTACTTGTGCAAACGCTGCCTGAAAAAACACCGTGCCCCCTGCAAGGACACCAGTGCATGCGGCAAAGAAGGATGCACGACAAAGCATCACCCTTCACTTCACAATAAAGCAGGTAAGGGAAAGCAGGAAGCTAATTTCTCTCACTCTACAGCCACGGAAGAAAACATTGTGCTGAGATACATCCCGGTTGAGCTCCGTGCTGGAGGAAAGACGGTCAAAACCGTTGCATTTCTCGATGAGGGTGCATCAGTGTCACTTGTTGAGCAATCTTTGGTGGATGAATTGGGTTTGGAAGGTCCAAATCGACCCCTGTGTTTGAAATTGACCGGAGGGCAGCATCGCACAGAACGAGACTCGAAACAGGTGAGCGTTAGCATAGTAGGAACGTCCATTGGCGGACCGAGTTACGAAGCTTCGAATGTTCGAACGGTTAAACGTCTTGGACTACCTGTTCAACGTGTAACAATGGAACTCCTGAGAAGGAAGTATCACCACCTAGCTTCCATCCCGTTAGCCCAGTACGCTGCTACTCCTCCACGCATTCTAATCGGCATGAACAATTATCATCTCACCGTACCGTTGAAGACGATAGAAGGCCAGGTAAATGAACCAGTTGCTACTAAGACTCGGTTGGGATGGGTAGTCTCTGGTTGCGATTCATCTTCAATGTGCAATACCAGCGTTGTAGCGTTTCATAGAGCTCACCTTTGTGAGTGCCAGGACATAGAAAGCAAAGTTGATCAAGCACTAAAAGGTAGCTTTGCATTAGAAGAACCGCGAGGCATGAGCAAGGAAAAAAGACTTTCTAATGACGATGAACGAGCAAGCATGCTGCTTCGGACTAACACCGAATTGCAGGGAGAGCGCTATGTCACCGGCTTACTGTGGCGGTATGACGACGTGAAATTGCTCAATAACAGATCGATGGCTTTACGACGTTTGGAGTGTTTAGAACGACGGATGGTAAAAGACGACAATCTCAGAAAAATGATGGAACAGGTATTAAATGAACACATCCAAAAGGGCTATGTCAGAAAACTATCTGAAAAGGAGTGTATCGAAAAACATCTTAGAAAATGGTACCTACCGATCTTCCCGGTATTCAATCCGAATAAGCCAAATAAAGTGCGAGTAGTGTGGGATGCAGCAGCGGCGGTAAACGGAACGTCTCTTAATTCCATGTTGCTGGCCGGACCTGACCTGCTATCTCCTCTCCCAACCGTTCTCAGCAGATTTCGAGAATTTCGCGTAGCGATAGCGGCTGATATTCAAGAAATGTATCACCAGATCGTTATCAACGAGGAGGATCAGAATAGTCAAAGATTCCTATGGAAAATTGACCCCCTACAATCCGATCCGGATGAATATGTTATGTTAAGAATGACCTTCGGGTCAGCCTGTTCACCAAGCTGTGCACAATTCGTCAAGAATATGAATGCTGATCGTTTCAAAGATCGTTTCCCATCAGCCGTCGAATGCATAAAGTATCATCATTACGTCGACGATATGCTTACGAGCGTAGAGAGTGTTCCGGAAGCAGTAAAGCTTGCACAAGAGGTTAAATATATTCACTCTCAAGGCGGTTTTAAACTGCACCATTGGATGGCAACTCATACCGAAGTATTAAGTGCAGTGGGAGGTAGCGACAATTCGGAAAAGGATATGAACCTCGATCCAGCTACGAGTGCACAAAAGGTTCTAGGAATGTGGTGGAACTCGCACGAAGATACATTCCAGTTCAGAGTGCCAGTAAAAGATCTGCAGATCCTACAAGGGATAACAACGCCGACGAAACGACAAGTTTTAAGCACACTTATGACAATATATGATCCCTTAGGTCTGATTGCAGGATTTTTGTTCTTCCTTAAGGTTCTGCTGCAGGAAATTTGGCGATCCGGTGTCGGGTGGGACGATCCAATTCCCGCCAGTTTACAAAACAAATGGAAGGAATGGTTAGCATGCATACCTCAGCTACAATCGGTCAAGATTTCGCGCTGTTACCGCACTGCAATTGGAATCGATGATTGCAAGATTCAACTTCATATCTTCGTAGACGCCGGGAAAGATGGATTTGCAGCAGTTGGATACTTTCGTTTCCAGTCAGAAAGAAAACGTGAAGTTGTATTGATCGGCGCTAAAACTAGAGTGGCTCCGTTGAAATACACATCGATTCCACGGTTAGAGCTGCAGGCAGCCGTACTTGGGGTCAGGCTGATGACGGCCATCGAAACAGCTCATCGAATGAAAATCGATCGTCGCTTCTTGTGGACGGACTCCAAAGACGTGTTGTGTTGGCTTAACGCTGATCATCGAAGATACAGCATCTACGTGGCACATCGAGTAGGTGAAATTCTAGAGAGCTCGACCATAAATGAATGGCACTGGGTACCGACAAAAAACAACGTTGCCGATGAGGGGACAAAATGGTCCAACCTTGACCGACACATCATTAGTGGAAGCTGGTTTAAAGGGCCAGCCTTCTTGCAACAGCCGGAGAACGAGTGGAAGCTGGAGCCTTTCGAGCCGTTGAGGACAGACGAGGAAATACGACCAATGGTATCACATCATGTCGAACTAACGCAGATAATCGCTTTCGAGCGATTCTCCCACTGGAAACGTCTACATCGCGCCATCGCTTACTTATGGAGATTCATCAACAATGCCCGCTCAACTACAACAGAAAGGCAGTACGGGCATCTCACAATGAAGGAATTACAACAAGCTGAGCGGTCCATATTTACAGAAGTACAAAAAACGGAATTCCCAGAAGAATACCAGCGGCTTCTGGAAGAAAAGTCAGGTACGAACCAAAATAAAAAGAGTATTAATAAACACGATCCTCTTTTTAGACGCAGCGCTTACATCGACGAAAACGATATTTTACGTGTACGTGGAAGAATAGATGCCTGTCGTTACGTAGGGGACGATACAAAGAGGCCGATAATTCTCCCCAAAAGGTCCTGGGTGACTGATCTGGTTGTAGCAGAATTTCACTGGAAATACAAACACCAAAATCATCAGACTGTCATGAACGAAGTGCGGCAGCGGTTCGACATACCTGCATTAAGAAGCGCGTGCCATAGAGTGAGAAGCAATTGCTTTATATGCAGGATTCGACAAGCGTTCCCAAGATCGCCCCAAATGAATGAGTTGCCTCTAGCACGATTGTCACCGTTCACCAGACCGTTCTCCTATATTGGAATTGATTATTTTGGGCCCTTTTTGGTTGCTAACGGACGCAGACAAGAGAAACGCTGGGGCGTACTGTTTACGTGCCTAACAATTCGAGCAATACATATAGAGGTAGCCTTTAGTATGAATACGAGCGCCTGCATTATCGCATTACGCAATTTCATTGCGCGCAGAGGTACCCCGATCGAAATCGTGACGGACCGGGGAACAAATTTCATTGGTGCTGATCGTGAGTTGAAAGACGCTGCTAAGCAAATTGATTACGAAGAGCTGATTGATGCAGTATATCTTCCTGATACCAAGTGGAGATACAACCCTCCTGGAGCTCCACACTTCGGCGGTGCTTGGGAGAGATTGGTACAATCGGTAAAACGCACCCTTTCCAGTATGCAGTTTACCAGAACACCAACAGATGCTATTTTCGCCAACTGGTTGATTGAGGTTGAACACATAGTCAACGCGCGTCCACTAACACACGTATCAGTTGATAACGAAGAAGAAGCCCCACTAACACCCAATCATTTTCTACTGGGATCATCATCTGGGGCAAAAGCAATAACCAAGTTTGACGACTCTTCCGCAGCACTAAAAAACAACTGGAAAACATCACAACTTTATACTGATCAGTTTTGGCGACGGTGGGTAGCCTCATACCTGCCTACGCTCACTCGTCGCAGTAAATGGTTTCAACCGCAACCACCCCTGATGGAAGGAGACCTGGTGCTAGTAGTGGATGACGCTCTACCAAGAGGATGTTGGCCCAAAGGAAGAATCATAAAGCTAATACCATCAAAGGACGGCGTAGTTCGTCGAGTGCATGTGCAGTTAGGAAACCGGAAGATTTTGGAACGACCTGCTATAAAAATTGCAACTATCAACGTTGAACCGCACGGAGGTGTTTAACGTGGCCAAACACCGGGGGCCAGTGTTGTTTATAAACAGCGGTCAACACGTTGTTACAACGATGACAGCAGACAGCGGGGCGAAAAAGGGTGAAATGATAAGGTCGGTCAGGTTAGGGACATTTATCCGAATCGATCGATCGTCATTCGGTTCGGATGAATCTAGGAAGGAGCAATGACCGCTATCGTGAGGAGAAACTACCTATAAAAGTGCGTGCAAATAGGCGCCAGCTCTTTTTTCGCATAGACAGAACAGTGAATTTTTTAATTCAAAGAATACATTCAGTTATTAAAAAAACTGTTGGTTTATCTTGTGATTATTAATCGAAGACGAAAAAGGGCATCGTTGCTGGACGCAACACCCGTTGTTGGTGCCCTTGGTACCTTGCACATTGCCCTGCAAAGCAACCGAAACACTCAATTTGTTGACGACAGCACCGCATGATTGGGTCAACACGGCCGATCGACGGAACAAAATGCATGCAAGACAACTTTAAAAAATAAACGATATCGAGCAGGATAAAAATGCTGACCGCGAGTGGTCAGCATTAAGTTAAGCAAAACTGAAAATTGTATAAAACTGCTGACCGCGATCGGTCAGCATTAAGTTAAGCAAAACTGAAAATTGTATAAAACTGCTGACCACGATCGGTCAGCAGAAAATTAGTATATAAGCTAGAATAATTCTTTAATAAAGCGACTTTCAAACCAGAACTCAACAAGAACTAGCGTTTGACTGTTCTCGCCAAGTCGAACGGTAAATCCTCCTGTCTTGGCTCTTCCCCAACGAGTTTAGATTCGTTGTGGAAACTTTATGGTGGCTCCAGAGAGGAAGTGTTGTTACCTGACGCTTACCTTACCAAAGAAACGCACTCTACCGGCGCTCCAACGGACGAGCTCGACGCCTTGTAAAAACAGGGAAAACCGCGATTGCCTAAAAATTGTCGGCAAAGGCAAAACTACTCATACCGAAAAGTGAACGAGTGTGAGAACTCCTATGAAAGTGCAGAAAGGTGCCTAAGTGCTTGTGCTAAGAAGTGCAAAAGTGCAGAGACGGCAATATCAGAAGGGTGACGTACGATCACCGAATAGTGTTTGTGTTTAAAACGCTGGTAAAGCCGACGTTCGCGATATTGTTCCGGCCGTACCACAGGCTCGTAAGCAAATCGAGTGTGTGCAGTGAAACGCAAGTGCAGAAAGGCGAAGAACGACCTTAGAACACTACGATCGAACCAAGATCAACAATTATTAAAGTGTCATCAGTTTAACAATGTATGCGTGTGGCATACGTTCGCAGCAAGAACGTAGTGGAAAAAGCCATAAGACGCTAACGACCGCTGTTCATGAACGTTAACGCTGTGTTACCGCAAGAACCTGTGTTCTCCAATTGAAACAGCAGCTACACCGCGGACGAGCATACACGAGGAGCATCCCCAAGCTAAGCCGTCTCCGGCGTCCCGGGAAACCACGAACATAAACGCGTTTTTTTGCGAAAAAAGTGCGAACTAGAAGAACTAAGGTTCTGATAAAGAGCGCGAGTGATTGAGCGACACGTGTGCTCTGCTAGTTATTGGTGCAGAACGCGTCCGGCTTGCTGAAGTGTGTTCATCGACAGGCAACTCCATTGCCTGACAGTCACTGCCCTGAGAAGACCCGACTATCCAGCGAAAGAAGTGCGACGGCAGAATTACCGAAGCAGCGGATCTGAAGGCAACCAGAAGGAAGGGGATCTGACGATTTGGCGAGGAACATCCGAAGACGACCTCGAGCAGAACGAGCAGGAGCAGGGGAAACAACGACGACACAGCTCTATCCATCCGACAACGACCGCGCAAGTCATCATATCCACCAGTACCAGTAAAGTGAGTAGTATGGATATTATATTTAAAAGTAACCCAAAGGGGAATTGCAAGCTATGCAAGAACCCCGATGAGTGGGACACGCAGGTTAACTGTATTGAATGTGACCGATGGTTACATCTCAAATGCCTGAAATTGGAAGGGCCCGTAAAAAAAATATGTGTGTCCAAAATGCCTCGCTATAGCTGAGGAACGCAAGGGTAGTAGGGAGGCATTAATGCAGGCAGAGAAGCTCCTAAAAAAAAAATTTGAAGCGGGAAAAAGATCCAAGGAAGAAAAGGAAAGGTGTGAAAGGGAAATAGAAAGACTAAAAGACATCCTAAGAAATGAAGAAATTCATAATCAAACCGACTCTTTACAAAACGACTTACAGATATTGAGGTAGATCATCCCAAAAGTTAGAAAGCTTAAGCTTAAGCCGGTATGTGTCAAATAATCGAGCAGATTTCGAGTGGCGAATCGGTAACGGGTTGCATCAATCACATATGGACATAGATTTTTGACATAAAGAATTACATTAGGTATTCTGTACCGAGATTTTCAGGATATTTATTTTTTATTTTAGTTTAAAATTGTATCTACATTTTTTTTATACATAGATACTTATAATAATTAACCTTATTTATACCTCAGTCAATTAAGCCGTCTCAACAAAAAAAAAAGCCGGTTCAAAAACCTTTATGAGCTTATTAATCCTACTCGGTATTACATGTCTTTCAAAAGATTGGTTCTCAAGAACTCAAGAATTCAATCCGATGCTGACAACTAACCCGTCACCCGTCACGCCACATGTTAAAAAAAATCAAAGGATTATATCTAATTCGCTCTTTCGTTCTCGTTCGTTTAAATACTGTGATTAAAGAAACATCACAGTTTTGTTGTGTTGTGTAAGTTGTGTTCAAAGTAGGCGGTGTAGTTGGTATGCGATCCGTACGTAGCTAAAACTGGTGTATAAATAAAAGGAGAAATCACATGCATGTCACATTTTCGAGTGTTCAGTGTGTTAACTGACACACGTTCGAGTTTGAAGCATGATCCTTAGAACGACGTTGCGAATATATCCGAAGCATTTTACTGTATCAACGATGAAGAACATGGCAAGTGGAAGACACTGATACGGCCGGACTCGAAGAATATAATCCAGATCATGACGGTCATGGTGCGGCACTAAAAAAACTTTTTTAAACAGTGATTGACCATCGAAGCAGCCTATAATGCTGATAGATTGATAAGAGCTGGACGAATTATTTGCTGGCTTCCCGTCAGTATGGTTATGACGTTCTCATTACGAGCGATGATTGCTGTACCATGAGTAAGCCAGAGATCGAGAAGTTTAAGGAACGGACGTTCATGGCTTTGAAAAGAAGAGCTATAACGAACTAACTGGCAACGCTTAGAGTACGGAGGTTTCGTTGAACATGTATTTCCATACACCTTGCGTTGTCGTGTGAAAACTTCTTCGAATCATTCCCCTCGTGCTATAGCTGTATTAAGGAAGGACACCAATCAAAGAAGCATACTTCAGCCAAAGAAATTGTATAGCACTCTCAAGCATCCCATTATCCAAAACTGACATTCCAAATGGTGCAGGTAATTAAAATCTCTGTTTGTTCTTAACAGCACATGCTTAATTTTAAAGCAGTCGGTGAATCTCGAATCTAACAGAATGCCAGGGCCTTTTATATAAAATTCCATGTACAACGGTAAACCGCAACGGGTTTAATTAAAGTAAAGGACTACAAAATGTTAGTTACTCTAGATCGCTTAGTTTGGGTTCCGTGTTGTTGAAGTTTGACATCAAACGGTAAAAATGTATAAATGCAGGAAACAGTTCCATGAAGTAGAAAGTAATACATCACCATATTTTTTAAAAGGATAGAAGCTACGAGGGTGAGCTAAATTAAATGAGCTTTCGCATCACAACGCAACAACAAACGGTATGTTCATCTGTATGCTATTATAATCGAGAGAAATAAACGGAGGACGCAAACTTCGGTTCAGTTTTAAAGCATAATTTATGTTTCGTGTTATTTTCAAGGCAATATTTAAGTGATGTTTAGACTTTATAAACTGTGAACTGGAAAACTGCAAGTAAATTGAAATAATAATTTACCTTTTTTGATAAATTTTTTTTAACTGATTTTTTTATAAAAATAATTATTGTTAAACACCAGAACACCAGAAGTTTAAAAAAAACTTATTAATCATGCGTATTTATGTATTTTTTTTTCCTTTTTTAACATCCTAAGCCTATGGGAAATATGGCCTAACCTAGTTTAAACCTGCTAGAAAAATGCTTTGTTTTGATATTTGTCGAGCAGCTGTCGAGCACTTTCATAAGCAAAACAATCTAACCATCGATTCCCAGGCTTATCTGGCTTGGCAGTTTGTATGGGGAGCTGTAAGCTTTTAAGCCTGGAAACGTCAAAACGCATACAAAAAACTGGCTTATCCCGTGATCTACCCCATTAACAGGAAAGGTGGAAAATCTAGGCAAGCGTAAAATTCTAAAACTACCGGAATTTTATGGTAACTATCGAACATGGCCCGGATTTAAACTGCTGTTTGAAGAAACTACTCGAACCGAAAAATAACCAACTTGGAAAATCTCACCCGGCTCCAAACACACCTTAAGGGCGAAGCGTTGAAGTCCGTTAGCGGACTTATGCTGAACCCAAATAACGTGGATGCCATCTTAGAAAGATTGGGGAGATTATACGGCAATCCACTTAGTATTTTTAATGCTCTATTGAAAGACCTCATGGCAGTTAAAGGGGTATCTTTAGAAAACCCAGCCACAGTAATAGAACTTTGTAATGCGCTTAACAATATGGTTGAGAACATGACAATGTTAAACCAAAAGGAGTACTTGATGGATCAGAGGCTTCTTACGGATTTAATCTCGAAGCTTTCTCCTGAACTTAAAACTCGGTGGCTTCGAGAGTCCCTCAACGAAGAAGGTGGCAAGGTTAAAAATTTGGCAGATTTTGCCAAATGGCTAAAACCAACGGAAGACGTAGCAATTACACTCGTCGCAATGGAAGGGCAAAAGGAAAGATCGACAAGACTAAATACTCATTTTTCAACTAGTCGCCAAAATTCCAAGGGTTGCCTAATTTGCAGTCGTCCGCACGAAACGACGTCTTGCTATAAACTAAAAAATGCTCCTGTAAATGAGCGATGGAAAGTTTTGAAAGAAAAGAATGTGTGTACTAACTGTTGCAAGTTTACCAACCATACAGCCATCAACTGTCGGTCAAATCCACAATGCACAGTTGACGGTTGTGGCCGACGGCACCACGTCATATTACATGAGGAAAGATCCAACCAGATTGGGGTATCTTCAAGGGGGCTTTTAAACTTTCATCAAAATTCCGAACAATATCTGTTCCAAGTTCTCCCAATAACCGTTTGTAGTGGGGATACTTCTATCAAGACGTACGCGCTAATTGATCCTGGTTCCTCCACTAGTCTCATGACAGAGGACTTTAGGCGTAAACTAAACGTCTACGGGCCAAGAAAACCTCTAACGCTTTCCTGGACGAATGGCTGCCACCAAGTGGAAGCTGAAAGCATGTCTGTGGCGCTCAAATTAAGAGGACCTAATGGTAGGATGCTCTGCATCAAAAACATTAGAACTGTGAATGAACTTGATCTCCCAATACAGAGCATGAACGTTAGTGCCCTTAAGAGAAAATTTTCTCACTTAAAGGCGGTGAACATAGCAGGCTATGAAAACGCTAAACCCGCCGTCCTGCTAGGCCTCCCACATGCATATTATACTCAAGCTATTGAGTCAAAAGCAGGAACACCCGATGAACCAGTGGCGCATAAAACACGCATTGGATGGGTCATTTTTGGAAAATGCAATCATGGAGATACAACAGGGCGACATCACTTGTTCACCGTGCAAGAAAAGAAAGAAGAAGAAGAGAAATCGCTGAGAGAACTTATGAAAGGATTTTTCTCAACGGAGGAATTTGGCGTTAGGGAAACTAAATCCTTACCAAAGTCAAAGGATGATGAAAGGGCTCTCAGAATAATGAGCAGCACCTTAAAGTATAAAAGAGGACAATACGAAATTGGTCTATTGTGGAAAGACTTCGATGTATCTCTTCCAAATAGCTACGCACAGGCGTTAAGGCGGCTCGAAAGTCAAGAACGCAAAGTGAAAAATAATGATGAAATGAAAGCATGGTATAAAAAACAAATAGCCGATTACATTCAGAAAGATTACGCTCGCAAATTAACACCGTTTGAACTTCTGGAAACAAGCTCTAAAATTAACTACATTCCACACTTTGTAGTCGTCAACCTTAACAAACCCATTCCAAAACCTAGGCTAGTTTTTGATGCAGCCGCAAAAAATGAAGGAGTTTCATTAAACTCTACCCTTCTATCCGGACCAGACACCACTACCTCTATCTTTGGAGTATTAATACGTTTTCGCGAATTCCCCATTGCATGTTCTGGAGATATTAAGGAAATGTTTCATCAGATACGGATCCGCGAGGAAGACCAGGTTGCTCAAAGATTCTTATTCAGAGACAACCCGTGCGATGAACCTCAAGTTTATACAATGAATGTAATGATCTTTGGAGCAACATGCTCCCCGGCATGTGCCCAAATTGTTAAGAATCAAAACGCCTTGAAATATAAAGATAAGTACCCTAGAGCAGTGGAAGCAATCTTAATAAATCACTACGTTGACGATTATCTTGATAGTTTTCGTACTATTAATGATGCAATCCAAACCATCAACGAAGTATGCCTCATACATGACAACGCGCACTTCTTTATAAGAAATTTCGTTTCCAATTGTCACGAGGTAATAAAAAATATTCCGGAAAACAGGTCTTCACAACAAGAGTTACTCCAGATCTCAAATAAGGAGACGAATTTTGAAAAAAATTCTGGGACAATACTGGGACAAAACGAGCGATGTATTGAGGTATAAAATCAAAGACATCCCTTGCATCAACCTATCCAAAAGGGAGATGCTTGCCTTTGTGATGAAGATATACGATCCCTTAGGCCTAGCTTCAAACTTTACCATACAAGCAAAGGTAATTATTCAAGAAATTTGGAAAACAGAACTGGATTGGGACAGCCCAGTACCAGAACGCATAATGATACAATGGCTCCAATGGATGGGAAGAACAAAGGAATTGGAGAGCATACAAATTCCTAGATGTTATTCGAAATCTAACGATGTTCAAAAAACTGAAATGCATACTTTCGTTGACGCCTCGGAGAAGGCGTTCGCAGCGGTAGTATATTTGAGAACCTTGAGCAAAACAGGTATAGACGTAAATATAATAGCAGCAAAAACCAGAGTGGCACCAATAAAGCCACTTTCAATTCCAAGGTTGGAGCTGCAAGCAGCAGTTCTCGGAGCTAGGCTCGCTGAAACTGTCAAAAAGGAGATGAGAATCAAAACTGAACAAGATTACTTTTGGACAGACTCCAAAACCGTCTTAGGATGGATTAACGCCGACCCACAAAAATATAAACAGTTTGTGGCCGTGCGCATTGGAGAAAGTCTAGATTGCACCAGCGCTCATCAATGGAAATGGGTCCCTTCCGATAAAAACCCTGCAGATGAAGCTACTAAAGTCACAACAAAGAAATCTATTTGGCTGAATGGGCCAGAATTCTTAAAACAAGAACACATTGAGAGTAAAGACCCAACGCTAATTGTCACACAAGAAGAAATACGTCCAAGCTACACTATCAAAACTGTTGAAAGACAATCATTCGAATTTATAAGAACCGAATGGTGCTCTAATTGGAATAGACTAAAAAGAGCACTTGCAATCAGTCTAAAGTTCATTGAGTTATTAAAAAGCAAAGTCCGAGGAACCAAATTTGTACCTATTATACAAAAAACTGATCTTGACGAAGCAGAGAAGCTTCTACTACAAAAGGCTCAATGGGAGAGTACGGAGATGATCTCTTACAACTATCGTTAAATGGACAAATACCAAAAAATAGCTCTATAAAATCCTTGAACCCGCAAAAAAATGATGGACTGTTACGAGCGAACGGACGATTAGCGAATATTAGTTACCTTAATGATGAAGTAAAACAGCCCATAATTCTGCCTAAGAAGCATCATGTGACAGCATTAATCATAAGCCAATATCATGAGCGCTACAAGCACAAAAAAACAGAAGCAGTTATTGCGGCGATTCGACAAAGGTACTGGGTAATCGACCTCCGTGCCATGGTAAGAAACGTGATCAGCAAATGCCAACACTGCAAAAACGAACGCGCGCGCCCCATTGCCCCAATGATGGCTCCGCTTCCCGAAAGCCGAGCCGCTGTGTTCAAAAAACCCTTCACCCATACAGGTGTAGACTACTTTGGACCCATGCAAGTGACAATCGGAAGAAGAATAGAAAAACGATGGGGAGCGATATTCACATGCATGACAACACGTGCTATACATTTAGAAATCGCTAAAGACTTGAGCGCAAATTGCTTCATAATGTGCTTAAAAAATATGCAGCATAGGCGAGGAAAGGTTTGTCACATGTACAGTGACAATGGTACCAACTTTGTTGGGGCAAACAGGCAAATAACGGAAATAATCGAAAGATGTGCAACCGACGGTATCCAGTGGCATTTTAATCCCCCGGCTGCGCCCCACTTTGGAGGTGTATGGGAGAGAATGGTCAGAGAGGTCAAGAGCCTGCTGGCAAACAATGGTAGTATGCCGGAAGAAGTACTAAGATCAGCCTTTATCGAGATTGAGTTTATCCTCAATAACAGACCTCTAACCCACATCCCTCTCGAAACTGAAGACGATGAACCTCTTACACCGTTTCACTTCTTGATAGGGTGTTCCGGAGAGGCCGAACCCAACCATCCGGGATTTCAGCAGCTGAAGCTAGCAGAAACAACTGGAAGAAGGCACAGATTATCACTCAAAAATATTGGGAACGTTGGTTGAAGGAGTACCTCCCAACACTAGCGAAAAGGGCACAATGAAATGGATAGCACGCTCGAACCCAATACAACCAGATGACATAGTAGTCTTCCCTGACGAACAACGCGTAGGCAGGTGGTTAAAGGGACGTGTAGTAGAAGTCTATCCCGCCAAAGACGGACAAGCCAGATCAGCAAAGATTAAGGTTGAAAACGGCGAATATAAACGCCCTGTTATCAATTTAGCGGTGCTAGAAGTAAAAGGGAACGAGAAAAATACAAGCGTACCTTCGTGGGGAGTAAAAAGACCGGTTAACAGCTACATTAAACAATCAGCTGATCACCTAAGAACTCCTCCTGCAAAAAGGAGGAAGCATTTCATAAGACCCTACAATGGTCCTGTATCTGTTCGTTCTAATTACGCTAATACACCCGATAAGTAATCTATCGGTCCGACAAATTAAAGAAGCTGGTATATTCTTCGACCACGAAGGAACGCTTCTCCTGAAAAGGGGTGTGTGGGAAACAGCCTTCCACACCAAAATACACCCTGAAAATGACACACAGACTTTACTAACGGTGGAAAAGAAGGTGATCACTGCCTTCAAGGCACTGAGCGACACGGACGCTAACCTTCTAAACATGGAATTGACATTACAACAAAACATTAAACACGCACTTCAACTATCACAGACTGCAGTAAAAAGACGAACCAAACGATCTAGCGGTATATTCGGATTTTTGAAAGGTATTCTTTTTGGAGAGGACGACATTGACGAGCAGTTAGCCGTCTTCAGAGCCTCTGAAGACCAGAAACTAAGACATATATCAGAAGAAATGACGAATAAAATCAAACAAGGTGATATGCTTAGAAGCGAGCTATATATGAAAATAGATCACATGCATGAAGGCATAAAGAGTATAAACAACAGCTTCAACGAAAACAAAAAAAATGTACTTATAAAACATGTCACAGAAACAATTATGCTAGCTGAAAGCATAGTACAACACATTACCACAAAATATCTCGAGTTAGAGATTCACCCCCTTAGTATATTTGAATCAAACAAAATAACCGAGAAGATTCAATCAAGGTTACCCAACGGACTTATAATTCTAGACCACCCTCAAATTACGAACAAAGAGATTTGCGAAGGGGAAATAATAGTGCGTATCGTGAACGTCATCGTCTCGCAAGAGAGATTCGAAGTATTCCATATCAGCATCATACCAAACCTAAAGAACCTTACAACTCTGGACTTAGATAAAAACGTAATAGCTATAAACGATATACACTACATATACCCAACAGACATTGCGCGATATAATAGCACTTACCACGTAGCCTCCGATTTAATAGTTAGGAGGGATTTGGATTGTATATCGTCATCGTTCAGACATATAAAAACAGAACGTTTGTGTGATATAAAACCAATAAAAACCCCAATAACTAAATTTATAAAACTCTCCCAGCCGAACAAAATCCTGTACTATTCGTCTCAACCTAACGATATATACTTTAATTGTAACAAAACGCTAAACGCACAAATTGTAACAAACGCTAAATGCAAAACGCACAACCCGCGTATCAAGCTGAAGTAATAACACTTAGTCAAGACTGTAAAATACAGACCAAGAACAAAGAAATCCAGCCAACTATGAGAATAGAAACAGTAGAAACGAAAATGTATTTCAAACCACTGGTTAAAATATTTTAATCAAACTTAGAGCAAAACAAAGATACGAATTCTGATCTACTTCACCTCATAATAATTACAAGCGGTATAGCCTGCGCCTCCACTTTAATATTAGGATTAACTGTGGCACTAATTATCAAACAAATACGAGCTAAAGGGTACGTGTTACGCCCTCCACCATTTAAACCGTCAGAAAGTAGTAACCCCTCTACGAGGAATTACGGGGGTCAGGATGTTGACGACAGCACCGCATGATTGGGTCAACACGGCCGATCGACGGAACAAAATGCACGCAAGACAACTTTAAAAAATAAACGATATCGAGCAGGATAAAACCACGCTGCCACCATTAAACCACCATTTTCTGCTGACCATGATCGGTCAGCAGAAAATTAGTATATAAGCTAGAATAATTCTTTAATGAAGCGAAAAGCTTTCAAACCAGAACTCAACAAGAACTAGCGTTTGACTGTTCTCGCCAAGTCGGACGGTAAATCCTCCTGTCTTGGCTCTTTCCCAACGAGTTTAGATTCGTTGTGGAAACTTTACAATTGCATAAGTAGTTGGGTTAAAGTGAACTAATAAACGAGTAGGAATGAATTGTTTTGTCTGTCATATATTGGTTTATTGGTTTTAGGACATCGAATCAAGCCATTTCGGCCATGATGGTGTCCATTAACCAGTATCCAGCCTGGTCTCTTCGATGGAACATTTCGATCGCCCACCATCAACGGTCCTTACTGGATTTGACGTTGACAACATACAGTGTGTGACGAGTAAAATGTTTTTCATGTATTTTTATTTTTTTGTTTCTACTGTATTTTTGTTTCAATTTTATGGAAAATATGGTCAAAAAAATTGTGGTTTGCTGATTAAAAACTAAATCATCATTTTCTTAATTACAGGAGCTTAATCCATCAATCATATTGCAGTTGAAAAGTATAAATTCAATTATAAAACATGTTCACAACTTTTGTCACACATTGTTCCAAAAAGTTCGTTGCGGAGATATTAAAACATCATACCGTACGCCAAAACATTGTGCTTGCACAATCATAATTACGCATAAAACACTTTCAGAATGTAGTTACATTCATAATAGTACGCAAAAAGTGTTCTTGTATAAAAAATAAACCATTGTTCGTTCGCCATACCATCGGCAGATACAACAGGTTTTGTTTACATTTTGAGCTGCTGACTGGCCGAATCTGTCAAAAAAGTCTCAAAAAATGTTTCCGTTCCTTTCCGTTCTCTTTCTCTTTTCGTCTACCTCGACACTCACACCACATATATGATGCATGTGCGACGTTTGCAGATTCTATGTTCCCAAGTAGAAATTTCGAGCAGTTTTTTGGCTTTTTTCAATGGGACTCGACCGCGCGGCAGCTTGTCGGGGGGTCGGATTGCACGCACACAAAGGTAGCCGTGGTGGCACGAACACATTGAAACCAATTTGTCAGCTGGCTTGACGCTCGCAAAAAAGCGAAGTGGGGATGGATGCTCCCCTACAACAGTGGCTTTGTTGTATGTTTCCGATCTATTTATAGGTTGCATTTATTTTTGAGCGTTGTATATCTGCGAATGAGAGGGAAGAGAAGATCGTATGAAATATCATAGTGAAAATTTGTACTCACCTAGATTTTGGCACATATGCTGCTATGCTAGGCCGGTGGTGGCTACGCGCAATCCAATTAAACTTTTTGTACCGGATTTCTCCTGGGAACATAACGATGGGTTTTTGTGTTTTCTGCATGTTGCAACAGTATACTCGACCAATCGCTCGTGGTAATCGTAGCGCTTGTGTTAGCGGAATGTTTGTGCGAAAGGGTGCTTTACATTGGTTTTGGTGAAGAATGTTATAGATTTTCCGAATACATAGCATCCTTCAACAGTACCATGTTGATCAATTTTTTTTCCACTATTCCTCTGGTACAGTGTGTAACATGAAATGCAGAAAAACGACTTCTCATCATATCTTATGCGTAAACAAAGTTCCGTTAGGCAACATATTTCAGCATGTTTTTCTTTCACACTCACGAGATCTAAACCAACCATTTATGGTTTTGCTCAACGTTCCCTATCCGAAGCTGGCAAGGTTATTCTTCGTGCATCTACGGAAGAACGATCCGGATGGTATTTGAAGCTATCGTATTATCTATTCTATCGTCGTATTGCGGACAAGTTTCAAGTATTAGAAAAAGAAGGATGCGAAATTATTAAATGGGATAAGAAACGTTGTGAAGGTAAACACACAAAACAGTTTTAGTTGATAGTTGATGGTAATGTATTATCGAATGTAAAGTAACATAATGCAATATTATGAACGTTAAAATTAAAGTTATTATCCCCTGCTGTGCTCTGTTTTAAAAGTTCCTGTTCTGCTTTTATTAAACTTTAAGTAAGTAGTATGAATCGCTACATACACTACACGCCTTTACACCCACGAGTCGTGTCAACGAAAACACGACATATAACATCTATTGCACAACTATACGTCCTAGGATCGACCTGCGCGCTCGTTTCTTTTAGGCCAGAAAGTACATCCACACTAGAACTAGTTAAACGGTTTTACGAAACCGTTAAGTTATGTACATGCTTAAAATGGTGGCAGGATCAGCCGGTAGGTCAACCTGCGTTGAAATAGACGCTGTTCACTGTTCGATCGTCGCTCACACCTCAACGACCGCATGTTGAAGCTGTACCGCTTACGATCAATTGTCCATAGATCAACCGCCATGAAACTGTGGCGGCGGCACGGTTGAGGATCGATGTAGTTGGCTGGGTCGCTCCAAAGTGGATCAGGTGTAGAAAATCATGGAATCATGTCCTATCAAGACGATTCCAAATTTGAAACGAATTTCCTACAAGCTTGACAACCGTGAGCGAACCTAATGAAAGAGAATTAGTCATGATAACATGATGCAACATGATTATCTTAATCTGTTATAATATTTACCGGTTTCAATTTCAAAGAGCGCTTTGGAATCCTCTATACTGGGACGGAATCAATCCAACAAGTGATTTACTGCTTTCTACTGGAACCAGCGTCTGCGAAAAAACGGTTGAATAAGCAACATTATGAGAAAAAGCTTATGTCCTTAGGTTATTGGTATGACTATTGCTTATAGTATACTTATCCTTTTTTCGTTGCGGATTCATTGCAATCGATATCCATCGACAAACACTTCGTATTTCCGCTTCATCTGCGAAGGTGCTTTCTGCTTCATCGTCCGACCAAGTACTGAAATTTGATGATCTATGTAAAATTCGTTCGTTCGATGATTCTTTGGTTGTGAGTTCAATGAATACTGTTACACACAGCAAATGAAATTTAAAACATACCTTCTGAAGCACTGATGAGTCCCAGCTGATTATCCGCTATTCCTTTTCTAAACGGGTTTAAATTAGTTTAGCTCGTCCTCACGATGTTTCACTGTGCTTAACAAGTTTTTGAACACATTTTAAATCATTTATTCTACATGCTTGAAGCCACAAAACACCTAAAACACGAAGGAAATGCGAAGTTGTACTGAAAACGCGTTGTTTACGAATACCGTTATGGGTTTGTTTTGAAACCGCTTCTGTCCGAATGTGACTTTCACCCATACCATCATACACTCTTACCGCTAGCCCGTCGTTTCATACCGCGACACTCCATCAACCTGACGTTTCGAACAAATTTTTACCCTTCACACCCCCTCTGGCCTATATTTAGCTTGTCAATTTCCACTTGGGTTGTTATTCGAATTCTTCGAATCTTTTTTTGAATTAGAATCCTCGAACATGGGGTCATTGGTACAAACTTATGAATTGCATTTTTTTGTTGATCTGTCGTTTCTAAAACTTTTTTAAGTTTCTTCCTCTTCTCGGCACCGCTTTGATATCTTTTCATCTGTGGTTGAAAATGTGAAAGAAGAGATATTAATGGATCATCGAATGTTTTGTTCTTTTTGTGTGATGCTCTGATATTGAAATTAGCTAAAAACATACCCTTTCGAAAAAATGTTACTCTTCCAGATCTTTTTTTGACCATAAACAGTCGAAGTGTTCTATTGTGAATACACAATATCAACTTTACAATATCTTCAAATATGATGAATAAGTTCACGATTGTTCACAATTTCCACAAAACTTTTTCCAAGTGAAAATTTTAAATCTCTGGTACGTTTTATTACTTGGCAAAACTTGAAACAGCACAAGCAGGAAGATGCAAGCAGACAAACTGACGGTGACAAACTAAACAAAATATTGGCATGGTTTCCGACGAACGATAGCTGACGACCTAATGTTTGTATTCCACAATTTTAAACGAACGCCAATACGACGGTTGCAAACCATTTTATGTGTTATATGATGTGCAAAAATTGTTGTCTTACATAGGTCGGTAGTCAATAGTGTTTTATAATGAATCAAATTGTTTAGGTATTATATCAGTAGTAGTATATCAAATAAAAGGTATTTAATATTTTTCCTTAGTTATAAATATATTAATTCCCTTCAGCTGTCAACGCATATTATCCCTAACTTGGAGCAATAACAAAACAAACCAACCGATCGATCGATCGGTCCTCCCTAGTTACTCTTGGAGAGCTCCATATAAACCTGTATCGATCTATCGTGGTAAACTGTAAAAAACAAACATGAAAACAATACAAACTGTTCTGGGTAGAACAGTTTTCTATTCAGTTTTTTTACCTTTACAGTGTTTTATTGCATGCAACTTGAATGACTTACGTAGCAGACAAAAATGTCACAAAATGAACGAAAAATGAGCTCTGAAGAACCAAACAGATGAACCAATCGACAAAATTTGTACAATTTTGAGGCCAAACCAATTCATTTTAAAGGGCTTAACAATACGAACGATAGCTCCACCTGCAACATTTTGGATCACATTTAATGGAATGTGACCCTCACAGTTGCGTTTAAAAAACAGGCCTTTGTAATCGAAGAACTGTCATCGGTCAAAATTTGACGAAAAAAAAAGGACGCAAAATAAAATGAGTCCACCGCCTGTCCCCCCCCTGTGGTTGTTGTGCTGGCTCGACTTGAACCATCACCAGGACCTGCCGTACGCCCTTGATCTACCACTAGAGCCATTTGTTCTTGTGAGGAGAGAGATGCAAAGCACCTAGATAAACAAAGCGTAGCTGTGGTGTATAGGCCGCCCACTGGCGCGGCACGCTATAAGCATCCTTGATGGCGCAGTGTTTTGGATTAGGAAAAGCCTTAAAAATGTTTGCAGCGCTTGCAAGATGATTGCGTTGATTGTTTGGCTGCTAATTATTAAAGTTATGAAGAGTAATAAATTTTTTTCTTGTAAGAGGAAATATTTAGGGATATGTACCGAACAAATATATCAAACATTTCATTCATGAACTTTGAAGTCAGGTGTGTATAGGTGGATCCTGTTACATCCATTGTAACATAACAAGCATCGTCGACTCGTAAAACAAATCTTGAGCTTTAAGATCTCAAGGAATCTCAGAATCTTCTTGCGTTTAAGCAAATGCAGTATCTATTTTTAAATCTATCAGCAAATATTCAAATTAATGATCAAAATTGTTAAAAGGAACATTGCATTACGATGCATCCGTTATCTCAAAGAACTTCAGTTTACATCACAAATCAGTTCATTATTCAATATCATTTAGTGCTGGTACGCTCATTCTCGAAACGGTGCTTGTATAGTCATGGTTAAGGTCAGAATACTAGCTAAAATAGTTGATGATAATGGTGCAGAATTCCACAATGCTTTGTAGAATTCAACCATTGTTTCTCAAAAATTTGTTTACTATTTTTTATTGACACTTTAAATTTCTGATGTTCCACTGGTTGTTAAATGACAGAAAAGGAGTCACTAACACTACTGTACTAACTATGGCCCGAATCATTTTCTTAACCAGATATTTGTATGCGTTTTGACGTTTCCAGGCTTATTCGTTTAGGCCTAGGAAAAAGGTTTCGTAATGAAAGCAACTGATTCATGTCCACAAATGTCCAAACAAACCATTTTGCGAACAACGATTTTGTGTCGCCAGGGTAAAAGCTTTCGAACTTAGAGTATGATCTGCCTCAATTGTATGTGTTCAAACCTCATTTTTCAGAACCTTTAAGGAGCGTCCAGACTGTAGACCAATACAGTTATTAGTTTGTTACATTTTGTTATATAAGACTGTCTTTACCCAGTTGGCGATTGTCGCAATTGCGACTGCGACTTTGTCAAACTCTATCTCGCCACGCCCCACTCATGCTTGAGCGTGTTTATGGTGTGAGGTCCAGTCCTGTAATTATATGCTCGTGTTTGGTGAATTCGAGTTGTTTTGCAACGCAAAAACTGGTGCAACACTGGTGTTTCAATTAAGCACTTAGTTAAATTTTTTATCACGGTCGAGGTGCGAAAATAATATATTTCAGTGTTACAAAATCATCATAAAACGCAATTTGGTGTCAATTTGGTAGCCAGAAACGCCGAATTTCTGATAGAAAATCGTTAGAGCATATGTTATGATTACAGTCTGGATGCTCCTTTACAGTATCGAGTGTCGAAAATTGACAATTTTTGCGTTACCTAATAATTGAATGAGCCATAACTCATGGATAATATTGAAAGTGCATTCCCTAGTGATCCTCTGGAATGTAAAAAGAAGAATGTTTTAGGAAATCTGTATGCAAATACTTGCGGATTTTTCTTTCATTACCAGCAACAGTAGCGTCTGGTGAAAGGAGCTTTAGTAAAGAAAAATTATAACAAACTATTTACGATCATCAATGGACCAGGAACGTCTCACTAGCACTCTGCGCTTGTTGTGACAGGCACTGATCTGTCTTAAAAAAAACCCTGTAAGGCAATAAAAAATCAATCCTGTGAGCGCACTAGAACTGCAGTACAAATGAGTATAAATAATAGAATAATTCGAGTTTTTTAAGGAAAGATCCTCGTACGATTACTCACCCACTTACGCAATGCACTCACTCACCTGAGTGTGTTTATGTTATGTTATGTTTTTATGTCCTGTAACTATATATTAAAATTACCTTGCCAATGCTACTGGAAAATTAATGTTAGTTTTCTTATTCTGTACATATCTGATTCATTAGCTTTGCATTGGGCGAGAACACTTGTCTTCCGAACGGAATTGACCTTGCATACTGCGTACGACCATAGAAATAATACCGAACCAGCAAGTATTACAGCTCTAGCCATCTCGAAGGATCATTACACGCTATATGTTGGTAAGGATGTTGCACATGAATAGCGAAAACAGTTTATTGAAATAAAAATTGAAATTTCTTCCTCCCAACAGGTGATGCTCGAGGGCGAATATATTCATGGTACGTAGCAGAATCTTCATTTGCTAATCAAGTGCGAGTATCTAGTGGGTTAGTTCTTCAAAAAGGAAATAAATGTTCTAGCTTAGAACATTCGTAATCTACCTATTATGCTGTATAAATCAAAGATAACCAAGTAGACTAATTGTTTGTTGGGTATGGTCTAATACAAAACAAGTTTAAATGTAGATGTTTTCAGAAGAATGTTCATCGTTGATAAATAAATATGAAAGAATAAATCTTCCTTCACAAAACAAATCTTCCTAGTGTAACATACCGTATTCATGAAACCCTGCTTTACCATTGCTATGGCACAGACACACACAGACTGAGGCTTATGTCACTGCTCCGTCGATGGCCATTTCGTTGCTTGATGTTGCCATTCGTTGGCCAAAAAATTTCTTGACAGTTTTTGTCGTCGACCAAAATCAAACTTGTTTGATGTTTTTATATCTCTCGCGATGGATTCTGTCTCCGAACTTCAATCCTTTGTCATCCGAACTCCGACTTCAATCCGAAAGTATAAACCCAATACCCAATATAATGTAATATACCCTAGCAACAATCCGAACCATAAATTCATCCAAAGTCCAGACAAAAAAAAAACGCCGATGACCGTCTACCGTCGTAAAATGATTGCACCGGTTTAAACAATTATTCCGCTTTTTCCAGCATACGGTTTAAATCGGTGTGCTTATTATTTTCAGCTGTCTGCTTGTACGAAAGAAAACTTATTCTCCTATCGACCGTGAACTGCTACTTATTAGAGCATACGAAACTCTTGATTAATTTTGCGAGTATACGGGGCAGTTTTGATTATATTTCGCGATTGTAAATCGGGTTAACCGTTTATTTTCAACAATGTCGGAGTTCAAGAAACAATTGCGAAAATCGAACCAATTGTATAGGCGAATTATTGCTCGCGAATCGCGTTTTCGCATAAAAGAGCAGAACCGGGTCTCTTCTCAAGCATCATCTTCTACTGTTTTGAGTGTTGCGGCGAATGTGCAAGAACAGCTTCCGAATGATGTACCACCAGAAGAAGATCGTGATTACATGTACCTAAGTGTGGTGTTTGACGAAGGAGATGATCAGGTACTCAACGATGAAAGTTCTAGCAAAGAAGACGAATGCAGAAATGCTGATAGTGGATTATTGGAGCAAGCAGAATATTACTCTGAAGATAATGCCCCGTTGTCTACAAATACTAGTGAGAATACTCTGTCAAATGAGCTTCCATTTCGTTCTAAGTTGAAGTATTTGGTGTTATCCTGCAACGTAACGCATGACACGTCCAATAAATTGCTGACTCTCTTACGCGATACAACGGATTACCAGCTGCCCAAAGACGCCCGGACACTCCTACAAACTCCGCAAAACGTTAGTGCGCAGATGTTCCCAGCACAGCAGGGCGATAAACCCGTGTTGAGCTCACGGACTGGAGTATCAAACTCCGACCGAGGGTGAGAGTAGGTAGCAACTATACTAGCCACGCCGCAGCCAACCGAAATAAAAAGGCTTTTCGTTCCGGTTGTGAGAAGCTTGCTTTATTCTGGGCTACCTCCCCGTAGCCCCCTGTTAGGTCCGTGTTGTGCTAGCGATACATAATATGCTGCGAATTACAATATTTGTTTTGGCAACTTCCTAGCACCCTACTCCTAAATCTCCTGATTTAAATATTTATTTATATTGTATTTCCTAACCTATTTATCCAACTTTATTTAATTTAAGTTAATTTAATTAATCCCTATTAAATACTTATTATCGCCAAATCCTTTCTTAATCCCTATCTTCGCTTGCGCAGATAGCGTTTTCGCATAAAAGAGCAGAACCGGGTCTCTTCTCAAGCATCATCTTCTACTGTTTTGAGTGTTGCGGCGAATGTGCAAGAACAGCTTCCGAATGATGTACCACCAGAAGAAGATCGTGATTACATGTACCTAAGTGTGGTGTTTGACGAAGGAGATGATCAGGTACTCAACGATGAAAGTTCTAGCAAAGAAGACGAATGCAGAAATGCTGATAGTGGATTATTGGAGCAAGCAGAATATTACTCTGAAGATAATGCCCCGTTGTCTACAAATACTAGTGAGAATACTCTGTCAAATGAGCTTCCATTTCGTTCTAAGTTGAAGTATTTGGTGTTATCCTGCAACGTAACGCATGACACGTCCAATAAATTGCTGACTCTCTTACGCGATACAACGGATTACCAGCTGCCCAAAGACGCCCGGACACTCCTACAAACTCCGCAAAACGTTAGTGCGCAGATGTTCCCAGCACAGCAGGGCGATAAACCCGTGTTGAGCTCACGGACTGGAGTATCAAACTCCGACCGAGGGTGAGAGTAGGTAGCAACTATACTAGCCACGCCGCAGCCAACCGAAATAAAAAGGCTTTTCGTTCCGGTTGTGAGAAGCTTGCTTTATTCTGGGCTACCTCCCCGTAGCCCCCTGTTAGGTCCGTGTTGTGCTAGCGATACATAATATGCTGCGAATTACAATATTTGTTTTGGCAACTTCCTAGCACCCTACTCCTAAATCTCCTGATTTAAATATTTATTTATATTGTATTTCCTAACCTATTTATCCAACTTTATTTAATTTAAGTTAATTTAATTAATCCCTATTAAATACTTATTATCGCCAAATCCTTTCTTAATCCCTATCTTCGCTTGCGCAGCAAGCGAGATAGAAAGTGACGCTTAACTTCCGTCCATCTCGCTTCCTGTTCTGAAGCGAGCGAGAGCGCTAAGCTTAGTTTACTCGTTTGTTTTATTTTTATGAGGAAGTTGGCGCCAAGCATGCTTCCTATTCTTCCGTTCACGCAGAACGCATCCGTGCGTATTCACGCAACCGACGGGACAGGATCAACGTCGCTTTCTCTCGCTTGCCGCTTCATTAAGAAGCGGTGCGAGAGCGATAACGTTTACCTCCTATATTTTCTCTATCCACGGCCTACTCTCGTGCACTTATAACTCATGTCTCATCCGGCTACTATTCTCCTAAGTATCTTATTGGAGCGTAACCACGGGCTTTTGAGGGACATAATTTCAGTCAGCGACATCCTCTCTCCCGTAATTCCTCGTAGAGGTGTTACAAAAATAGCTGACGTAATTATGTCCTACCCTTCCTCTCCTGGTGCGCGAACTTCCAGCTGTGCGACCTTTACCGTAGGCCTTTTAACAAACAATCTTCCTACTCTTATTGTTACGGAGCGCACCTGATCATCCTTGCCTTCTTGCACCTGCGTAATTACTCCCTTAAACCACCTTCCGCGTGTCTGTTCGTCCGGGAATGCTACTATGTTTCCAACGCGTAGTTTTTTAACTGGCTTTAACCATTTTTCGCGTTTTATTAATCGAGGCAGATATTCCTTTATCCACCTAGACCAGTATTTTTGAGCAACCCATTGGGCTTTCTTCCAATGTGTTTTTAATGCTTCGGCTTCCGTTATCTCAACCTGGGTTGGTTCCGCTTCTCCCGAACAGCCAATAAGGAAGTGATTTGGTGTAAGAGGCTCATCGTCCTCGTGATCCAGCGGTATGTGCGTGAGAGGTCTATTGTTTATCATGAATTCGATTTCAGTTAAACCACTTCTTAGTACTGCTTCTGGATATGGCTCCTTGCATAAAGAGAGGAGGCTTTTTACTTCTTGTACCATTCTCTCCCACGACCCTCCAAAATGTGGGGCCGCCGGAGGATTAAAGTGAAAGTCTATGCCTTCCGTGGCGCATTTTTCCTGTAACCTTTTTACTTCGCGACAAGCCCCCACAAAATTCGTGCCGTTGTCGCAATATAGGTGGGCAATCTTTCCGCGTCTGTATTGCATTCCTCTAAGGCAGATAGGAAATGAATTCGCACTTAGGTCGTTCGCTAACTCCAGATGCACTGCTCTGGTAGTCAGGCAAGTAAACAGCGCGCACCACCTTTTTTTGGATCTTCGTCCTATGGACACGGTGAGCGGTCCAAAATAGTCAGCTCCTGTGTGCGTGAATGGTTTTACGAACGGTGTCGTTCTACACGCAGGCAACGGTGCCATCATAGGTGGCTGTGGCTTAGCTCGTTCGTTCTTGCATTTCTGGAAATTTTTTACTACCCTTTTGAGCGCTGCTGCAAATCTATAACCCAGAAGCGCTGTCCGATCGCAGCTATAACCGTCTCTGTCTTTTTGTGTGGATATTTTTCGGGGTAATAGCGTATCACTAGCGTAGTAATATAACTGTGCTTCAGAAGTATAATTGGTTTCTTAGTATCCTCTCCTAAATATTGCACTCTTGTTAACCGACTTTCGGCTCTCATTATTTTTCTATCGTCCAAAACGGGACAAAGGTTTTGTTGTGTAAATTATTACGCTTTGGATCGGTCACTGTAAACGCATACGTCAAACTCGTCGATCGCATGACGTAAACGGGTTTAGAGCCAACGGGCTAACAGTTACAGGAAAAATAAAGGATGAGTTGCGAACAATCCAGAAGACCACGAGGTTTAAACTTTCTTCAAACATAGTGCTAGTTGAGAAAACCCGTGTTCTACACTACAAGTTTTTTAATGCACTTCTGCAGTTTATTGGATGCCCTACTGTCAGGACGGTCATCTCTTCGCAGAACTCCTCCCACTGTGCCTTTCTTATTAACAGGTGTTCTGCTGTATCTAATTCGGTTTTTGTGATAACCTTCGAAAATGACCCTTTTGTGCATTTAGCCTTCAGCCAATCGAAATATTTCAGGCAGATAGCAAGTGCTCGTCGCAGTGTTAACAAATTTGACGACCATTTTACGTTAATCGCCCCCCAGTCTGTTTGGTTCACCGTATTAAGTGTGTGCATTGGACGGATTTCTTCCATGGTTGTCGCTTCAATAGTTTCAGTGTTTATGTGAAGCGCCTTTAAAAATGGAGGACCTTTAAACCAGATTGAGTGCCTCTTCATGACCTTTGTTGCTTCATCCGCTGGGTTGTCCTTTGTTCCTATCCAACGCCATTCTTTCATACTTGTCCTACTGAGGATTTTTCGGACCCTTAATGCAACGAATTCCTTATAGTTCCTTGGTTCCGAGCTTATCCATGCCAGGACCGTTTTCGAATCTGTCCAATAACATACTTCATCCACTTCAATTCTCATTTCTCTAACGATTGTTTCGGCTAGTCTAGCTCCCAATACCGCCGCTTGCAACTCTAGGCGGGATATGGATAATGGTTTTGTAGGCGCAACACGCGATTGTGCTACAACTAGGCATACATCTATTCCCTGCTGATGAATCGTTCGCATGTATGTTACAGATGCGAAAGCCTTTTCCGAGGCATCTACGAAAACGTGAAGCTCTCTTTTCACCGCACCGCTTGCATTTGAATAACAACGCGGTATGGCGATATCCTTTACGGAATTCATCCTTTCCACCCACTCTTGCCATCGTTTTACTATATCGATGGGCAATCTGGCATCCCAGTCAATCCCTTGTTTCCAAATATCCTGCATCAGAATTTTTGATTCGATGATTAAATTTGCTTAAAGTCCTAACGGATCATAAATTTTCATTATGTTTGAAAGTAATATTCTTCTTAAAATTTTGGTTCCTAATTCATTTAATCCCTTCAGCATGTACTTTAACACATCTGTTTCTCTGTCCCACCATTGACCGAGTATTTTATCGTATGTGGCGTCTTTCTCGCAAATTTTCATCAAGATGCTTTCGCTCACCCTTTCTGGTGGTAGACTATCCAATACCATGCTTGAATTTGACATAAAGTTCCTTATGAAGAAACTGGCTCTATCATGTATTTCGATTACTTGTTTGGTTCTTGTTACTGCAGCGTTTACATTGTCGAAAATGTCAAGATATTCGTCCACGTAGTGTTATGTGTTATGGCAGCCACTGCCGCGGGGTACTGGTCATGACTTGCATTTCATAGACCTCTAGTTTAGTATGTGGCCCGCTCCTGTAAAGGAAACGCTGCGCACAACGATCCTCGTTTCGAATTTCAACTTGGTGAAACATCTCTTTGATGTCACCTGAAATGCCAATGCGACCCTCTCTGAATCGAATTAAAATGCCGAATAATTATGCTACTGCGTCTGGTCCCGATAAAAGCTGTGAATTCAGCGATATACCCCTGTTTATGGCAGCCGCATCAAATACCAGCGCTGCGCATCTGCGCTACATGGTTTGTTTGATTGCAACAGTTAGTGCATATGCCTATACGCCTAACTGTTTCCCACCTTCCTTCAACCGGCATGTTTTTTAATTCATGGCAGTCCGATGTTCTGTGATTCTGTCCACAAAGTAGGCAAATTGCTCCACGTCTCGGTTGCGAATATGTATTCGCATTTAATTGTGGGCGTTGTTGAGGTCTAAAATTACGATTAGCCAGTTGCTGATTTTGATGATGCGTTTGTGCATTTATTACATTATTTGCATCGTCGGCAGCCAACATGATAGCTAACTCTTCTTTAGGCTTAAGCTACTTAGCAAAATCCTCCACTGTTCTTAGCTTGGTCCTGCCCTCCTTATGTTTCTGAGCCAGGATGTGTTTATACCATTTTTCTTTTAAATGAGCTGGAATCTTATTGGCCAAGTCCTTTAGGAGACGTTGGTCGTTTAAATATTCGGGTTGACCGATAGCGTTCATATTAATTACAATATTGTTCAGTGCGTGCATGAAAGTGACAAATGTTCTCGGCTTCTGCATAGATGGGTTTTCCACTGCCAATAATTCATTTAGCAGGGCGTTATATATTAAGTCTGGGGAGCCAAATTCTTGTTCCAACCGTTATAGGATTAGATCAATGTTATGCGCGTCGAGCAGTAAGCCACTTACGCATTTCATGGCTTCTCCCTTTAGGGCCTTTTGGAAGCGATTTAGATTTTCCAAATCCGAAAATTTTGCTTCATCGCTTGTTTTGTTAAAAACAGATTTGAAATTATTCCATTTCTTAAAATCGCCATTTAACTCGGGAAGCTCCATTAAGGAATCCCTCTTAGAACGTTCATTTAAAGCGTCTACCATTCCCTTGACGAGCATCTCGGAAACCGGGCCGGAGTTGCTTGTCGATGCGGTTGGAACTGTAGCATTTCCGTCCTGCACATCACGCTTCAGTGTCCTTTCCTTCCTAAGCTTTTTTGACTCTGCCTCTCGTTCCGTTAGCTGCGCGGTCAGCTTGGCTTGCTTCTCCTGAGACTCTCTTTTCGTTTTTTCGTGTCTTTCAAGTAAATCTTTGTAATCGTTTTTCAACCGCTCAATTTCCCTTCTTAGTTCGGATACATCGTTCCCTACCTCCTCCTCAATTTTAGTTATTTTATCTTTAGAAGTTGCCATTTTACTCACGGTTTGTTTCACGGGAGGTAGCTTCTCGTATACGTTGTTGTTTCTGCCGCCGCTGCTACTGTTGCTGTTGTTGCCGCTATCACTGCCGCTGTCGCTGCTATCGCTGCCGCTGCTACCGCTGCCGCCAGAACTTTTACACCTTTAGGCCGTTATTGGCAAACACTGTTTCTGCTGCCGCTGCTCCCGCCGGAACCGTTGCACTTTTGGGCCGTTATTGGCAAACACTGTTTCTGCTGCCGCCGGAATCGTTGCAATTCACTGTACTTTACTGCTATTCCTTCACTTCGGTGCACGTTTAGCACCTTTACTGCTCCTTTACTTCACTGCACTTTTAGCACCTTTACTGTTCCTTTACTTCACTGCACTTTAGCCCCTTTACTTCACTGCACTGTTCTTTACTGCTATTCACTTGCTGCTTCTAGGCCGTTCTTTGCGACGCTGATACTACTGCTGTCGCCGGAACTATTGCACTGAACGCTTTAGGCCGGGTGGCCCTCTCTTCTTCTTCTTAGACGGTTAGGCTCTGCTCGGGCGGGTGCCCTTCTTCATTCCTTCTACCGGGAATGGGGTACTCCGGTCAGCTTGGGGCAGGTGGCCCACGTTCGTCCTCCTCCAGCCGGGAATGGGGTCCTTCGGTCTGCTCGAGGCGGGTGGCCTACCTCGTCCTCCTTCCTTCCTTCGACCGGGACTATTGTCCTCCGATCAGCTCAGGGCGGGTGGCCCTCTTTCTCCTTCCTTCCTTCGACCGGGAATGTTGTCCTCCGGTCAGCTCAGGGCGGGTGGCCCTCTTCCTCCTTCCTTCCTTCGATCGGGAATGTTTTCCTCCGGTCAGCTCAGAGCGGGTGGCCCTCTTCCTCCTTCCTTCCTTCGACCGGGAATGGGGTCCTCCGGTCAGCTCAGGGCGGGCGGCCCTCTTCCTCCTTCCTTCCTTCGACCGGGAATGGGGTCCTCCGGTCAGCTCGAGGCGGGTGGCCCTCTTCCTCCTTCGATCGGGAATGGGGTCCTCCGGTTAGCTCAGGTCGGGTGGCCCTCTTCCTCCTTCGACCGGAATGGGGTCCTCCGGTCAGCTCAGACCAGGTGGCCCTCGCTCGTCCTCCTCCAGCCGGGAATGGGGTCCTCCGGTCTGCTCGAGGCGGCTGGCCTTCCTCGCCCTCCTTCCTTCCTTCGACCGGGAATGGGGTCCTCCGGTTCTCTTCAGCGCAGGGTCTTCTTTCCACCGGGAATGGGGTATCCTTAGGGCTGGGATCTTCCTTCCACCGGGAATGGGGCCCTCCGGTATCCTCTGGAAGCTCCTCTTGCTTTGGTTAGTTAGCTAGCACTACCTTCCTCTCTGGAGCCACCATGTTCCCAGCACAGCAGGGCGATAAACCCGTGTTGAGCTCACGGACTGGAGTATCAAACTCCGACCGAGGGTGAGAGTAGGTAGCAAATATACTAGCTACGCCGCATCCAACCGAAATAAAAAGGCTTTTCGTTCCGGTTGTGAGAAGCTTGCTTTATTCTGTGCTACCTCCCCGTAGCCCCCTGTTAGGTCCGTGTTGTGCTAGCGATACATAATATGCTGCAAATTACAATATTTGTTTTGGCAACTTCCTAGCACCCTACTCCTAAATCTCCTTGTTAACAAATGTAAACAGTCCGACCGAGATTGTTATACCCAGCCGATCGAGGTAGCGATATTTGCCGATGGAGGGCGCCACAGTCGACTTGCAAAACCCGAAGGAGCCCGAAGCAGCGTTGGAGCGATGACCGGAGAGGCTGGGTTGACGACCGAGGATCGCATATAAGCACGTGCCGGCGCTCATTCGAGCCTCTTTTTTGACTGGCAAACAAGTACAAGTGAATTTTTTAACCCTGATGTACCCTGGTGCCGTACCGGGTACCGAATAAACGTGTTAAAAGGACTTGTGGTGTCGAAAGGGAGTATTAAAACAGAAACATTCGAAAAGTCTGTTGCGGTAACGCAACATTTTAAAAAATTCACTTTTGTAACTCGTGTAAAATTCGCACATTCAATACTCGGTACCGCGCGCGTTTCACCCTGAGAAATTCGGGTTCGTGTGTGTGTGTGTATTCGTGTTACGAGTGGGAAATCCTGAGAAAGTCGGATTCACGCGTGTTTTACCGGAGACATTAAGTAATCCTGAGTAATTCGGATTCGCGTTAGTGGTAACCGGACAGTGTCGTGAAGTGTGATCCTGAGGAAATCGGATTTACGTTCATCGAGCCCTGAGGAAATCGGGCTATGTCGGTCGACCAAACGCACACTATGGAAGCTGAGAGTGAAAAGCTGTCGTGTCGCGTGTGCTCCCAGCCGGGAGATGAAAATTTCGTTTTGTGTGACGCGTGTCAGGCGCCGTATCATTTTGAATGCGTTAATGTAGACGATTCCGTGCTTAATCGAGAATGGTTTTGTCCGCCGTGTATCGAAAAAACGACCGAACCGAGATCGTCGTCGCCGAATCACCAGCAGGAAGAAGCCATGCGGGAGATCAGTCGCCTCTTTGAGGAAATAAAGGCGTGCATTGACCAGAAAAGCGATACGCCAGGACCGTCGCGTTCCGTGCGAATTTGCTACGCGTGCAATGGACCCGAAACCAACGAGATGATCGCTTGTCAAAATTGCGATCGACGAACGCATGTCATGTGCCTGCCAGTGGGATTATCCGGGGCAGAACGCAACGAGTGGTTATGCGCTTTCTGTAAGCTAGAAAAGATGGAAACGCAGAACCCTATGAACGCTGTTTTAGCTAGGCTCAAAGCCATGGAACGGAAAATGGAGGAAAACATGATGGCGTCTACTCCACGTGCATCTCATGGTGCACCACCTGTTTCATCGACGGCATGGGGTCAAACATCGACGGAAGAAGGCAATGAATTAACGCAAGTGCAGCGTTCCGCGAGACAAGCAGTTACTGGAAAGCTACCACAGTTTTCTGGTGATCCCGGTCAGTGGTCTATGTTCATGGCGAGCTATGAAGCAACAACCCGCCTCTGTGGGTACACCGACGGTGAAAATATCCTGCGTCTTCAGCTGGCACTGAAAGGCAAAGCGTTGAAAGAAGTACAGTGCCGCTTGCGTCATGCGGATAACTTGCCAGAAGTGATGGAGGCTTTAAAGTCGAGATACGGGCGTCCCGAAATAGTGATAAACACATTATTGGATCAGGTCAGGCGTACGCCGCTACCGAAAACGGAAAACTTGGAGTCTCTGGTTGACTATAGCATAGAGGTTGAAGAGATATGTGCCACCGTTCGAATGAGCTGCACGGAAAACCGTTTCGATGGACCTCTCCTGCAAGAGCTAGTAAGCAGACTGCCTGGAATGGTAAAGCTGTTATGGGGACTGCATTGCGTGGGAAAACCCGTAGCAACGCTAGCAGACTTCGGCAAGTGGATGCGGAATATTAAGGATGCTGTACTATTAGTCACCCCACCATCTTCCAAACGGGACGACAAGAAAATCGTGAAGCAAATTAACGTTCACACCCCAGTGCGTAATACTCAACCCTCAACAACGACCTGTGCTTGTGATGACCGATGCCGACAACTAGACTGCTGTGAGATATTTCTACAGATGAAGGCTGCCGACCGCTGGAAGCATGTGCGTCAGAACCATTTCTGCAGTGGATGCTTGAGACGTCATCGTGACGAGTGTCGAGATAGGAGGACATGCGGAAGAAATGGTTGCGCGCTGAAGCATCATCCCCTGTTGCACGACAAACCGTCGACGCCAGAAGCGGAGAATAGCAAGTATCTCGGTAATCTTTCGCATTTCTCAGGTTCGCATCCGGAAGTATTATTACGGTACGTGCCCGTGACGCTGCACGGACGCGGTAAAAGCGTAGATACAGTTGCGCTACTCGATGAAGGCTCTACGGTTACCTTAATGGAGCATCGATTGTTGAATGAATTAGGTCTGGAGGGTTCCACCAAGCCACTCTGTCTTAGCTGGACTGGTGGACAGATACGCGAAGAAAATGATTCCGTACAAACGAATCTCTACATTTCGGGAGCGCGGGCTAGTGATCATCAGTACGAAATATCCGCAGTGCGCACCATACGATCCCTGGGGCTCCCACCGCAGTCTGTCTGTGCAAAGGTGCTTGGCGAAAAGTACAGACACTTAAACGCTCTTCCGATTCCTTCCTTCAAGTCAGCTGTCCCGCGTATACTAATTGGCATCGACAATTACCGTCTAACGCGACCCCTCAAAACCATAGAAGGAACGTCAAACGAACCAGTTGCTACAAAAACTCGACTCGGATGGGTAGTATCCGGTCGTTGCCGCTTAGACGGTCAGAGGGGCAACGAACGAGTGTTTAACCATGGCATAGCCGTCTGTGAATGCCAAAACATTGAAGAACGAATAGATGCAGCGTTGAAAGGAAGCTTTGCCCTGGAAGACGTTAGATCATCAAACGCAAAAGCCTTCCTATCAAAAGAAAACGAGCGCGCACTTAAGGTATTAACTAATCATACCCACAAGATTGGAGACAGGTATGAAACGAGATTATTGTGGCGTTATGATGACGTACGTATGCCAAACAACCGCCTCATGGCATTGAAAAGGCTAGAGTGTCTAGAGCGTCGAATGAAGAAAGAGCCACAACTACAAGAAACAATAAATGAGAAAATAAAAGACTATCTTCGTAAAGGGTATATTCGTGAGTTTTCCGCAGAAGAAAAGTCGACTGAACATCCAAGAAAGTGGTACCTACCGGTCTTTCCTGTAGTGAACTCCAACAAACCGGGTAAGGTCAGAATAGTATGGGATGCGGCAGCATCATTTAGAGGCGTATCGTTGAACTCGATGCTATTAACTGGGCCAGATCTGCTATCACCTCTTCCGAATGTGTTACAGAAATTCAGAGAATATCGAGTAGCTGTTTCTGCAGACATACGCGAAATGTATCATCAAGTATATGTGAACAAAGAGGATCAGCACAGTCAACGATTTCTATGGCGTTGGAGCAACACACAAAGTGAGCCTGTTGAGTACATTATGCTGAGGATGACCTTTGGTGCATCCTGTTCACCCAGTTGCGCCCAGTTCGTCAAGAATCTGAATGCCCACCGGTTTATCAACACACATCCACGCGCGGTCGATTGCATAAAAAATGAGCATTACGTCGACGACATGCTCACCAGCTGCGAGAGTACGCTAGAAACAATTGATATAGCGCGTGATGTTACGCGTATCCACGCCGGAGGTGGATTCCTGTTACACAATTGGCTTTCTAACTCGCAAGAAGTGCAGGCATGTGGTGGGAAACGAGTACAGATACGTTTCGCTTCAAGATACCCACTCGCAGACAAGAGATTCTTCAAGACGGAGTAACACCAACTAAGCGCCAACTGCTGCAGTTTCTAATGACTATCTATGACCCCCTAGGTTTGATCGCTGGTCTGCTCTTATATTTGAAGGTCTTACTTCAGGAGGTCTGGAAAAGTGGCGTTGGTTGGGACGATCCCATACCGTTCGAGCAAGAACTGCGATGGAAACAATGGTTAACCTGTTTGCCTCAGCTGGAGAAGGTCTCAATTCCACGATGCTATAGACGATCATTGCCTTTAGACGGTGGTGTATTGCAACTTCACGTTTTCGTGGATGCCGGCAAGGACGGTTTTGCAGCGGTTGCATACTTCCGTTACGAAAGACAAGGAACGATTGAGGTAGCCCTAGTGTCCGCAAAAACCCGAGTAGCGCCGTTAAAATATATCTCCGTTCCACGACTCGAGCTTCAGTCAGCTGTTTTAGGCGCAAGATTAGCCACCGCAATAGCAAACGCTCATCGACAACAAATACATCTACGTTACTTCTGGACTGATTCAAGAGACCTCATCTGCTGGATTAATTCTGACCACAGAAAATATAGTACCTTTGTGGCCCACCGTGTAGGAGAAATCATGGAGACTACCAACAGTAAAGAGTGGTCGTGGATATCTACCAAATCCAACGTTGCTGACAAAGGGACAAAATGGTCACAGCTACATCGACATTTAAATTCCAGCAGATGGTTTGAAGGACCAGAATTTCTTGGTCGCCCTACACCAGAGTGGCCGTCAGAAAAATTAGAAAGCAACGAAACACACGAAGAAGAACGAAAATGTGTTAATGTTCATTGCAAGCAGGCACCGTTGTTTGATCCCACACGATTTTCTCGATGGACGAGGTTGCATAGAGCCATAGCCTATGTATTGCGTTTCAGAACCAATGCTCGATCGCCAACCAATGCTGTTCGACAACGGGGGCCGTTATCACAAGCCGAGCTGCAAGATGCAGAACTCACCATCCTTCGCGAGTTGCAGCAGCAATCATTCAACGAGGAATATCACATACTACGCGATGCTCGAGACAACCCTAACCAAACTATGCAGCTCAATCGGCAAAGCGCTCTGTTCAAGCGTAGCCCATACATGGACGACAAGGGCCTCTTGCGCGTGAAAGGAAGAATTGACGCGTGCTCCTTTGTCGAAGACAGCGCGAAAAGGCCGATTATTCTTCCAAAATCAGCGGCAGTCACCGACCTCATCGTTGATGATTACCATCGTCGATACCGGCACTTGAACCACAGCATCGTTGTAAACGAGGTGCGACAAAAGTACGAGATCCCTGCGCTAACAGCCACTTGTCGCAGGATAAGAAACAAATGCCAACTGTGTCGAGTTAAGAACGCGAAACCGATCCTGCCATTGATGGGCGATCTCCCTTCATGTCGCTTGTCTGCCTTCACGAGACCCTTTACCTTTACCGGGATCGATTACTTCGGTCCATTTGTAGTAGTCAATGGTCGGAAGACCGAAAAAAGGTGGGGAGTATTGTTTACTTGCCTGACAGTACGTGCTGTGCATATCGAGGTGGCTCATTCCATGTCCACCGCATCGTGTCCTATAGCGCTTAGGAATTTCATAGCACGTCGTGGTACGCCAAATGAAATAGTGTCTGATCAAGGAACGAATTTCGTCGGGGCGAGTCGTGAGCTGCGTGAGGCCCTAAAAGAAGTGAACATGAATCAGGTGGAAGAAGAAGCCAACCTTACCGGAACGAAATGGACCTTCAACCCTCCCGCAGCACCGCACTTCGGAGGGGCATGGGAAAGGTTAGTACGATCAATAAAACAATCACTGGAATTTGTACGTTTCACTAGATATCCAACGGACGCGATTTTGCAAAGCTGGTTGATCGAAGTGGAGCACATTATCAACTGCCGTCCGTTGACTGACGTACTCGTTGATCGTGAGGAGGATGCCCCGTTAACACCGAACCATTTTCTGCTGGGTTCGTCATCTGGAGCTAAACCAATGGTCCAATTCGATGTCGCGACAGGAACACTAAAAAATTCATGGAAAACTTCTCAATACTATGCGGACGTTTTCTGGCGTAGGTGGATTTCAACGTACCTACCAACCCTCACCAAGCGCACCAAATGGTTCCAACGAACGAAGCCCCTATGTGAAGGGGATCTGGTGCTGTTGATAGACGAAAACCTGCCTCGTGGTTGCTGGCCAAAGGGCAGAGTAGTAAACACAGTAAAGTCGAAGGACGGAGAAGTACGCCGTGCTCACGTGCAACTAACGTCCGGAAAAATATTGGAACGACCGGTCGTCAAACTAGCTGTCATCGATGTCGGACAAACAAGGAGTGTCTACACGGATGAAAACACTGCGGGGGAGTGTTAACAAATGTAAACAGTCCGACCGAGATTGTTATACCCAGCCGATCGAGGTAGCGATATTTGCCGATGGAGGGCGCCACAGTCGACTTGCAAAACCCGAAGGAGCCCGAAGCAGCGTTGGAGCGATGACCGGAGAGGCTGGGTTGACGACCGAGGATCGCATATAAGCACGTGCCGGCGCTCATTCGAGCCTCTTTTTTGACTAGCAAACAAGTACAAGTGAATTTTTTAACCCTGATGTACCCTGGTGCCGTACCGGGTACCGAATAAACGTGTTAAAAGGACTTGTGGTGTCGAAAGGGAGTATTAAAACAGAAACATTCGAAAAGTCTGTTGCGGTAACGCAACACTCCTGATTCAAATATTTATTTATATTGTATTTCCTAACCTATTCATCCAACTTTATATAATTTAAGTTAATTTAATAAATCCCTATTAAATACTTATTATCGCCAAATCCTTTCTTAATCCCTATCTTCGCTTGCGCAGCAAGCGAGTCAGGAAGTGACGCTTAACTTCCGTCCCTCTGGCTTCTTGTTCTGAAGCGAGCGAGAGCGCTAAGCTTAGTTTACTCGTTTGTTTTATTTTTATGAGGAAGTTGGTGCCAAGCATGCTTCCTGTTCTTCCATTCACGCAGCACGCATCCGTGCGTATTCACGCAACCGACGGGACAGGATCAACGTCGCTTTCTCTCGCTTGCCGCTTCATTAAGAAGCGGTGCGAGAGCGATAACGTTTACCTGCTATATTTTCTCTATCCACGGCCTACTCTCGTGCACTTATAACTCATGTCTCATCCGGCTACTACTCTCCTAAGTATCTTATTGGAGCGTAACAACGGGCTTTTGAGGGACATAATTTCCGTCATCGACAGCAGATTTTTCCTATTGCAGGAGGACATATGTAGTATCAAGGGATCGAGAAGGCTCTGCAGTTTTACTTTCGGTTAATGAATCTGCATTAATCTAATTTGCCGACTGAATAAGTTTTAATTGTACCCTTTTTGTTTGTTACAGAAATTTCATCAGTGATATTGCCACGATTGAAATTACACTATCAATGGACGGGCTCCCGCTGCATAATAGTGGAGTGACAACCTTCTGGGCAGTACTGATTTTTACAAGTGAAAGGAATTCCGAATGCGGCTATTCGAGTTGTTGGTATTTTCTGTGGGAGCTCTATGCCGCAAAATGCAGAGAAATATTTATGGCCTCTTGTTAACGAGCTAAACCATTTATTTAGAAATGGAATTACTCTGAACGAAGTAACAAGGCCTTTTAAACTTCGTTGCATAATTGCAGATGCTCCAGCGCGAGCATTAATTAAAGGTAGTTGGTTAAACCTAGCTTCAATAAGAGTTACTATCAAAAGTGTATTGCTAACTGATGATTAAAATCATTTCAGGTGTAAAATACTACAATGGCAAGGACGGGTGCTTGAAATGCACTTGCTTCGGGGAATATTTGTCGAATTGGACAATTTCGACGTTGTGAAAGGTGTCCCTACTAGCGATAGTCTGCATTTGCTGGATCAGCGAGCGACATACAAATTTTTGGTTCGTTAGAAAACGGAATAATTCAAAACGGATGAGAAATGGTTGCAACAATAAATGGAGGAATTTACCATATTCTTAAAGGAAGTAAAGCTTCCGTCCGAAATTATTAGACCAATGCGATCTTTAGATGTATTAAAGTATTAGAAGGGCTCTGAATTAAAAGATTTCCTTCTCTACGATAGCATTGTTATACTGCGCGACCATTTGCCAGAAGAAGCTTATGAGCATTTTTGGAAATATTTTTGTGCATTTGGCGGGGAATTTGCATTCACATTCACACCACATTCACAATAGGCTCTTATAACGCCATACAAATCTAGCTGTTGTAGGGTTTCAGTATTAGGACGATGGTTGAACAGTGCCACGCAATCATTCACAACAGTAAGCTTTCCAAGCCGAAGTTAAGGGCATGGTTTACGGCGAACGATTGCTAAACAAGCAATCGTTCGTTATGTCAAGCCCTTTAAAAAATCCTAGGTTTGTCCTCAGAATTGCATAAACTTTGTCGTTTGGGTCATCTGTTTGGTTCCCAAACCAAACATCCCAGCCATGCAAACCCAACGAGCAATTGAACCACGCCCAATCAAATTTTACTCGGATCTCTCGTTCTGGCCTACACGCGACGTGAGATAAAAGACAAACACACACGTCATACACACGCGAAATCACGGTACGCCCTCGATCGAGCGTGTACGGACGTACGAAGCGCACCAACACATGCAAAGCGACCGACCGCAAGGCGTGTGTCGACAGCGTACGTACCTATGTACAGTGTGTGTTGCCGCCTGCGCGACCTGGAATGCCAATTCGGAAACAGCGCAGGTGGTTTTCGGACTCGTCGTACTGCCACAGAGCTGGTGCAATTCGGACTCAGTGTACTGCGCTGTACACAGCGCGGGTGCAATTCGGACTCATCGTACGGCGTTTTACATAGCGCGGGTGTTTTTCGGACTCAGCGTACTGCGCTGTACATAGCGCGGGTGCAATTCGGACTCATCGTACGGCGTTTTACATAGCGCGGGTGCTTTTCGGACTCATCGTACTGCGCTGTACACAGCGCTGGTGCAATTCGGACTCATCGCACGGCGCTGTACACAGCGAAGGTGCAATTCGGACTCATCGTACGGCGTTTTACATAGCACGGGTGCAATTCGGACTCATCGTACTGCGCTGTACACAGCGAAGGTGCAATTCGGACTCATCGTACTGCGCTGTACACAGCGAGGGTGCAATTCGGACTCATCGTACTACGCCGTACACACTACGGGTGCAATTCGGACTCATCGTACTGCGCTGTACACAGCGCGGGTGCAATTCGGACTCATCGTACAGCGTTTTACATAGCACAGTGTCCGCGTTCGACTTCCGCATGGTTCTATGGAGTCCCGCTTCATGGCATTACCGGTGTGTAATTTCGGTGTAATCGATTGCAAAGTATTGACAACCCTTTAAGCTAACATTTGGAATACTTTTTGCTAATATATTTTGAAAAACAAGTGCTTAAATCAGGGCCAATACTTGGTATAATTAGATACATTCCGAGGCAATGCATTGCGGCGGTCGATTGAGACGGGTGTTTGAGAATAGCAATATTTAAATAATTGTACTAAAAAAAGAAAATTTATTTCTCTATGACTTTTCTATTTAAAATTTTTACTGCCGAAAGAATGAAAAAAATTCGAACAAATATAAATAAAACGAGACTAAAATTATTAATCATTAATGCGATAATAATGAGGCAAATGTCAATCAATACGCAAAACGCGTAAATACAATACGCAGAAAGCATACCATATTTTTTTTTATTCATTAAATTTTTAAAATTAGATTAATTAATAAAATTTTTAATTATTTCGTCTACAAATGTACACTATACGAAATGAAAAAATTTCTTAATATTCGTACATGTAAAATATTTCCGTTCCGTCTCGTTCATATATGATACGCAACGTACGCAACTCAACAATAGTCAGACGGCAATAATGTAAGTACCACTTTCTTCTGTACCAATGCTTTAATCCAAAGTTCTCTTGCATTACAGCACCAGCGACAAGAAAATTGTATGGGAAAAAGAGCGACGTATCGAAAAAGGATGCGGGAGCACATACGAATGCTCCCCATGAGCGTATCGCGCTCACCCCGGCTTGTCGCGGCAGAGAAAAAAATAATTAATTTTATTTTTAGCCAAATTTCCCCCTCCACTCGAATCCAATATTTCGTCATCAAATCGATCATAATTTTGTTGCAACCTGGCATAGATCCTTACGCTGCAAACCCCGGAAGGCGACTGAACCCAAGGAGAGCAATTGGACCTTCTCCATAGAAAATCAGAAAGTGCTCGCTCTAACAGCTACTTCGTTCCTGCTTGCACTCTCGCCGAATCGAGCCCCCCCTCGAAAGCTCTCTCAATCGGAGCGAAATTTCTCTTGCTGTTCGTTTCTTCGAAGTCGTTCGTTCTCGGTTGCGCCCGTTGCAGGCATACACAAACGTCAACAAACGTACACACACAGTCCACTGTTGCAAAAATGCTTCGTTTTTAACCTCACTTTTTGAACGTGAATTCACGTTGCGCAGAGGGATTCATGGCAAAAAAACTGATTTGAAACATTGTAGAGCTGTTTTGTTCACTCAATGCACGCATGTATTTCGCTCATAGTTAGATTCTCTACATATTTTAATATCCATAACACTATCCCAGAGGATGTTTGGTACTTTACTGGTCATTCCACTAGTACAATTATAGTTGCTAAAATCTATTGTAGATTCACGTGTGATGTTTTGTGGTTTGTTTGTTGTTTGTCTGGTCATATGTTGTGACGAACTAGTTTTGTTTGTCATGATGATTGTAAATATGCCATCCGTGCAATTTTAACGGTAAATGCTACAACAGGATCGAACAACAGGATGAGCAACGCACGAGGTCCTAGCCAAATGTGTTTGATTTCAGTCTTGTTTCTTCTGTTGTAGCACAGATTAAGATTGTGTTCAGATTAAGATTTTGTTCACGTTATCAGCTAATTTGTTAGGCAAATGCTATCGAAGTTATGTTAGAACAGTTAGCAACAGCTAAAGATGACAATCGAAATCAAAGTGATCCCTCCGTTCTTTCTGGAGGTTGAAGGTAGTGATGGGAAATGATCCCAAAGTTGGAATCGGATCGTGTAAATTTACTCGATACCGGAATAGGATGGGATCGAATGATCCCTGATCTCTTGTGGAATGGTTGGCGGGGTGGAGGGGGGGAAGGGGGGGAGAGCTATTTCCGTGCAACGATGTTCCCGGATCGCTGTGGATCACAATCCCCATACAAGGCATCACCTTTTCCATGCAACGATGATCCCGGATGGCTAGCGATCAAAAGCGCTATTCAACAGTGATCCCATATAATAGGATTGGATCAGATTTTTCAAGCCTGGATCGGCCCTCTAACTTCTCAACACTAGTTAAAGGACTCATCTTGTTTGTAAACTTTATTATTTATTATTATTTAACTTTATTATTTAGCTGAATCTTATTCTATGCAGAACAGATCCATCGAGTTCTGTACACAAATATAACAACATGTTTAAAACAACATGTGCCAATGAAAGGTACACCAACATGCTCCTGTCTATGCCCCTCACCCACAATCACCTCCTGTTATGATTTTAGGAAAGGAAAGAAATCGAATATGGTATGTCACCATACACCCAAAGGCTTCATGACAACAACAAAAAACATTGGTTCTAGTAAGACCGAACATACACGCTTTTTCATGACAACTTCATGACAACAACAAAAAACATTGGTTCTAGTAAGACCGAACATACACGCTTTTTCCTCAGCTATGCTATCTGATAGGATTCCGAACAAACTAGCAGTAATAGTTTACTCTCGATATACGATTTGTTAACATCTACGAAAACTAACTCCATAAGCCGTCTTGACCTTCTTTGTGCGGTACTGTACCTTATGCGCATAAGTCCGTTATCTTCGTGCGCACGCATATACATCTTCACACGTTTGTTTCAGGCTCAACCAGTAGCGACTAACACGGTACGCAAATTGGTACCAGCCAGATCGGTCATCGAATTTCATTCGGAGTAAAATGGAAAGAAACCATGCTAAACCTGCAGTAGTCTCTTTTTCCTGAAGGATGTTTCGACATCAATCATCAAATATTATCAATAGTTTACTTATTTGCATCGTAAAGCAACTGCAGTACCTATCTGCAAGATGACATTCAAAGCCTGTTTCTAGTACTGTCTATTGTATCAACATTTTATAAGAGGGAATACGAATGTTCGATTGTCATTGTTTCAACCATATGACAATAACAAATCAAAGGGATTGTTCTCAAACACTGACCCAAACCTTACTGAACACATCCTTCTAAAATCATTGCATTATTGAAATATTTGCATCTTCAATGCGCATCATACTTATTTTTTGCTTTGCGCGTTAGAGCCTACTGCGCATCATGACACATTTGGTCAAATGACCGAAATGTATTTCCACCAAAGTTGCATACACACACAACACTCGACGCACTGACTGCATAAAACAAAACTCGACGCGGTTGTGTACCCTCTGACTAGGATTCCGCGGCAACATCGATTCGACGGCGACTTGAGGTAAATTGTAAACATAAGTTCTCTACTCGTTCTCCCAACAGCTGATCACGAAGGAATAAAACATCTGCCACACTCCTCTACACTCCACACGCACTTCCACCTGCGCCGAAACGTGCAAGAAAAAGCAGTACAAACGAGCGCTAGCACAGATAGGCGAAAGGCACTAGATAGAACAGAGCGAAGATAGAGAGCATAAACCGGAGAGAAATTAATTTTTAAATTTTCCAACTGGAAAATAGTTGCAGCTTTTTATTGCACTACCACAATCGCACCGAAAAGCTTCCAAAATTTTGTGCCACTCCCCCTGACAAATTTCGCGACAGGTCCAATTTGCTTCCTTTGGAGTATAAACGGGACCTATTTAGGACGTCCTAAAACGGTCCTGTTTTATTCCGAAATGGCTGCAAAAAGACTGCTTGGGAGTGGACTGTGTGTGTACGTTTGTTGACGTTTGTGTATGCCTGCAACGGGCGCAACCGAGAACGAACGACTTCGAAGAAACGAACAGCAAGAGAAATTTCGCTCCGATTGAGAGAGCTTTCGAGGGGGGGCTCGATTCGGCGAGAGTGCAAGCAGGAACGAAGTAGCTGTTAGAGCGAGCACTTTCTGATTTTCTATGGAGAAGGTCCAATTGCTCTCCTTGGGCAGACGCCATACAGAACTCAGAAGTGCTCGCTCTATCCGCTATTTCCGTCTTGCTTGCACTCACACGGAATGGTAAAACGCTTCGAAGCTTGGGCCGATTTGAGAGAATTTCCCACGATTGCAAACTTCTCTGCCGTAACTCTCGCACGCTTCCCAGCCGAACAAAGTTTCCGAAAACCTTTTGTTCTTTTGTCCGCGGATATACCGATTCGACCTACAATCTGGGGACCGATGGTCAGATACTTGAGACCTTCACGCACACACTCTCACGGGTAGTATATAAGGTATATAAGGCCCCGCGTAGCCACGCCCGTTTCAGTCGCTTTCCGGCGTTTGCAGCGTAAGGATCTACGCCAGGTTGCAACAAAATTATGATCGATTTGATGACGAAATATTGGATTCGAGTGGAGGGGGAAATTTGGCTAAAAATAAAAAAAAAAAATTTCTCTGCCGCGACAAGCCGGGGTGAGCGCTATACGCTCATGGGGAGCATTCGTATATATGCTCCCGTATCTTTTTTCGATACGTCTCTCTTTTTCCCATACAATTTTCTTGTCGCTGGTGCTGTAATGAAAGAGAACATTGTATTAAAGCATTGGTACAGAAGAAAGTGGTACTTACATTATTGCCGTCTGACTATTGTTGAGTTGCGTACGTTGCGTATCATATATGAACGAGACGGAACGGGAAATATTTTATATGTACGAAGATTAAAAAGTTTCTTTATTTCGTAATAGTGTACATTTGTAGACGAAATAATTTATTGTATGCTTTCTGCGTATTGTATTGTATTTACGCGTTCTGCGTATTGATTGATATTTATTATTGCATGAATGATTTTCCTCATTATTATCGCATGAATGATTCGATTATTTGCTGTTTATATCATTCTTGGTGGATAATTCCTGTTTTTGCGCTCCAGAAGTATACAGTTTTATGGACAGTATTTGTTACAAAACTGCATCATATGCCGGATTATTTTACGAAACTGGATAAACAACAGGTAACAGGCACAGGTACCTGTGAAAAAAAACTGTTCGTTATCGCTGTATTGTACGGAAGGGTTTTGCGGTTGTTGTGAAGAATACAGATTTATTTAAATAAATTATAACCGTTGCTCGCTGATGCGGGTTCGGTTATTTTATTTATTGTAACTTCAGGTGCTGCTCTATGAATCATTTAAATTGGAGTTTCTTCATAACGTTTTATTCTGGCACGTACTGTATGTATGTTATTCAACCATTTACCGTTTAGAAATTACGCACGTTGGTTAAGATATTGTATGTTAATCACACTTTTTATTATTAATTTAAAACACAAGGATGAAACCATATGTTTGAACAATATAGTGCATTTATTAACACGTTTTATTAATCATAACTATGTAATAACTATGGTTGCAAAGTATGTAATAACGGAATTACAACGAGTTCTCGTGATTGATCCACATTAATTCCTACTAGCTTACAGCGGATATCGGAAACCGACACTTGTCTTATCGAAGGGGAAAGGTCACTCACACTGGCTTGGAACATCATTAGCTTTGTAGAAGAACAAGGATAGTCAAACAATTCGTACTGACGAACGAGGTCATAACCATAGACGGTGTAGCATATCTGCTAACATCTGTAAAACATTAAACGTTGCATACCCATTAGAACATAACCGCGAACACAAGAACATAACCTATCACACAGCTCAAAATGTGACACCAAGGCCACACAAGACCATAACCTACCGCACAGCTCAACCTTCAAAACATTTACATAACAGACCATAAACAAGCGTTAAGTTACAAGACCCGAACAACCAGGAAACCTTACACTAGGAGAAAACGCGCGCATAGGCAAAACACGTAGGAGTTGTGCAGAGGCACAACATGGAAAGTTTGCGCACATGCATGCCATTAAACCGTACTCAAAATTGTTTATGATGCGTCAGTAAAACAACGCATACCCAAACGTCACAAGCGCAACCCAATAGAACTCTTCCGCTTCTAGCGTGAGAAAGTAGAACAAGTGAAATTAGGCTCCGCCCAAAGCAGGCACAAAGGCGTCAAACCCATAGCACACTTCATCCCGAAATAATGATATAAAATAAAGCCAAAATCCGTAGGCAGCACGCAGACTTAATCTGGACTGTCATGAGTAAAGTCATACTCGTGTCGTCTTTCATTTCCGATCATTGAGAGTCCCCCGACCCACGGTAAGGCCTCAATGTATCACTCACTGTTAAGTACGAAATCCGAAAACGCGAAGTCCGATATTATTAAAGTTCACTGAGTGATGTTCTCGCGAGTGAAAGTGAACCGTTGACAAGCTGGTACTTTACACGGCCAGTACTGGTTTGTCACATGGCGACCGTGACATTAATCGGCAATCTGCGGATTCGAAAGTGAGAGTAAGAAAACAGTGAGAGTTTATCGGAAAAAGTGGAAAAGTGGAAAAGTGGAAATAACAATGAAACATTAGAGTGTTATCATGGAACAAAGGAAGAAACAGTTACATGATGTTTTATTCCATGTGATGTCAGCATTAGCCCAATACGAGGCAGTCACAACACAAAGCGGAGTACGCAGGATCAGAACCTTTCTGCGTAAAGTGGACCATACAAGCGACCTACACATCAAAACACTGGAAGCGCTTATACTGGAAACGCATGAACACATACATTTCTTTAGGGAAGAATTGCACGTAATGCTTAGCGCATTCCCTCATGAGGAAGACTACGACAGTGGCCTAGACAGCGAATAAAAGTGAAGTGAAAGTGAGCGAAGTGCATATAGACAAAAAAAAAAAAAAAAAAAAAACAATTAAATTCGCAATGGGAGGAAAGGCAGCAAAACCGGAAACTAATGTAAGTGGAGACCACGATCTCACCATAGTTCAAACGCAAAATATTCACTCGGAACAGCATCTTGCGCATGAGTTAAAATTAAACATTATTTTAATAATGGTGACAATGCTATGCATTATGAAAATAGCAAAAGCTTGCTATATACACGTAAAAAACCAAGCGCAAAAGCAAGCTATAAAAGTGCTGTCGCTACCAAAATAGGGTAAAGTGAAAAAACAATAACAATTTCATTGAAACACAACAAATGTTACGCAATACAAATATCAGTACAGTGCAACGAGACATTCGTAAAAAGTGCAATGCGTAAACAAAAAAAAAAAAATGATTCGGTTCCCATAACGATAGAGTGACAACAAATAGAGTGCAGTGAAGACATGCCATTCGAGCCCTACAACTTCTTAAGCTACATCGACGACGCACGCATCCAGAGGTATACCAGAGAAATGGTAATCTACAAAGACGGGAAGTGACTACCAACGAGCTGTACAATACCCGCAGTGACTACAGGACTACCCCTCACACGAGAGACCGCAACGTGGCTGAAGCAACAGGAGCACCTACTCTATGCTAGGAGAACATTATCAACATTTCGGTCGCTGTACGCTGTAGACTACAACCTGACACAGGTACGAGGTACTCTTAATAAACAAAATAAAACGCCAAAAGTAGCATTAATAATAATTGGTGTGACGCAAAGAATCTTCAGAATTTGAAATTTTTTCTTTAATGGCAAAAATTAAGGAAAACCTCAAAAGCTTAGAAACTATAAAAAAACAACTAGAGGATATCACAAAAAAATTTAGAACATGTCAACTAAAACAATTTACACAGCAAACTGAGGAAACATATATAAAGCTCCAACAGGAATTACTGAAATCTGAGGATAAAATAGACGAAACAGTACTTACAGAATACGTCAAACAGGGAAGGCTTCTCCATACAGACATTCTAACATTAATACAAATTCACAATAACAGGCCACAGAAAGACACAACAATGACTTCACCAGCAGAAATGTTAAAACTTGCTTCGGCAGTAGTACCAAAATACGACGGAAACGAAAAAGAGGCAGATAACATTATTGCAGCATTGACGGCTTTAAAAACCACCGTCAATGAACAAAATGCACAAACGGCAATATCTATTATAGTTTCCAAACTGACAGGAAAAGCTAAAACTGTAATAGGGAATGAACCGGCCACAATCGACGAAATTATAAAAATAATAAAAGAGAAATGCAAAAGGAAAACTACTCCAGAATCCTTAACAGCAACTCTCAACGCAAGCAAGCAACAGGGAAGCGCAGAAGATTTCGCTAATGAAATCCAAAACCTTGCGAAACAACTAGAAAAGGCATATATCGCAGAACAAACTGCACCGGCAAAAGCGCTGGAAAAAGCAAACAAAGCAGGCATTACTGCATTTGCAAACGGACTTAAAAGGGAACAACACCAGACCATTGTAATGTCTGGAAGATTCAATACGTTACCCGAGGCCATAGAAGCTTTGGTAGAAATAGAAAGGAAACAGACGGAAAACACAGTCCACTCGATCAAGAAAGTGGTACAATTCCCATACGAACACCGTAGGGATAGACAAACAAACAATGGGCCACCATACAACAGAAGGCCATACAATCACAACAGATATCAGGAGAATTGGCGGCATAGATCCAAATCGCCAAATAGAAATAATTTTTTAGAGCAAGGTGGTCCCCCGAGAAACCACTATACCAATACAGGGACCACATATCCAAACAGGAGACCACACGGTCCACGTTTTCCATAAACATAGAAGAAACAAATTTCATCTATGTAAAACTAGGGCTTGCAGACACCCCTTGCACGCTTCTAGTCGATAGCGGTGCCGACCTCAGTCTTATAAAAAGACACAAAGTCAAAGCAACACAACCCTTAAATCCTAACAGAAAATGCACCCTTACAGGTATAAGCGAAGGAACAGTGACATCACTGGGAGTAGCTTCTACTTTTATACAATTACAGGGAGCAAAACTTAATCAGGATTTCCACATAGTAACAGATGATTTTCCGCTACCATTAGACGGAATAATAGGAAAGGATTTCATGACGAAATACCGATGTAACATAAATTATGACCTTTGGCTATTGGGAGCATATCACAATGGTGAATACCTCGAAATACCAATAGAAGATAATCTAAGAGGACAAATATTGATACCTCCCAGATGCGAACTCATAAAAAGGATCGCTTTTCTCGAACAATGTAGAGAAGACGAAGTAGTCTGTGCCCAAGAATTGCAAAATGGCATTCTAATAGGCAATAGCATAATTAACAAACATAGTCCATACATTAAACTAATTAATACCACTAACAAACATACTTTAGTAAAAATTAATCATATAGAAACAATACCTCTAAAATCATTTAACATAGCTCATAACACAATTAACCCACAAATGACTAGATATAATACGCTAAAGAAGTTGATACAGAAAGAGGATATCTCCAAAGACACAGAGAATTCATTTCACCAACTACTTGTAGAATACAATGATATATTCCATTTACCAACAGACAAATTAACCACTAACAACTTTTACGAACAAAAGATTAGGTTAGAAGACAAATCACCCGTGTACATACCTAATTATAAACAAATACACGCACAAGGACCAGAAATCAGGAGACAGATAGATAAGATGCTAGAGGATGATGTCATCGAAAACTCAGTATCACATTTCAACTCACCAATATTACTAGTTCCGAAAAAGACATCAAAAGAGCAAAAATGGCGGCTTGTTGTCGATTTTAGGCAATTAAACAAAAAATTGCTACCCGACAAATTCCCACTTCCAAGGATCGACTCAATCCTTGATCAGCTAGGTCGTGCAAAATACTTTAGCACACTAGACCTCATGTCAGGATTTCACCAAATCCCGTTGTCCGAAAGTTCAAGAAAGTACACAGCCTTCTCAAGCATAGACGGACATTATCATTTTAAAAGATTACCGTTTGGACTAAACATCTCACCTAATAGTTTCCAAAGAATGATGACTATGGCAATGACAGGCTTATCCCCAGAATGTGCATTTGTATATGTAGACGACATTGTGGTAATAGGATGCTCAGAGAATCATCATCTAACGAATCTAAGAAAGGTATTTGAAAGACTTAGGAAGTACAATCTTAAACTTAACCCTGAAAAAAGTTTCTTTTTCAAGAAAGAAGTAACTTATCTAGGACACAAGATAACAGACAAAGGAATTCTGCCAGATGATTCAAAATTCGACTGTATCAAAAATTACCCAATACCCACAAATGTGGATGATGTAAGAAGATACGTCGCATTTTGCAACTACTATAGGAAGTTCGTGCTAGACTTTTCAGAAAAGGCAAAACCTCTTAACAATCTCTTGAAGAAAAAAGCAGCCTTCAATTGGACGGCAGAATGCCAAGAAGCATTCGAATACCTCAAAAAAACATTGATGCACCCAAAATTGTTGCAATACCCCGACTTCGAAAAGGAATTCATCCTAACAACAGATGCTTCTACAGCAGCATGTGGAGCAGTGCTCTCGCAAACACATGACGGAGTCGACTTACCAATTGCTTTTGCAAGTAGAACATTCACGCAAGGTGAAACGAACAAGGCAATAATAGAGAAAGAATTATTAGCCATACACTGGGCTATTCTGCATTTCAAACCTTATCTGCTAGGAAAAAAATTTGTAGTTAAAACGGACCACAGACCATTAGTATATCTATTTGGAATGAAAAACCCATCATCCAAACTAACGAGAATCCGACTCGACCTTGAAGAATTCGATTTTAGGATCGAACACGTGAAAGGAAAACAGAATGTTGTAGCGGATGCTTTGTCACGCATCACAATTACGTCTGACGAAATTAAAAACATCAACGTGATAACCAGATCAATGACAAACGCCAATACTTCAAACAATGTTACGAACATTTTAGCGTCTGATCAACCTAAGATGTATCACGCTCTTTCATACGAAGAGGTTAGAGAACTACCAAAACTAGAAATGACGTACAAAGAAAACGAGAATACCATAGAACTTTTAGGAGTTTTAAGGAATAAAAAACGTACAAAGGAACTCTTATTAGTAAGAGAAATCCACAAGAAAGCAGAACTAGGAAGAAAACAACCCATTCTAGAAAGGGACTTCCGTAACAGAAAGGAAAAATCTGCATTAGTGCAATTTTTCAAGAAACTAGAAAGCAGAATCAGCTACAGATGGAAAACCATTGCAGTCTCGGGAGAAGACAATCTAATAAAACAGGCAGGAGAATCAATTATTAGAGAAGCGATAAACCGAAGCTCAATACAAACAAAAATAACAATTTATGATGCACCAAGGTATATCAATGACCCACAGGAAATTCAGACAATACTCGAAAAGACGCACAACACACCTACAGGAGGCCATATAGGACAATCGAAAATGTACAAGAAACTAAGACGAGAATTTACATGGACAAATCAAAAAGCAACGATAAAAAAATTTGTAAACAATTGCAACTTATGCAAATTAAACAAACACCAGGGAAAAACTGTTGAACCATTCGTAAAAACAGACACACCAGTACAACCATTTCAGATAATCTCAATCGACACGGTAGGACCATTCCAAAAAACATACCAAAACAATAGATACGCAGTAACCATTCAGTGTAACTTCACAAAACACATCACAGCAATAGCTATTCCAAACAAAGAAGCTATCACGATTGCAAAAGCCATAGTAGAAAAATTCATGTTGACATATGGCACCAATATTTCAGAAATCAGAACCGATATGGGAACAGAGTATAAGAACGAAATATTCAGCAATATGACAAAATTACTCAAAATAGAACAGAAATTCGCAACCGCTTATCATCCACAAACCATAGGAGCATTAGAAAGGAACCACAAATGTTTAAACGAATATCTCAGAATTTTTGCAAACCAACATAAAGATGATTGGGATAACTGGTTAGACTATTATACTTTCGCATACAATACAACACCAAATTTAGAACACGGTTACACACCATTCGAACTCATCTTTGGGAGAAATGAAAAGATACAGAAAGAAATAGTTCATAACAATACACCAATATACAATCACGAAGATTACGCTCAAGAACTCCGATACAGATTAAAAATAGCTCACGAGAGAACTAGAAATTTCATGGAAAAAGAAAAAGAAATTCGAGTAAAAGAACAAACAAAAATTAATCCAATCCATTTACAAATAAATGATAAAATAGCCATAACCAATGAAAAGAAACGAAAATTGGACCCAATTTTCAAGGGACCATATACAGTGACAAAAATATTAGGTACAAATATTGAAATAGAAAATGAACAAAACGAAAAACAGATAATCCACAAAAACAGAGCCATAAAATTAGGAGAATAATTCCGCTAAACTACATTATTCTTCCAAAGGGGGGAGGTGTAGCATATCTGCTAACATCTGTAAAACATTAAACGTTGCATACCCATTAGGCGAACACAAGAACATAACCTATCACACAGCTCAAAATGTGACACCAAGGCCACACAAGACCATAACCTACCGCACAGCTCAACCTTCAAAACATTTACATAACAGACCATAAACAAGCGTTAAGTTACAAGACCCGAACAACCAGGAAACCTTACACTAGGAGAAAACGCGCGCATAGGCAAAACACGTAGGAGTTGTGCAGAGGCACAACATGGAAAGTTTGCGCACATGCATGCCATTAAACCGTACTCAAAATTGTTTATGATGCGTCAGTAAAACAACGCATACCCAAACGTCACAAGCGCAACCCAATAGAACTCTTCCGCTTCTAGCGTGAGAAAGTAGAACAAGTGAAATTAGGCTCCGCCCAAAGCAGGCACAAAGGCGTCAAACCCATAGCACACTTCATCCCGAAATAATGATATAAAATAAAGCCAAAATCCGTAGGTAGCACGCAGACTTAATCTGGACTGTCATGAGTAAAGTCATACTCGTGTCGTCTTTCATTTCCGATCATTGAGAGTCCCCCGACCCACGGTAAGGCCTCAATGTATCACTCACTGTTAAGTACGAAATCCGAAAACGCGAAGTCCGATATTATTAAAGTTCACTGAGTGATGTTCTCGCGAGTGAAAGTGAACCGTTGACAAGCTGGTACTTTACACGGCCAGTACTGGTTTGTCACAACGGTTATACCTTCAGTTTCTGATTGAGCTGCCCTACAATACAATTTCATTATGGTGTTGTCCTTCAATAAAAATCACTCGTTCCTGGGTCCTTTTCTTAAGCTGAATTCGGGAGTGATGTGTAACGAAATGTTATGCCCTGGTGTAGTTATCGTTGGGTAATTGCTGGTTTCGTTGTTTACTGTGGCTACATTTTCATGATGTAGTTCACACACTCTGTTAACAATTTGTTCCAACAATTTGCTCCCACCTTTCATCCGACACTTCAGGTGTTGGTTCGGTTTCGAAAGCATACGTGGAGATTTCTTTCAAAACTCCAAATCTGACGACGTCCTCGTGAATATACTGAATATTGTAAACATTGCTTGAAACACTTCTTTCTCCATAAATAGTGCGAAAATCCTTGACGAATTGATCCAGCATTTGTTTTGTAAGCTCCCATTTGCTTTCGTATACGGAAGATGATAAGAATGTTGCTGCACAAAATAACAGCATAAAATTCTTGTATGCTGCTTCATGGAAAGCTTTCTTTAGGACGGCCACGTTTGCGTACTGTAGTGCACGTATTTTCAACAGTGCATGATATCATTGGAATAGTCCCGTCGTCGTAGGCTCCAAGTGGCTTTAATTTCGAAAATATTAAGACACCGGAACAACTGGACAGTTTGGAAGACAGGTTGGAATCAGATGCGGAGTTCTTGACAGCAATGCCACCGTGATCAAATCGGTCGCGATGATCCAAAGAACCGAATGCAAAACGCTCTGGACCTGATGGTAGATAAACATTTGTTTCGCAGTTGCGCATGGACTAGTCCAAAACTTCAATTTTCAAACAGAACTCATATCATTAATCTGTTGAGAATGGTCGGTAAGCGCGGCTACGGGGCACCGACCACAGAAGCAGGGAATGTTTCTTTAATTTAAATAGAAACACGCTGCTCATCGGTAAAAATTGTCGGGTAATCGAAGAAGTAGTTGCAAGTACAACATAATTGAGTATATTTATTTAAAGCAATTATGTAATAACTTATAGCAGCAAATAAGTTCCTAATATTAATATTTAAAAATAATGCAATCGATCGAATATTAGTCTCGTTTTATTTACATTTGTTCGAAATTTTTTCATTCTTTCGGCAGTAAAAATTTTACGTAGGAAAGGCATAGAGAAATACATTTTCTTTTTTTAATAAAATTAAATAAAAATTGCTTTTTTGCTATTTTCAAACACGTGTAAGTTATCGACCGCCGCAATGCATTGCCTTGCAATGTATCTAATTGTACCAAGTATTGGTCAATGAATTTAAGCACTTGTTGTTCAAAATATCTTAGCAAAAAGTATTCCAAATGTTAGCTTAAAGTGTTGGCAATACTTTGCAAACGATCGTTTGTAAATAAATAGTAAATTAAATGCTATTAAATGCAGGAAATACAACACCGAAATTACACACCGGTAATGTCATGAAGCGGGACTCCACAGAACCATGCGGAAGTCGAACGCGGACACTGCGCTATGTAAAACGCCGTACGATGAGTCCGAAAAGCACCTGCGCTGTGTACAGCGCAGTACGATGTGTCCGAAAAGCACCCGCGCTGTGGCAGTACGGCGAGCGCGCTTAGAGCTCGTCATATTAATGGCTAGCCAAGTTTAGCCTATTAAAGAAGGATTAGATTTGTTTTTTTAATGAAAGTACCCAAGTACCCAAAACCCAAGCTCGACAAATGTCAAAACAAAAACTTTTGCTAGCTGGTCTGGGCCAGGAAAGGCCATGTTTCCCTTGTACGAAGAATGTAAATAATTTTTTTTAACAAAAACAACTGAAAAACGATTATTTTAATATTCAGACTTGTATATTATTTCAAATGCATTGCAATTAAAATTAAATTACTAAACTTAAAACGTTTTTTCTCAAATTGTAGTTTACAAAAAAAAATCCCTTGTGTCATTCTTTATACCTAATTTCAACTAATTTCCAAAGAGCATGATCCGCTATAGAGTGTAATTTTGCTCACTTAATGCCCTTAAGCTTTTCGCGCATAGTGAGATACTGTGTGTAGTTAGTTTGAAAACCTTTCTTTATTTAGGATGTGCTCTGCCGGGCTGGTGTTATGGAGATGTTGCCCGGTTTAGATGTGACGAGATAAGAGAGCTTCCTGTAGTACGAGCCTCGTATCAGCCCTTATCCGTCCGCACGTTTTTGTATGCTCTTGGTCCTTCATTGCCCAGTACAAAATGCTGACACTTCTCGAATAGTCTGCTTCTTTCTAGCACACAACAGTGAAATGTATAGTGCTGGAAGTATTGCGTTGGCCACTGCGCGTGACTCCTTGGAATTGTTACAGATCTTGGAGCAGATTCGCGTAAGGAACTGGACATACAAGAGACTTAAACAAGGAACGGGAAGGATGTGCATCCCTACTAGAGATGAGAATAATCACTCTTTTCAATGATTTGAATCAGAGTCAAAGAGTGGCTTTAAAGATTTGAAACCTTTACTCACTCTTTTAAGATGCATTAAAAATTATTACACTGCATTTATGTTTTTACCACTCTTTTGCGTTTATACTCACTCTCACTCTCTGTGCCGACTAGAAACTCACTCAGGAGTGAGTAAAACTGTTTTATCACTCTTTGGATTATAATCACTCTGTAAGAGTGATTAAAAGAGTATTATCACTCTTTGGATTATAATCACTCTTTACGAGTGAGTAAAAGAGTATTATCACTCTTTTGGGATTTTAAACACTCAGAATGAATGAGCAAACGTGTTTTAACATTTTCTTTGGATTTTATTCACCGTCCGCCAGGGGATTTCGGGTTAGTAAGAATGAGTAAAATGTGTTGTTTCCCTTGTTGGATTTTAAACATTGAGTAAAACAGGAAGAGAATAAAAGAAAGTGTTTTATTTTAGTGTTTATTATTCTTTTATTGAAAATGGTTTATTACAAAGAAAGGAAACAATTGGATGCAATGGGTAATTTAGAGGGACTGATGGACAACAAGAATTTTTGTTCGTTCATTTTGATACGGAAAACCGAGTGATAAAACAGTTTTACTCACTCCTATTCATCGATCACAACCCAAAACGGATAATAAAACATTGTCACAATCTTTTACTCTCTCCCTGTTTTGCTCAATGTTTACAATCCAACAAGAGAGACAATGCTTTTTTACTCACTCTTTCTAACCCGACATCCCCTAACCGGTCAAAGAATACAATCCAAAGAAAGTGATAAAACACGTTTGCTCACTTATCCTCAGTGTTTACAATCGAAAAAGAGTAATAATACACGTTTAGTCACTCTTACAGAGTGATTATAATTCAAAGAGTGATATATTCACTCTTACAGAATGATTATAATCCAAAGACTGATAAAACAGTTTTACTCACTCCTGAGTGAGTTTCTAGTCGGCACAGAGAGTAAGAGTGAGTATAAACGCAAAAGAGTGGATAAAGGAGTAATAAAAACTCCTTGTGCTGATTCATACTCATTCACTCTGTCGAAGGTTTCAAATCACTCACTCGCTCTTACTCATCGTGCACATCTCTAATGAGTAAAATGTGTTGTTTCCCTTGTTGGATTTTAAATATTGAGTAAAACAGGAAGAGAATAAAAGAAAGTGTTTTATTTTAGTGTTTATTATTCTTTTATTGAAAATGGTTTATTACAAAGAAAGGAAACAATTGGATGCAATGGGTAATTTAGAGGGACTGATGGACAACAAGAATTTTTGTTCGTTCATTTTGATACGGAAAACCGAGTGATAAAACAGTTTTACTCACTCCTATTCATCGATCACAACCCAAAACGGATAATAAAACATTGTCACAATCTTTTACTCTCTCCCTGTTTTGCTCAATGTTTACAATCCAACAAGAGAGACAATGCTTTTTTACTCACTCTTTCTAACCCGACATACCCTAACCGGTCAAAGAATACAATCCAAAGAAAGTGATAAAACACGTTTGCTCACTTATCCTCAGTGTTTACAATCGAAAAAGAGTAATAATACACGTTTAGTCACTCTTACAGAGTGATTATAATTCAAAGAGTGATATATTCACTCTTACAGAATGATTATAATCCAAAGACTGATAAAACAGTTTTACTCACTCCTGAGTGAGTTTCTAGTCGGCACAGAGAGTAAGAGTGAGTATAAACGCAAAAGAGTGGATAAGGGAGTCATAAAAACTCCTTGTGCTGATTCATACTCATTCACTCTGTCGAAGGTTTCAAATCACTCACTCACTCTTACTCATCGTGCACATCTCTAATGAGCAAACGTGTTTTAACATTTTCTTTGGATTTTATTCACCGTCCGCCAGGGGATTTCGGGTTAGTAAGAATGAGTAAAATGTGTTGTTTCCCTTGTTGGATTTTAAACATTGAGTAAAACAGGAAGAGAATAAAAGAAAGTGTTTTATTTTAGTGTTTATTATTCTTTTATTGAAAATGGTTTATTACAAAGAAAGGAAACAATTGGATGCAATGGGTAATTTAGAGGGACTGATGGACAACAAGAATTTTTGTTCGTTCATTTTGATACGGAAAACCGAGTGATAAAACAGTTTTACTCACTCCTATTCATCGATCACAACCCAAAACGGATAATAAAACATTGTCACAATCTTTTACTCTCTCCCTGTTTTGCTCAATGTTTACAATCCAACAAGAGAGACAATGCTTTTTTACTCACTCTTTCTAACCCGACATACCCTAACCGGTCAAAGAATACAATCCAAAGAAAGTGATAAAACACGTTTGCTCACTTATCCTCAGTGTTTACAATCGAAAAAGAGTAATAATACACGTTTAGTCACTCTTACAGAGTGATTATAATTCAAAGAGTGATATATTCACTCTTACAGAATGATTATAATCCAAAGACTGATAAAACAGTTTTACTCACTCCTGAGTGAGTTTCTAGTCGGCACAGAGAGTAAGAGTGAGTATAAACGCAAAAGAGTGGATAAGGGAGTCATAAAAACTCCTTGTGCTGATTCATACTCATTCACTCTGTCGAAGGTTTCAAATCACTCACTCACTCTTACTCATCGTGCACATCTCTACGAATGATACTTTTTGAAGCTTTCTGAGCGATAAAAAAATTTTCAATTTTTGAAATTTTTTAGAATTTTTGAAAAAAATTCAACTCCGGGGCTTAAAAATTGGCCAAAGCCGGTATCGGCGAGACCCGGAGCTAGGTACTTGAAATTTGTTGTGATAATCGCAGGTTCCTTGTCATAGTCTAGGAGGCCCGAATGATACTTTTTGAAGCTTTCTGAGCAAAAAAAAATTTTCAATTTTTGAAATTTTTTAGAATTTTTGAAAAAAATTCAACTCCGGGGCTTAAAAATTGGCCAAAACCGGTATCGGCGAGACCCGGAGCTAGGTACGTGAAATTTTTTGTGATAATCGCAGATTCCTTGTCATAGTCTAGGAGGCCCGAATGATACTGTAAGAATTAGTTATAAAATAATAATTGAAATCTACAATAATGACCATAATTACACGGAATAGGATAACATTGCATGAATTATACACCTTAGGATAGGACAACACTAGCAACCTTGACAATCGATCTAGAGCAAAGATAATGAACTATAGGATTAATCATGAATTGTAAATGGATTAAAAAGGGACAGATGAATACACAGTTGCAAACCGGACAGTGGGAACATTAGACGCTTTGAGCACTCATATCACAACCAGTTTCGTGAATATTCCACATTTTGGTCCTTCGAACCGGATTTTCGGGTACTTAGTACAGTCAATTGTGATAGTGAGTGCTTTCTCAGGCATCATTCTGCATCAAGAGTGAAATTCGGTATTACGGCGTCTCAGTGCAAGTCATTCCGTGACATTTCCCGCCATCGCTAAACGCCCTGCATCAAGGGCAACGGCCGGTTACACGCTATCATTAAATTTCGCGCCAATACGTTGTGTCGTTCTTTCGTGTGTGTGATATTACAAATTTGAGTTTTTACCATGGACAAGAAAATCAAGGCAGCTCAGCTGAAAAAGAGAATCGCAGTGGAACATATAAAATCGCTGGAACGGTTTCAAGCGGCATTTACACCCGATGATGCCAACCAAATTCCGGAGGTGTTAGCAGATTTGGATATGCATAAGGCAGGGTTTTTCGCTGCATTTGAAAAACTCATCGAGATTGATGAAAGTAGTGAAACCATCGAAGCGTGCATCTCGGAAAAGATCGACATCGAAGATCGTTGCAGGAAGCTGAAATCTTTCTTACGTGGACATCAAATGAAGGAGGAAAATCCACTCATAGACGCGACGGGTTTGGCTTCATCTACACTCGCGTTTAGTCGGCCTTACACACCAAACTTACGCCTTCCGAAGGTAGAGCTTCCAACGTTCGATGGTGACCAGACAAAATGGCTTTCTTTTCGCGATCGATTTTTATCGATGATCGACGCTTCGGCGGAACTTCCCTCCATCGCAAAACTCCAGTACTTGCTGTCATCATTAAAGGGCGAAGCGGCAGTGCCATTCGAACACACATCTCTAACAGCAGATAATTACTCTCTAGTATGGACGGCTCTGCTGAAACGGTACGATAATTCACGAATGCTAATTCGGGGATATTATCGAAAGCTACATCATCTCCCGGCAGTGCAATCGGCGTCCATCGGCAAACTAAGACAACTAGTGGACGAATTCATTCCTGTTGTAAATGGATTACAAAAGCTACAGGAACCGGTCGATTCGTGGGATACCCCACTCTCGAACCTACTGCTGATGAAGCTCGACCGTGAAACACTAATAGCGAGGGAGAAACATTCGGTTCACTTCGCCAGAGACCGGTATAAGGATGTGCTCGAGTTCGTGCAAGATAGGATTCAAATCCTAAAATCGGCGGATGAAATGGTGTTTGAAGAGGCTAGTGGCAGTAAGGTGGCCGGCGTTCCTCGTCAAACCGTTCAAAAAAGGTCTGTTTCAAATGCAGCCACAGCTAGTTTGACCCCGGCTACCACGTATGTTCATCGTCAGCAAGCAAAATGTCCGTTGCAGTGCGTAGAAGACCATCGTTTATCCAGTTGTCCTGTCTTCATTGCTAAGGATGTTCAGCAACGGCGTGAGGTTGTTACTACAAAAGGGCTATGCTGGAACTGCTTGAGCAACACTCATCAAGTCAGAGCGTGCAAATCTGGTTATACGTGTCGAACGTGTCGTGAACGTCATCACTCGTTATTGCATCGGGCACCTTCCGCAACGGTTACAATGGCTGCACATTTGGATGACGATAAAGTGTTCTTGGAGACGGCGCAAATTCATATAAAGGACGACTATGGAAACAACCACGAGGCAAGGGCCTTGCTGGATTCCGGATCCATGTCAAATTTCATCTCTGATGAATTTGCTCGGAAACTGTTGACCAGTCGTAAGAAGGTTAACATCGCTGTATCGGGCATCGGAAATGCAGTACAGCAGGTGAAGGGTTCGATCATCGCTACGGTCGAATCCAAGACAAAACCCTTTACATCGGAGATGGCTTTCCTGATTCTGGACACGCCATCAGCTCACATTCCTACATCACCCACTGATGTATCATCATGGAAATTGCCAGATGTGGCATTGGCTGACAACACTTTTAACATCCCCGGGCAAATTTACATCGTAATCGGAGGCGATGCATTCTGGGAGCTACACACCGGTCGCAAGCGGTCCTTCGGCAAAGGCAAGCCGTGGTTGGTGGAAACGCACTTCGGATGGGTGGTTACCGGAAACACTCATCATTCGTCACCTGGGCCCCGACTGTGCCATCTCGCAGCCAATGAATCCTCGTTGGCGGACATCATGGAGCGGTTTTGGGAGAGCGAGGCCATAGCCGAGGAACCTGTGCTATCGGCTGAAGAGGAAGCCTGCGAAAGACACTACGTGTCTACCACTGTTCGCAACTCAGCGGGAAGGTATGTCGTTCGTTTGCCTTTTAACTCCAATCCTCATATCATTTTAGGAGAGTCTCGAGCCACTGCTGATCGTAGACTATGCTGTATGGAACGTCGTTTAAACAGCAACCCTAAAATGAAAGAAGAATACGTAAGTTTCATGCGGGAATACGAGCGTTTGGGGCACATGAAAAGGATACACGATCAGACAGAAGATTCAGGTCAGTTTTATTACCTTCCTCATCATGCGGTTGTCAAGGAATCAAGCACAAGTACCAAGGTTAGGGTAGTTTTCGATGCCTCATGCAAGACGTCCACTGGTTACTCGTTGAATGATAAGCTACTGGTCGGACCAGTAATTCAGGAGGATCTTTTCAGTATCATTCTTCGGTTCCGCTCCCATGCTATTGCCATAACTGCTGACGTGGAGAAAATGTATCGGCAGATTCTTCACGATCCACGTGATAGAAGCTTCTTGAGAATCCGATATAGAGAATCCCCGACAGAAGTTATATCCACATTCGAATTGGAAACGGTTACGTATGGTACAGCAGCTGCCCCATTTTTGGCTACCCGAACACTTCGACAAATTGCCCTCGATCACAAGGAGCAGTACCCATTAGCTGTAAACGCGGTTATGAACGATTTCTACGTAGACGATTTGTTAACGGGGACTGATGATCTAACTAATGCCATTGCAATACGACAGCAAATTTCAGAAATGCTAAATTCGGCAGGCTTCACACTGAAAAAATGGGCATCTAACTTGACGGAAGCACTAGTAAACATTCCTACCGAAGATGTGGCGGTTCAACTAACACATGAGTGGCAAGATGCGAAACAAGTGTCCACCCTAGGCATCGTTTGGGAACCTACTACTGACATGCTTCGATTTCGAGTAGATTTACCACCTGCACCAGCGGTATTGACAAAACGGGTGATTTTGTCACATATAGCCAAAATCTTCGACCCTCTCGGCTTGCTGGGTCCAACAATAATCGTGGCAAAACTATTTATGCAGCAACTATGGTCACTTAAAAAGGATGGGAAGTCATGGGACTGGGACTACGAGCTCCCATTGCACTTACAGCAGGAATGGTTGAAATTTCACTCCACGTTAGAATCACTTCGTGAGTTACGAATTCCTCGCTACACTTCACAATGTTCGGCTACGAATCTACAAATACACATCTTCGCAGACGCATCACAATCGGCTTATGGTGCTTGCTGTTACATTCGAGCTGAAGGTCTGGAAGGAGTCACCGTTCACCTGCTCACAGCTAAGTCAAAGGTAGTCTCATTATCTAACACTCATTCGATAGCGAGATTAGAATTATGTGCAGCACGATTAGCTACGGTTTTATTCAAGAAGGTCCAACAATCACTTCACATTTCTGCTACTACGGTCTGTTGGACAGATTCTATGACGGTGCTTCACTGGTTAAACTCTCCGCCAAATCGATGGCAGCCTTTCGTTGCGAACAGGGTCGCACAAATTCAACAAACGGCTGGTATATATCGCTGGAACCATGTTCCTGGCATCGATAATCCAGCTGACGATATTTCGCGAGGGATTATGCCTAATAACCTATTAGAATGTGATCGTTGGTGGCATGGGCCGCACTGGTTGTCACTCAGCAAGGAAGAATGGCCTCAAGACGCTCCATCACTTAGCGAAGTTGAAGGCGCTGAGGAGGAGAGATTGACGTCACAACGGATCGCAACAACAACAACGGTTGATGAATTCCGGAACGGCCTGTTTTCACGGTTTTCGGTATACTACAAACTGCAAAGGGTTATGGCCTATTGCTTACGTTTCATTCGCAACGCAAAACTTCCTAAGAAACGAACAACGCGTTCTACATCGGTTCCACCAATCACCGTCGATGAACTTCAAGGTGCTGAATTAAAATTGTGTTATCTCTCACAATTAGATACATTTCAAGAAGAAATGCATCACCTACAAAAGGGAAAGGAGATTCTAAAAACCTCAAACCTGAGATGGTTTTCACCGTTCATCGACAGTCAGGGTATCCTACGCATTGGTGGCCGGCTAAACAATGCCCAAACTTCGGAATCAAGTAAGCATCCGGTCATACTTTCATCGAAACATACTTTAGCAGCACTAATAGCAGTTTCATGTCATCTACGCAATCTACATGCTGGTCCACAAATGCTACTAACATCACTAAGACAACGGTTTTGGATTATCGGGGGTCGTAACTTGTGCAAGTCTGTTTACCACACATGTCACGCGTGTTTCAAAGCTAAACCAACACTCATAAGGCAAAGTATCGCTGACCTACCGACATCAAGGGTTTCACCGACCAGACCGTTCGCTGTATGCGGAATTGATTACTGTGGGCCAATTTTCCTAAAATCCACTATTCGAAATAGAAGCCCCACTAAAGCATATATTGCGATATTTGTCTGCTTCTCAACACGAGCGGTACACATAGAGTTGGTATGCGATCTAACAACAACAGCTTTTTTGGGTGCCCTACGTCGGCTAGTTGCACGCCGCGGGAAGATAAAGGAACTACACTCAGACAACGCAACTACATTCAAGGGAGCATCGCATGAGCTCAATCGGATTTATAAGATGCTAAAATGCAACAAAGATGATCGAACTACACTGTTTGATTGGTGTGCGATGAACGAGATGAAGTGGAATTTTATTCCGCCGCGAACACCGCAATTTGGAGGATTATGGGAGGCGGCGGTGAAGGCAGCTAAAAAACACATAATTAGAACCTTCGGAACAATGAGCATAACACAGGAAAATATGCTTACCCTGCTGGCACAAGTCGAGCAATGCTTGAATTCCCGACCAATCACTCATCTATCGGACGAGCCATCAGATATGGAACCCTTAACACCGGGACATTTTCTCATCGGTAGCAGCATGCAAGCAGTACCAGACGCCAACTACACCGACATGCCAGACAATCGCCTGAAGGAGTATCAGCTAGTGCAAAAGCACATGCGAAATATTTGGTCTCGATGGTATCCGGAGTATATTCAGCAATTGCACGCTCGAGCCAAATATTGCAATGGTAAATCAGTTTCCCTAAAAGAAAATCAACTGGTGATCATTAAGGAAGACAACCTGCATCCTACCTTGTGGCCGATGGGTTGTATTGTTTCGATTCATCCCGGGAAGGACGGAATTGTTCGCGTAGTGACGCTGCGCTCAGCTTCGGGCAAAACCATCGTACGCGCAGCAAACCGTTTGGCAATGTTACCCAATCCAGATGTGCTTAACAATTTGGATAGGAAGATCGGCAGTGGCACTGAATAGCATGCAGCGGCAAACCACGTTTTGTTTGTTTTGATCTGTTTGATAGTTGACAGCGATAACAAACAGTGCACTAACACATACATACGGAACGATTAGAAGGATAAGGATAGATTCAACACTCGAAGCGGAATACGGATTTAGGTTCCATGCATTAAAATTAAAAGAAGTTCCTTCTTTGGTGGCCGGAAATGTAAGAATTAGTTATAAAATAATAATTGAAATCTACAATAATGACCATAATTACACGGAATAGGATAACATTGCATGAATTATACACCTTAGGATAGGACAACACTAGCAACCTTGACAATCGATCTAGAGCAAAGATAATGAACTATAGGATTAATCATGAATTGTAAATGGATTAAAAAGGGACAGATGAATACACAGTTGCAAACCGGACGGCGGAAACATTAGACGCTTTGAGCACTCCTATAACAACCAGTTTCGTGAATATTCCACAGATACTTTTTGAAGCTTTCTGAGCGAAAAAAAATTTTTCAATTTTTGAAATTTTTTAGAATTTTTGAAAAAAATTCAACTCCGGGGCTTAAAAATTGGCCAAAACCGGTATTGGCGAGACCCGGAGCTAGGTACCTGAAATTTTTTGTGATAATCGCAGGTTCCTTGTCATAGTCTAGGAGGCCCGAATGATACTTTTTGAAGCTTTCTGAGCGAAAAAAAAATTTTAAATTTTTGAAATTTTTTAGAATTTTCGAAAAAAATTCAACTCCGGGGCTTAAACATTGGCCAAAACCGGTATCGGCGAGACCCGGAGCTAGGTACCTGAAATTTTTTGTGATAATCGCAGGTTCCTTGTCATAGTCTAGGAGGCCCGAATGATACTTTTTGAAGCTTTCTGAGCGAAAACAAAAATTTCAATTTTTGAAATTTTTTAGAATTTTTGAAAAAAAATTCAACTCCGGGGCTTAAAAATTGGCCAAAACCGGTATCGGCGAGACCCGGAGCTAGGTACCTGAAATTTTTTGTGATAATCGCAGGTTCCTTGTCATAGTCTAGAAGGCCCGAATGATACTTTTTGAAGCTTTCTGAGCGAAAAAAAAATTTTCAATTTTTGAAATTTTTTAGAATTTTCGAAAAAAAATCATCTCCGGGGCTTAAAAATTGGCCAAAACCGGTATCGGCGAGACCCGGAGCTAGGTACCTGAAATTTTTTGTGATAATCGCAGGTTCCTTGTCATAGTCTAGGAGGCCCGAATGATGCTTTTTGAAGCTTTCTGAGCGAAAAAAAAAATTTTCAATTTTTGAATTTTTTTAGAATTTTTGAAAAAAAATTCAACTCCGGGGCTTAAAAATTGGCCAAAACCGGTATCGGCGAGACCCGGAGCTAGGTACCTGAATTTTTTGTGATAATCGCAGGTTCCTTGTCATAGTCTAGAAGGCCCGAATGATACTTTTTGAAGCTTTCTGAGCGAAAAAAGAATTTTCAATTTTTAAATTTTTTTGGAATTTTCGAAAAAGATTCAACTCCGGGGCTTAAAAATTGGCCAAAACCGGTATCGGCGAGACCCGGAGCTAGGTACCTGAAATTTTTTGTGATAATCGCAGGTTTCTTGTCATAGTCTAGGAGGCCCGAATGATACTTTTTAAAGCTTTCTGAGCGAAAAAAAAATTTCTATTTTTGAAATTTTTTTGAATTTTTGAAAAAAATTCAACTCCGAGGCTTAAAAATTGGCCAAAACCGGTATCTGCGAGACCCGGAGCTAGGTACCTGAAATTTTTTGTGATAATCGCAGGTTTCTTGTCATAGTCTAGGAGGCCCGAATGATACTTTTTGAAGCTTTCTGAGCGAAAAAAAAATTTTCAATTTTTAAAATTTTTAAGAATTTTTGAAAAAAAATTCAACTCCGGGGCTTAAAAATTGGCCAAAACCGGTATCGGCGAGACCCGAAGCTAGGTACCTGACATTTTTTGTGATAATCGCAGGTTCCTTGTAATAGTCTAGGAGGCCCGAATGATACTTTTTGAAGCTTTCTGGGCGAAAAAAAAAAATTTCAATTTTTGAAATTTTTTAGAATTTTTGAGAAAATTCAACTCCGGGGCTTAAAAATTGGCCAAAACCGGTATCGGCGAGACCCGGAGCTAGGTACCTGAAATTTTTTGTGATAATCGCAGGTTCCTTGTCATAGTCAAGAAGGCCCGAATGATACTTTTTGAAGCTTTCTGAGCGAAAAAAAAATTTTCAATTTTTGAAATTTTTTAGAATTTTCGAAAAAAATTCAACTCCGGGGCTTAAAAATTGGCCAAAACCGGTATCGGCGAGACCCGGAACTAGGAACCTGAAATTTTTTGTGATAATCGCAGGTTCCTTGTCATAGTCTAGGAGGCCCGAATGATGCTTTTTGAAGCTTTCTGAGCGAAAAAAAAAAATTCAATTTTTGAAATTTTTTAGAATTTTTGAAAAAAAATTCAACTCCGGGGCTTAAAAATTGGCCAAAACCGGTATCGGCGAGACCCGAAGCTAGGTACCTGAAATTTTTTGTGATAATCGCAGGTTCCTTGTCATAGTCTAGATGGCCCGAATGATGCTTTTTGAAGCTTTCTGAGCGAAAAAAAAATTTTCAATTTTTGAAATTTTTTGGAATTTTCGAAAAAAATTCAACTCCGGGGCTTAAAAATTGGCCAAAACCGGTATCGGCCAGACCCGGAGCTAGGTACCTGAAATTTTTTTTGATAATCGCAGGTTCCTTGTCATAGTCTAGGAGGCCCGAATGATACTTTTTAAAGCTTTCTGAGCGAAAAAAAAATTTTCTATTTTTGAAATTTTTTAGAATTTTTGAAAAAAATTCAACTCCGGGGCTTAAAAATTGGCCAAAACCGGTATCGGCGAGACCCGGAGCTAGGTACCTGAATTTTTTTGTGATAATCGCAGGTTTCTTGTCATAGGAGGCCCGAATGATACTTTTTGAAGCTTTCTGAGCGAAAAAAAAATTTTCAATTTTTAAAATTGTTTAGAATTTTCGAATAAAATCAACTACGGGGCTTAAAAATTGGCCAAAACCGGTATCGGCGAGACCCGGAGCTAGGTACCTGAATATTTTTGTGATAATCGCAGGTTCCTTGTCATAGTCTAGGAGGCCCGAAAGAGGCTTTCTGAGCGAAAAAAAAATTTCAATTTTTTGAAATTTTTTAGAATTTTTGAAAAAAATTCAACTCCGGGGCTTAAAAATTGGCCAAAACCGGTATCGGCGAGACCCGGAGCTAGGTACCTGAAATTTTTTGTGATAATCGCAGGTTCCTTGTCATAGTCTAGGAGGCCCGAATGATGCTTTTTGAAGCTTTCTGAGCGAAAAAAAAAATTTCAATTTTTTGAAATTTTTGAAAAAAATTCAACTCCGGGGCTTAAAAATTGGCCAAAACCGGTATCGGCGAGACCCGGAGCTAGGTACCTGAAATTTTTTGTGATAATCGCAGGTTCCTTGTCATAGTCTAGGAGGCCCAAATGATACTTTTTGAAGCTTTCCGAGCGAAAACAAAATTTTCAATTTTTGAAATTTTTTAGAATTTTTGAAAAAAATTCAACTCCGGGGCTTAAAAATTGGCCAAAACCGGTATCGGCGAGACCCGGAGCTAGGTACCTGAAATTTTTTGTGATAATCGCAGGTTCCTTGACATAGTCTAGGAGGCCCGAATGATACTTTTTGAAGCTTTCTGAGCGAAAAAAAAATTTTCAATTTTTGAAATTTTTTAGAATTTTCGAAAAAAATCAACTACGGGGCTTAAAAATTGGCCAAAACCGGTATCGGCGAGACCCGGAGCTAGGTACCTGAATATTTTTGTGATAATCGCAGGTTCCTTGTCATAGTCTAGGAGGCCCGAATGATGCTTTTTGAAGCTTTCCGAGCGAAAACAAAATTTTCAATTTTTGAAATTGTTTAGAATTTTCGAAAAAAATTCAACTCCGGGGCTTAAAAATTGGCCAAAACCGGTATCGGCGAGACCCGGAGCTAGGTACCTGAAATTTTTTGTGATAATCGCAGGTTCCTTGTCATAGTCTAGGAGGCCCAAATGATACTTTTTGAAGCTTTCCGAGCGAAAACAAAATTTTCAATTTTTGAAATTTTTTAGAATTTTTGAAAAAAAATCAACTCCGGGGCTTAAAAATTGGCCAAAACCGGTATCGGCGAGACCCGGAGCTAGGTACCTGAAATTTTTTGTGATAATCGCAGGTTCCTTGTCATAGTCTAGGAGGCCCGAATGATACTTTTTGAAGCTTTCTGAGCGAAAAAAAAAATTTCTATTTTTGAAATTTTTTAGAATTTTTGAAAAAAATTCAACTCCGGGGCTTAAAAATTGGCCAAAACCGGTATCGGCGAGACCCGGAGCTAGGTACCTGACATTTTTTGTGATAATCGCAGGTTCCTTGTTATAGTCTAGGAGGCCCGAATGATACTTTTTGAAGCTTTCTGAGCGAAAAAAAATTTTCAATTTTTGAAATTGTTTAGAATTTTCGAAAAAAATTCAACTCCGGGGCTTAAAAATTGGCCAAAACCGGTATCGGCGAGACCCGGAGCTAGGTACCTGAAATTTTTTGTGATAATCGCAGGTTCCTTGTCATAGTCTAGGAGGCCCAAATGATACTTTTTGAAGCTTTCCGAGCGAAAAATTTTCAATTTTTGAAATTTTTTAGAATTTTTGAAAAAAATTCAACTCCGGGGCTTAAAAATTGGCCAAAACCGGTATCGGCGAGACCCGGAGCTAGGTACCTGAAATTTTTTGTGATAATCGCAGGTTCCTTGACATAGTCTAGGAGGCCCGAATGATACTTTTTGAAGCTTTCTGAGCGAAAAAAAAATTTTCAATTTTTGAAATTTTTTAGAATTTTCGAAAAAAATCAACTACGGGGCTTAAAAATTGGCCAAAACCGGTATCGGCGAGACCCGGAGCTAGGTACCTGAATATTTTTGTGATAATCGCAGGTTCCTTGTCATAGTCTAGGAGGCCCGAATGATGCTTTTTGAAGCTTTCTGATCGAAAAAAAAAATTTCAATTTTTTGAAATTTTTTAGAATTTTTGAAAAAAATTCAACTCCGGGGCTTAAAAATTGGCCAAAACCGGTATCGGCGAGACCCGGAGCTAGGTACCTGAAATTTGTTGTGATAATCGCAGGTTCCTTGTCATAGTCTAGGAGGCCCGAATGATACTTTTTGAAGCTTTCTGAGCGAAAAAAAAAGTTTCAATTCTTGAAATTTTTTAGAATTTTTGAAAAAAAATTCAACTCCGGGGCTTAAAAATTGGCCAAAACCGGTATCGGCGAGACCCGGAGCTAGGTCTCTGAAATTTTTTGTGATAATCGCAGGTTCCTTGTCATAGTCTAGGAGGCCCGAATGATACTTTTTGAAGCTTTCTGAGCGAAAAAAAAATTTTCAATTTTTGAAATTTTTTAGAATTTTTGAAAAAAATTCAACTCCGGGGCTTAAAAATTGGCCAAAACCAGTATCGGCGAGACCCGGAGCTAGGTACCTGAAATTTTTTGTGATAATCGCAGGTTTCTTGTCATAGTCTAGGAGGCCCGAATGATACATTTTGAAGCTTTCTGAGCGAAAAAAAAAATTTCAATTTTTGAAATATTTTTAGAATTTTTGAAAAAAATTCAACTCCGGGGCTTAAAAATTGGCCAAAACCGGTATCGGCGAGACCCGGAGCTAGGTACCTGAAATTTTTTGTGATAATCGCAGGTTTCTTGTCATAGTCTAGGAGGCCCGAATGATACTTTTTGAAGCTATCTGAGCGAAAAAAAAATTTCAATTTTTGAAATTTTTTAGAATTTTTGAAAAAAAATTCAACTCCGGGGCTTAAAAATTGGCCAAAACCGGTATCGGCGAGACCCGGAGCTAGGTACCTGAAATTTGTTGTGATAATCGCAGGTTCCTTGTCATAGTCTAGGAGGCCCAAATGATACTTTTTGAAGCTTTCTGAGCGAAAAAAAAATTTTCAATTTTTGAAATTTTTTAGAATTTTCGAAAAAAATCAACTACGGGGCTTAAAAATTGGCCAAAACCGGTATCGGCGAGACACGGAGCTAGGTACCTGAATATTTTTGTGATAATCGCAGGTTCCTTGTCATAGTCTAGGAGGCCCGAATGATGCTTTTTGAAGCTTTCTGAGCGAAAAAAAAAAATTCAATTTTTGAAACTTTTTAGAATTTTTGAAAAAAATTCAACTCCGGGGCTTAAAAATTGGCCAAAACCGGTATCGGCGAGACCCGGAGCTAGGTACCTGACATTTTTTGTGATAATCGCAGGTTCCTTGTCATAGTCTAGGAGGCCCAAATGATACTTTTTGAAGCTTTCCGAGCGAAAAATTTTCAATTTTTGAAATTTTTTAGAATTTTTGAAAAAAATTCAACTCCGGGGCTTAAAAATTGGCCAAAACCGGTATCGGCGAGACCCGGAGCTAGGTACCTGAAATTTTTTGTGATAATCGCAGGTTCCTTGACATAGTCTAGGAGGCCCGAATGATACTTTTTGAAGCTTTCTGAGCGAAAAAAAAATTTTCAATTTTTGAAATTTTTTAGAATTTTCGAAAAAAATCAACTACGGGGCTTAAAAATTGGCCAAAACCGGTATCGGCGAGACCCGGAGCTAGGTACCTGAATATTTTTGTGATAATCGCAGGTTCCTTGTCATAGTCTAGGAGGCCCGAATGATGCTTTTTGAAGCTTTCTGAGCGAAAAAAAAAATTTCAATTTTTTGAAATTTTTTAGAATTTTTGAAAAAAATTCAACTCCGGGGCTTAAAAATTGGCCAAAACCGGTATCGGCGAGACCCGGAGCTAGGTACCTGAAATTTGTTGTGATAATCGCAGGTTCCTTGTCATAGTCTAGGAGGCCCGAATGATACTTTTTGAAGCTTTCTGAGCGAAAAAAAAAGTTTCAATTCTTGAAATTTTTTAGAATTTTTGAAAAAAAATTCAACTCCGGGGCTTAAAAATTGGCCAAAACCGGTATCGGCGAGACCCGGAGCTAGGTCTCTGAAATTTTTTGTGATAATCGCAGGTTCCTTGTCATAGTCTAGGAGGCCCGAATGATACTTTTTGAAGCTTTCTGAGCGAAAAAAAAATTTTCAATTTTTGAAATTTTTTAGAATTTTTGAAAAAAATTCAACTCCGGTACTTAAAAATTGGCCAAAACCAGTATCAGCGAGACCCGGAGCTAGGTACCTGAAATTTTTTGTGATAATCGCAGGTTCCTTGTCATAGTCTAGGAGGCCCGAATGATACTTTTTGAAGCTTTCTGAGCGAAAAAAAAATTTCAATTTTTGAAATTTTTTAGAATTTTTGAAAAAAATTCAACTCCGTGGCTTAAAAATTGGCCAAAACCGGTATCGGCGAGACCCGGAGCTAGGTACCTGAAATTTTTTGTGATAATCGCAGGTTCCTTGTCATAGTCTAGGAGGCCCGAATGATACTTTTTGAAGCTTTCTGGGCGAAAACAAAATTTTCAATTTTTGAAATTGTTTAGAATTTTTGAAAAAAATTCAACTCCGGGGCTTAAAAATTGGCCAAAACCGGTATCGGCGAGACCCGGAGCTAGGTACCTGACATTTTTTGTGATAATCGCAGGTTCCTTGTCATAGTCTAGGAGGCCCAAATGATACTTTTTGAAGCTTTCTGAGCGAAAAAAAAATTTTCAATTTTTGAAATTTTTTAGAGTTTTCGAAAAAAATCAACTACGGGGCTTAAAAATTGGCCAAAACCGGTATCGGCGAGACCCGGAGCTAGGTACCTGAATATTTTTGTGATAATCGCAGGTTCCTTGTCATAGTCTAGGAGGCCCGAATGATGCTTTTTGAAGCTTTCTGAGCGAAAAAAAAAATTTCAATTTTTTGAAATTTTTTAGAATTTTTGAAAAAAATTCAACTCCGGGGCTTAAAAATTGGCCAAAACCGGTATCGGCGAGACCCGGAGCTAGGTACCTGAAATTTTTTGTGATAATCGCAGGTTCCTTGTCATAGTCTAGGAGGCCCGAATGATACTTTTTGAAGCTTTCTGAGCGAAAAAAAAAGTTTCAATTCTTGAAATTTTTTAGAATTTTTGAAAAAAAATTCAACTCCGGGGCTTAAAAATTGGCCAAAACCGGTATCGGCGAGACCCGGAGCTAGGTCTCTGAAATTTTTTGTGATAATCGCAGGTTCCTTGTCATAGTCTAGGAGGCCCGAATGATACTTTTTGAAGCTTTCTGAGCGAAAAAAAAATTTTCAATTTTTGAAATTTTTTAGAATTTTTGAAAAAAATTCAACTCCGGTACTTAAAAATTGGCCAAAACCAGTATCGGCGAGACCCGGAGCTAGGTACCTGAAATTTTTTGTGATAATCGCAGGTTTCTTGTCATAGTCTAGGAGGCCCGAATGATACATTTTGAAGCTTTCTGAGCGAAAAAAAAAATTTCAATTTTTGAAATATTTTTAGAATTTTTGAAAAAAATTCAACTCCGGGGCTTAAAAATTGGCCAAAACCGGTATCGGCGAGACCCGGAGCTAGGTACCTGAAATTTTTTGTGATAATCGCAGGTTTCTTGTCATAGTCTAGGAGGCCCGAATGATACTTTTTGAAGCTATCTGAGCGAAAAAAAAATTTCAATTTTTGAAATTTTTTAGAATTTTTGAAAAAAAATTCAACTCCGGGGCTTAAAAATTGGCCAAAACCGGTATCGGCGAGACCCGGAGCTAGGTACCTGAAATTTGTTGTGATAATCGCAGGTTCCTTGTCATAGTCTAGGAGGCCCAAATGATACTTTTTGAAGCTTTCTGAGCGAAAAAAAAATTTTCAATTTTTGAAATTTTTTAGAATTTTCGAAAAAAATCAACTACGGGGCTTAAAAATTGGCCAAAACCGGTATCGGCGAGACCCGGAGCTAGGTACCTGAATATTTTTGTGATAATCGCAGGTTCCTTGTCATAGTCTAGGAGGCCCGAATGATGCTTTTTGAAGCTTTCTGAGCGAAAAAAAAAATTTCAATTTTTGAAATTTTTTAGAATTTTTGAAAAAAATTCAACTCCGGGGCTTAAAAATTGGCCAAAACCGGTATCGGCGAGACCCGGAGCTAGGTACCTGACATTTTTTGTGATAATCGCAGGTTCCTTGTCATAGTCTAGGAGGCCCAAATGATACTTTTTGAAGCTTTCCGAGCGAAAAATTTTCAATTTTTGAAATTTTTTAGAATTTTTGAAAAAAATTCAACTCCGGGGCTTAAAAATTGGCCAAAACCGGTATCGGCGAGACCCGGAGCTAGGTACCTGAAATTTTTTGTGATAATCGCAGGTTCCTTGACATAGTCTAGGAGGCCCGAATGATACTTTTTGAAGCTTTCTGAGCGAAAAAAAAATTTTCAATTTTTGAAATTTTTTAGAATTTTCGAAAAAAATCAACTACGGGGCTTAAAAATTGGCCAAAACCGGTATCGGCGAGACCCGGAGCTAGGTACCTGAATATTTTTGTGATAATCGCAGGTTCCTTGTCATAGTCTAGGAGGCCCGAATGATGCTTTTTGAAGCTTTCTGAGCGAAAAAAAAAATTTCAATTTTTTGAAATTTTTTAGAATTTTTGAAAAAAATTCAACTCCGGGGCTTAAAAATTGGCCAAAACCGGTATCGGCGAGACCCGGAGCTAGGTACCTGAAATTTGTTGTGATAATCGCAGGTTCCTTGTCATAGTCTAGGAGGCCCGAATGATACTTTTTGAAGCTTTCTGAGCGAAAAAAAAAGTTTCAATTCTTGAAATTTTTTAGAATTTTTGAAAAAAAATTCAACTCCGGGGCTTAAAAATTGGCCAAAACCGGTATCGGCGAGACCCGGAGCTAGGTCTCTGAAATTTTTTGTGATAATCGCAGGTTCCTTGTCATAGTCTAGGAGGCCCGAATGATACTTTTTGAAGCTTTCTGAGCGAAAAAAAAATTTTCAATTTTTGAAATTTTTTAGAATTTTTGAAAAAAATTCAACTCCGGTACTTAAAAATTGGCCAAAACCAGTATCGGCGAGACCCGGAGCTAGGTACCTGAAATTTTTTGTGATAATCGCAGGTTCCTTGTCATAGTCTAGGAGGCCCGAATGATACTTTTTGAAGCTTTCTGAGCGAAAAAAAAATTTCAATTTTTGAAATTTTTTAGAATTTTTGAAAAAAATTCAACTCCGTGGCTTAAAAATTGGCCAAAACCGGTATCGGCGAGACCCGGAGCTAGGTACCTGAAATTTTTTGTGATAATCGCAGGTTCCTTGTCATAGTCTAGGAGGCCCGAATGATACTTTTTGAAGCTTTCTGGGCGAAAACAAAATTTTCAATTTTTGAAATTGTTTAGAATTTTTGAAAAAAATTCAACTCCGGGGCTTAAAAATTGGCCAAAACCGGTATCGGCGAGACCCGGAGCTAGGTACCTGACATTTTTTGTGATAATCGCAGGTTCCTTGTCATAGTCTAGGAGGCCCAAATGATACTTTTTGAAGCTTTCTGAGCGAAAAAAAAATTTTCAATTTTTGAAATTTTTTAGAATTTTCGAAAAAAATCAACTACGGGGCTTAAAAATTGGCCAAAACCGGTATCGGCGAGACCCGGAGCTAGGTACCTGAATATTTTTGTGATAATCGCAGGTTCCTTGTCATAGTCTAGGAGGCCCGAATGATGCTTTTTGAAGCTTTCTGAGCGAAAAAAAAAATTTCAATTTTTGAAATTTTTTAGAATTTTTGAAAAAAATTCAACTCCGGGGCTTAAAAATTGGCCAAAACCGGTATCGGCGAGACCCGGAGCTAGGTACCTGAAATTTTTTGTGATAATCGCAGGTTTCTTGTCATAGTCTAGGAGGCCCGAATGATACTTTTTGAAGCTTTCTGAGCGAAAAAAAAAGTTTCAATTTTTGAAATTTTTTAGAATTTTTGAAAAAAAATTCAACTCCGGGGCTTAAAAATTGGCCAAAACCGGTATCGGCGAGACCCGGAGCTAGGTACCTGAAATTTGTTGTGATAATCGCAGGTTCCTTGTCATAGTCTAGGAGGCCCAAATGATACTTTTTGAAGCTTTCCGAGCGAAAACAAAATTTTCAATTTTTGAAATTTTTTAGAATTTTTGAAAAAAATTCAACTCCGGGGCTTAAAAATTGGCCAAAACCGGTATCGGCGAGACCCGGAGCTAGGTACCTGAAATTTTTTGTGATAATCGCAGGTTCCTTGTCATAGTCTAGGAGGCCCGAATGATACTTTTTGAAGCTTTCTGAGCGAAAAAAAAATTTTCAATTTTTGAAATTTTTTAGAATTTTCGAAAAAAATCAACTACGGGGCTTAAAAATTGGCCAAAACCGGTATCGGCGAGACCCGGAGCTAGGTACCTGAATATTTTTGTGATAATCGCAGGTTCCTTGTCATAGTCTAGGAGGCCCGAATGATGCTTTTTGAAGCTTTCTGAGCGAAAAAAAAATTTCAATTTTTTGAAATTTTTTAGAATTTTTGAAAAAAATTCAACTCCGGGGCTTAAAAATTGGCCAAAACCGGTATCGGCGAGACCCGGAGCTAGGTACCTGAAATTTTTTGTGATAATCGCAGGTTCCTTGTCATAGTCTAGGAGGCCCGAATGATACTTTTTGAAGCTTTCTGAGCGAAAAAAAAAATTTCAATTTTAGAAATTTTTTGGAATTTTTGAAAAAAATTCAACTCCGGTACTTAAAAATTGGCCAAAACCAGTATCGGCGAGACCCGGAGCTAGGTACCTGAAATTTTTTGTGATAATCGCAGGTTTCTTGTCATAGTCTAGGAGGCCCGAATGATACTTTTTAAAGCTTTCTGAGTGAAAAAAAAATTTTCAATTTTTGAAGTTTTTTAGAATTTTTGAAAAAAAATTCAACTCCGGGGCTTAAAAATTGGCCAAAACCGGTATCGGCGAGACCCGGAGCTAGGTACCTGAAATTTTTTGTGATAATCGCAGGTTCCTTGTCATAGTCTAGGAGGCCCGAATGATACTTTTTGAAGCTTTCTGAGCGAAAAAAAAATTTTCAATTTTTAAAATTTTTTAGAATTTTAGAAAAAAATTCAACTCCGGGGCTTAAAAATTGGCCAAAACCGGTATCGGCGAGACCCGGAGCTAGGTACCTGACATTTTTTGTGATAATCGCAGGTTCCTTGTCATAGTCTAGGAGGCCCGAATGATACTTTTTGAAGCTTTCTGAGCGAAAAAAAAATTTTCAATTTTTGAAATTTTTTGGAATTTTTGAAAAAAAATTCAACTCCGGGGCTTAAAAATTGGCCAAAACCGGTATCGGCGAGACCCGGAGCTAGGTACCTGAAATTTGTTGTGATAATCGCAGGTTCCTTGTCATAGTCTAGGAGGCCCGAATGATACTTTTTGAAACTTTCTGAGCAAAACAAAAATTTTCAATTTTTTGAAATTTTTTAGAATTTTTGAAAAAAATTCAACTCCGGTACTTAAAAATTGGCCAAAACCAGTATCGGCGAGACCCGGAGCTAGGTACCTGAAATTTTTTGTGATAATCGCAGGTTTCTTGTCATAGTCTAGGAGGCCCGAATGATACTTTTTAAAGCTTTCTGAGTGAAAAAAAAATTTTCAATTTTTGAAATTTTTTGGAATTTTTGAAAAAAAATTCAACTCCGGGGCTTAAAAATTGGCCAAAACCGGTATCGGCGAGACCCGGAGCTAGGTACCTGAAATTTTTTGTGATAATCGCAGGTTCCTTGTCATAGTCTAGGAGGCCCGAATGATACTTTTTGAAGCTTTCTGAGCGAAAAAAAATTTTCAATTTTTGAAATTGTTTAGAATTTTCGAAAAAAATTCAACTCCGGGGCTTAAAAATTGGCCAAAACCGGTATCGGCGAGACCCGGAGCTAGGTACCTGAAATTTTTTGTGATAATCGCAGGTTCCTTGTCATAGTCTAGGAGGCCCAAATGATACTTTTTGAAGCTTTCCGAGCGAAAACAAAATTTTCTATTTTTGAAATTTTTTAGAATTTTTGAAAAAAATTCAACTCCGGGGCTTAAAAATTGGCCAAAACCGGTATCGGCGAGACCCGGAGCTAGGTACCTGAAATTTTTTGTGATAATCGCAGGTTCCTTGACATAGTCTAGGAGGCCCGAATGATACTTTTTGAAGCTTTCTGAGCGAAAAAAAAATTTTCAATTTTTGAAATTTTTTAGAATTTTCGAAAAAAATCAACTACGGGGCTTAAAAATTGGCCAAAACCGGTATCGGCGAGACCCGGAGCTAGGTACCTGAAATTTGTTGTGATAATCGCAGGTTCCTTGTCATAGTCTAGGAGGCCCGAATGATGCTTTTTGAAGCTTTCTGAGCAAAAAAAAAATTTTCAATTTTTGAAATTTTTTAGAATTTTTGAAAAAAAATTCAACTCCGGGGCTTAAAAATTGGCCAAAACCGGTATCGGCGAGACCCGGAGCTAGGTACGTGAAAATTTTTGTGATAATCGCAGGTTCCTTGTCATAGTCTAGGAGGCCCGAATGATACTTTTTGAAGCTTTCTGAGCGAAAAAAAAAGTTTCAATTTTTGAAATTTTTTAGAATTTTTGAAAAAAAATTCAACTCCGGGGCTTAAAAATTGGCCAAAACCGGTATCGGCGAGACTCGGAGCTAGGTCTCTGAAATTTTTTGTGATAATCGCAGGTTCCTTGTCATAGTCTAGGAGGCCCGAATGATACTTTTTGAAGCTTTCTGAGCGAAAAAAAAATTTTCAATTTTTGAAATTGTTTAGAATTTTTGAAAAAAATTCAACTCCGGGGCTTAAAAATTGGCCAAAACCGGTATCGGCGAGACCCGGAGCTAGGTACCTGACATTTTTTGTGATAATCGCAGGTTCCTTGTCATAGTCTAGGAGGCCCAAATGATACTTTTTGAAGCTTTCTGAGCGAAAAAAAAAATTTTCAATTTTTTAAAATTTTTTAGAATTTTCGAAAAAAATTCAACTCCGGGGCTTAAAAATTGGCCAAAACCGGTATCGGCGAGACCCGGAGCTAGGTACCTGACATTTTTTGTGATAATCGCAGGTTCCTTGTCATAGTCTAGGAGGCCCGAATGATACTTTTTGAAGCTTTCTGAGCAAAAAAAAAAATTTCTATTTTTGAAATTGTTTAGAATTTTCGAAAAAAATTCAACTCCGGGGCTTAAAAATTGGCCAAAACCGGTATCGGCGAGACCCGGAGCTAGGTACCTGACATTTATTGTGATAATCGCAGGTTCCTTGTCATAGTCTAGAAGGCCCGAATGATACTTTTTGAAGCTTTCTGAGCGAAAAAAAAATTTTCAATTTTTGAAATTTTTCAGAATTTTCGAAAAAAAATCATCTCCGGGGCTTAAAAATTGGCCAAAACCGGTATCGGCGAGACCCGGAGCTAGGTACCTGAAATTTTTTGTGATAATCGCAGGTTCCTTGTCATAGTCTAGGAGGCCCGAATGATACTTTTTGAAGCTTTCTGAGCGAAAACAAAATTTTCAATTTTTGAAATTTTTTAGAATTTTCGAAAAAAATTTAACTCCGGGGCTTAAAAATTGGCCAAAACCGGTATCGGCGAGACCCGGAGCTAGGTACCTGAAATTTTTTGTGATAATCGCAGGTTCCTTGTCATAGTCTAGGAGGCCCGAATGATACTTTTTGAAGCTTTCTGAGCGAAAAAAAAATTTTCAATTTTTGAAATTTTTTAGAATTTTTGAAAAAAAATTCAACTCCGGGGCTTAAAAATTGGCCAAAACCGGTATCGGCGAGACCCGGAGCTAGGTACCTGACATTTTTTGTGATAATCGCAGGTTCCTTGTCATAGTCTAGGAGGCCCGAATGATACTTTTTGAAGCTTTCTGAGCGAAAAAAAAATTTTCAATTTTTGAAATTTTTTAGACTTTTTGAAAAAAATTCAACTCCGGGGCTAAAAAATTGGCCAAAACCGGTACGGCGAGACCCGAAGCTAGGTACCTGAAATTTTTTGTGATAATCGCAGGTTCCTTGTCATAGTCTAGGAGGCCCGAATGATACTTTTTGAAGCTTTCTGAGCGAAAAAAAAATTTTCAATTTTTGAAATTTTTTAGAATTTTCGAAAAAAATTCAACTCCGGGGCTTAAAAATTGGCCAAAACCGGTATCGGCGAGACCCGGAGCTAGGTACCTGACATTTTTTGTGATAATCGCAGGTTCCTTGTCATAGTCTAGGAGGCCCGAATGATACTTTTTGAAGCTTTCTGAGCGAAAAAAAAATTTCAATTTTTGAAATTTTTTAGAATTTTTGAAAAAAATTCAACTCCGGGGCTTAAACATTGGCCAAAACCGGTATCGGCGAGACCCGGAGCTAGGTACCTGAAATTTTTTGTGATAATCGCAGGTTTCTTGTCATAGTCTAGGAGGCCCGAATGATACTTTTTGAAGCTTTCTGAGCGAAAAAAAAATTTTCAATTTTTGAAATTTTTTAGAATTTTCGAAAAAAATTCAACTCCGGGGCTTAAAAATTGGCCAAAACCGGTATCGGCGAGACCCGGAGCTAGTTACCTGACATATTTTGTGATAATCGCAGGTTCTTTGTCATAGTCTAGAAGGTCCGAATGATACTTTTTGAAGCTTTCTGAGCGAAAAAAAAATTTCAATTTTTGAAATTTTTTAGAATTTTCGAAAAAAATTCAACTCCGGGGCTTAAAAATTGGCCAAAACCGGTATCGGCGAGACCCGGAGCTAGGTACCTGAAATTTGTTGTGATAATCGCAGGTTTCTTGTCATAGTCTAGGAGGCCCGAATGATACTTTTTGAAGCTTTCTGAGCGAAAAAAAAATTTTCAATTTTTGAAATTTTTTAGAATTTTCGAAAAAAATTCAACTCCGGGGCTTAAAAATTGGCCAAAACCGGTATCGGCGAGACCCGGAGCTAGGTACCTGACATTTTTTGTGATAATCGCAGGTTCCTTGTCATAGTCTAGGAGGCCCGAATGATACTTTTTGAAGCTTTCTGAGCAAAAAAAAAATTTCTATTTTTGAAATTTTTTAGAATTTTCGAAAAAAATTCAACTCCGGGGCTTAAAAATTGGCCAAAACCGGTATCGGCGAGACCCGGAGCTAGGTACCTGACATTTATTGTGATAATCGCAGGTTCCTTGTCATAGTCTAGGAGGCCCGAATGATACTTTTTGAAGCTTTCTGAGCGAAAAAAAAATTTTCAATTTTTGAAATTTTTTAGAATTTTCGAAAAAAAATCATCTCCGGGGCTTAAAAATTGGCCAAAACCGGTATCGGCGAGACCCGGAGCTAGGTACCTGAAATTTTTTGTGATAATCGCAGGTTCCTTGTCATAGTCTAGGAGGCCCGAATGATATTTTTTGAAGCTTTCTGAGCGAAAAAAAAATTTTCAATTTTTGAAATTTTTTAGAATTTTTGAAAAAAAATTCAACTCCGGGGCTTAAAAATTGGCCAAAACCGGTATCGGCGAGACCCGGAGCTAGGTACCTGAAATTTTTTGTGATAATCGCAGGTTCCTTGTCATAGTCTAGGAGGCCCGAATGATACTTTTTGAAGCTTTCCGAGCGAAAAAAAAATTTTCAATTTTTAAAATTTTTCAGAATTTTCGAAAAAAAATCAACTCCGGGGCTTAAAAATTGGCCAAAACCGGTATCGGCGAGACCCGGAGCTAGGTACCTGAAATTTTTTGTGATAATCGCAGGTTTCTTGTCATAGTCTAGGAGGCCCGAATGATACTTTTTGAAGCTTTCTGAGCGAAAAAAAAAAATTCAATTTTTGAAATTTTTTAGAATTTTTGAAAAAAAATTCAACTCCGGGGCTTAAAAATTGGCCAAAACCGGTATCGGCGAAACCCGGAGCTAGGTACCTGAAATTTTTTGTGATAATCGCAGGTTCCTTGTCATAGTCTAGAAGGCCCGAATGATACTTTTTGAAGCTTTCTGAGCGAAAAAAAAAATTTCAATTTTTGAAATTTTTTAGAATTTTTGAAAAAAAATTCAACTCCGGGGCTTAAAAATTGGCCAAAACCGGTATCGGCGACACCCGGAGCTAGGTACCTGAAATTTTTTGTGATAATCGCAGGTTCCTTGTTGTCGCTCAGGCTAAGTTTAAGTGCACCACTCATACGGGGCGTGGCTTAACTACGTGAGTGACAAGCGTGGGTGTCGATGCGCGATCGCAAAAGTAACCGTATGAAAGGATGCGTGAGTGGTAGAAAGCAAGCGTAGATACTAAGAGGCGTGATTACTCACGCATCTACTATGCGCTTCTGAGCGAGCCGAGTGCGTCGGAGGTGCGTAGGCACAACAGCAACAAGCGAGCTTAGTATGCGGAATTAAGGATGTTCAAATCCTGAATTTCCCGGAGCTTTTAAGTAAATTATTTTTGCGCCTTAAGGAAGCGGAAGGGATATGTTTTTACTTAACGGAAAGTTAAACATCGCTAAAACAAAATGTATGAAAATGACGACTATGGGTGGAAAATAAATCATAAATCAGTAGCAAGGAGAAATTGAGTGCAGAGAATTATTTTTACCGAAATCGTTCGCATTCCTCGCAAGCCTTCTAATCCAATCGGAACCCTACCCGAGGTAATTTTGGTTGGACACTAGTAGGCGTTCAGGCGGTGGTCACTCTCCTCTCCTTCGCAACCAAGGGGCTCGTTCCGAGCGTTTCGAACTGCTGTGTTCAACATTTGGCAGGGTTCCCCTTCCGTCCGCATAGGCCCCCGCAAGCTTGGGGCAACTAGCTGGAAGGCAGTCGCTGCGAAGCGCGAATCCTGTCGGTGAAGACACCGTAGAGCGGCGACAATCGGCGAGCATTCTTGTTGCTCGGAATCTGGCGGCACCGGGAGACCAGCTACCTTCGCGGCTGGTTGGTGCTCGGCGGAGCCCGGACAACAGTGGTGGCTCCAGAGAGGAACCTAGCAATCGTTAGGTTCCACGACGCTTAGTGTACGCTAGGCGCGCGGATACGTACCGCGAAACAAGAAGTGACCAGGTTGTGTGCACGGACGGTGTACGGCATCGACTTCGGAGCTGGTTGAGCACGGACGGTGCGACCAGACCAGCGTGTGGCATCGTTGAATTCGGCAGACCCAGCGTAGAAGCTCGGACGCAAGAGCGAGAAGGTTGACACCTGATTGGTCGAGATCGAGAGAAGATGGCGACCAAAAAGAAGTTTTTTGTGGATAACGAAAACGGATCGTGTAGGCTATGCACTAAGCCTGACGAATCTGATGGCCATATGGTGCAGTGCGATGACTGTGACCGTTGGTTCCATTTGAAATGTGCAAAACTCACCGAACCTCCAACGGCCGACCAGCCGTTTCTATGTGTGAAATGTTCTTTACGCCCCAGTGTTAGTTCGCAGCAGTCGTCAACGTCAAAGGGGAAAGAACATGGGACGTTCAGCGGCGATGAAGCGTCGTTGGTAAAGGAGATTACTAAGGTTTTGAGAGACTTTGGTGGATCAAGGCCCAACGATAAGAACATTGAAACGATGCTCAGGCGAGAGAGCCTTATTATTCTTCCGACATTTGACGGCAAGCCAAAGGACTGGCCAAGGTTTAAGAAAACGTTGTTGGAAACAACGAAACAAGGCAAGTTTACCCAGCTCGAAAATCTTCACCGAATACAACGTGCCTTACGTGGGGAAGCAGAAAAGAGCGTAAGACCCCTAATGCTCGATCCGCTCAACGTACCGGCCATTATTGACAGGCTTGAAGAATCCTTCGGAAGACCCGAAGTAGTGTACCGGGAAATGGTGAAAGAAGTTCTCAAGGTACGAATAGAGAACCCCTATAAGATTCCTGAGCTGGCTGATGCGATCGACAACTTAGTGATGAACGTCACGGCGTTGAATTGTACGAACTACTTAAATGATCCGAGGTTGATCGATGACGTCATGGCAAGAATGCCCATATCCTATCAGTTGGAATGGATCGATTATACATCCGAGCTGCGAACGGGAGAACATACAACACTAAACGAGTTAAACGATTGGTTGAAGTTGCTAGCTCGTAAGATCCGACGAGTAGTGAAAGGGTCAGGACGAGATCATCTTCTGTTACACGAAGACGATTTTAAACAGCAAGATCAACGCTCCCTACAGCCAACAAACGAAAAGAAAGGCTTTACGTGTCCAGAATGCGGAAACAATCACTCAGTGATACAATGTGAGGCCTTTAAAGGCAAGACTATCGCCGATAAGTGGGCTACGGTGAAAGCAGCTAAACTGTGTCATGGGTGTCTACGTTTCTCGAATCACCAGATTAAGGATTGTAAGTTGTGGAAGGGTTGTGGCGTCAATGGCTGCACGAGAAACCATCATCCGTTGATGCATAATACGGAAACAGAATCGCACCCAGTGAAGCACCACGTACAACATCATGATACGACCACCGACAAGAGAAAGATATACTACCAAATTACTCCAGTCACCCTGCGTAATGGGTCTTCATCCGTCAAAACATACGCCTTTTTAGATCCTGGTTCATCTCTAACACTTCTAGAAGAAGGCGTAGCCGGATTATTAGAACTAGACGGAGCGTCTGATCCCCTCAGAATGAAGTGGACTGGGGACATCCAAGCCTGCGACATGACAAGCCGCAGAGTGAAGCTAAGCATTATGGGGGCAAACAAAATAGAACATCTCATCGATGAAGTGAGAACGGTGCAAAACCTAAATCTTCCCGTGCAAACCATCAACGTAGAAACGATGAAAAACGAATACCCTCATCTTAAAAATGTGCCAGTAAATAGCTACGCTAACGTTCGACCAACAATATTAATCGGTTTAAAACACAGCCACTTAATCGTGCCCTTAAATAAGAAGGAAGGCCTATGTAACCAGCCAATAGCGATCGAAACTAAACTCGGCTGGATGATATTTGGGAATGAAGAGGTTAAAAGCGACGACCCAGAAAGGCTGTTTATAATGAGAGAAGATGAGTGTATGGACGAAATGCTTCAACAATACTTTTCGACGGAAGATTTTGGCGTAAAGTTAACGGCTAAACCAGTATGTAGTGATGAAGATGAAAAGGCTTTGAATATTATGCGGGAAACCATGAAATATGAAGACGGAAGATATGAAATCGGTCTTCTCTGGAAGTCAGATAATATTCATTTCCCAGACAGCTACGGAAACGCCCTCGGAAGGCTGAAAAGTCTAGAAAAACAATTAAAGAAACAACCGGAATTAAAAGAATGGGCAATTAGAACTTTTAAAGAATATGAAGAAAAGGGATACCTACGAAAACTAACTCCTTCAGAGTTACTGAAGCCAAACCAACGTTTGTTCTACATCCCGCATTTCATAGTGATTAATCGAAACAAACCAGAACCTAAACCCAGAATCGTTTTCGATGCGGCATCAAAGATCGAAGGAGTGTCACTGAACTCGCAACTCCTACCGGGGCCAGATGCTTTAACATCACTATTCGGAATATTGATTAGATTTCGCGAGGGGAAGATAGCTGTGGCTGGGGACATCAAAGAAATGTTCCACCAAGTGAAAGTGCGTCCCGAAGATCAACAGGCGCAGTGTGTCCTATGGCGCGGATGCAATGAAGAAAAACCGCCAGAAATCTACACGATGCAAGTGATGACCTTCGGCGCCACATGCTCACCGGCATGCGCCCAAGCAGTGAAGAATGAAAATGCGCGGCGCTGCAAGCAATCCCACCCGAAGGCTTACAAAGCCATACTAAACCAACATTACGTAGACGATTACATTGACAGTTTTTCCACCGAGATAGAAGCTAAAGAGACTACCAAGCAAGTCATCACCGTCCACGATCAGGCTAGCTTCTTCATACGCAATTTTATCAGCAATTCGGAATGCTTGCTAAGTGCGATCCCCTCTGAAAGACGACAAAGTGGTGAATCAGTTGTCTTTTTCGAAGAGAAACACGGAACGTATGATAAGATACTGGGAGTGCATTGGAACATCGTATCCGACTGTTTAGGGTACAACATCAAATATGATAACGTCCGCACCGATCTCTTGTCCAAACAGAACCCGACGAAAAGAGAGGTACTAAGTTTCGTTATGAGCATCTACGATCCCTTAGGTCTGCTCAGTTACATAACCATTCAAGGAAGAATATTGCTACGATCGCTACACAGAGCAATGACCGATTGGGATGAACGTATACCTGAAGATCTTGGAGTTAAATGGCGTGAATGGTTGATTCTAGTGAAAGAGGCAAATCGATTCGAAGTCTCACGATGCGTCATACCGGCGAAAACACAATCAATCGAACTGCACACGTTCGTAGACGCATCGGAAGAAGCATTCGCGGCGTGCGTGTACCTTAGAAGTTTCAACGGACAAAAGTACACGACGCATTTACTTGCTGCAAAAGCGCGAGTGGCTCCTTTAAAAAACTTATCTATCCCGAGACTCGAGTTGCAGGCAGCCGTGCTGGGAGTGCGACTCACGCATTTGGTGAAACAGGAGCTACGAGTAACGATTGAAAAGACGACTTACTGGAGTGATTCACAAACGGTACTAGGGTGGATCGTGAACCGCAAAAGAAAATACCATCAGTTTGTCGCCCATCGAGTCAGCGAAATACTCGAGACTTCTGCCATGGATCAGTGGCGGTGGGTGCCCACTAAAGAAAATCCCGCCGACCGAGCGACGAAGATAACGGCGACTGATGATGTATGGAAGCATGGCCCATCGTTTTTACTGCAACAGGAAACCATGTGGCCACAGGCTCGCATAAAGCCTACAGCAGAAGAGGAACGCGTTATGCATCATTTTGAAGAACGTAAGCTGCTGAACGAGGACTACTACTCAGACTGGAGGAAGTTAGTGCGGCATGGAGTAATTCTTCGAAAGTTTGTCCATTATCTAAAGGACAAGACAAGGTTTTCACCGACTACAAGAACGTCGGACGTAGCGGCTGTTAAGGCAATGATGTACATCAGAGCGCAGCGCGAGTGCTTTCCAGCGGAGTATTCGGCTCTAGAAAAGGAAACCCCAGTGAGCAAACAAAGTATACTGAACAAGTTGGTGCCATTCCTGGATGACCGGGGTATCATGCGGTCAAGAAGCAGATTAGAGAATTTAGAGGTAATACCACCAGGCACTCGATGCCCGATTATCATACCGCAAAAACACCGAATCACGAAGCTACTAGTACGAGACTACCATGAACAATCCTTACACCAAGCCGATAATGTTGTTATTGGCAATCTGCGACAAGAATTTTGGATCATCAACGTGCGTGCGGTCCTGAACAACGTCAAAAGATGCTGCCAATGGTGCATCTTACATGCCTGCAAGCCAGCACCACCCCTGATGGCTCCCTTACCGGAATTTAGAGCCAATCCCTATACATCACCATTCCTGCACACCGGCGTTGACTACTTCGGACCATTTGAAGTAGCCATAAGAAGATCGACGGAGAAACGTTGGGGTGTGATTTTCATCTGCATGTCCACAAGGGCTGTGCATCTAGAGTTGGCTAAGAAACTGGACACTGACAGCTTCTTAGTCTGTTTGAAGAATTTTCAACATCGGAGAGGAAAAATCGGCCATCTGTACAGTGACAATGGCACTAACTTTATTGGAGCTGATAGGGAACTAAGCAACCTGGTCGCCGACATCAACGATCGGATGGGAAAGGAAGCAGCGATCCAATACAACATTGAATGGCACTTCAATCCGCCTTCAGCACCACACTTTGGCGGTATTTGGGAGCGACAAATCCAAACGATAAAGAAAGGGTTGCGGCAAATGATGGACGAATGGAGGCTGAGGAAACCGTCGCCGGAAACGCTAGTGGCCACGTTAATTGAGATCGAGTTCATCTTGAACTCTCGGCCATTGACACACATCCCGGTGACTAACGACGAGGAGGAAATCCTTACTCCTTTTCATTTTTTGATAGGTCGAAGCGGTAGTGCCGTGCCCCCCTTATCACTGATGACTTCTAGCATCGATGTCAAGCAGTACAAGCAGGTCCAACATCACTCGAAGGTGTTTTGGGATAAATGGAAGCGAGAATACCTGCCCACTCTGCTGAAACGTGATAAATGGACAAACAAGGTCGAGCCGCTGAAAGAAGACGACTTAGTGGTCCTGACCGATGACAATGCAACTCCTGGAAAATGGTTAAAGGGGCGAATCACAAAAGTATATCGTGCGGCAGACGATCAAGTGCGATCAGTAGAAGTGCGAACCGTAAACGGCGTATTAAAAAGACCGGTGGTGAAAGTAGCATTAGTGAATGTTAGACAGAAGGAACACATACTAAATGTAAATGGCAAAAGACGAAATGAGATAGGTGGAAGAAACGATGTCGCAAAAATGAAACGAAACCAAGAATAAGACAGTTAGTTAGCCAATCGCGATTAATTGTTTTGTAATCCAATTACTAGTAGTTGTATTACGAGGGTAAGGATGTCGCTCAGGCTAAGTTTAAGTGCACCACTCATACGGGGCGTGGCTTAACTACGTGAGTGACAAGCGTGGGTGTCGATGCGCGATCGCAAAAGTAACCGTATGAAAGGATGCGTGAGTGGTAGAAAGCAAGCGTAGATACTAAGAGGCGTGATTACTCACGCATCTACTATGCGCTTCTGAGCGAGCCGAGTGCGTCGGAGGTGCGTAGGCACAACAGCAACAAGCGAGCTTAGTATGCGGAATTAAGGATGTTCAAATCCTGAATTTCCCGGAGCTTTTAAGTAAATTATTTTTGCGCCTTAAGGAAGCGGAAGGGATATGTTTTTACTTAACGGAAAGTTAAACATCGCTAAAACAAAATGTATGAAAATGACGACTATGGGTGGAAAATAAATCATAAATCAGTAGCAAGGAGAAATTGAGTGCAGAGAATTATTTTTACCGAAATCGTTCGCATTCCTCGCAAGCCTTCTAATCCAATCGGAACCCTACCCGAGGTAATTTTGGTTGGACACTAGTAGGCGTTCAGGCGGTGGTCACTCTCCTCTCCTTCGCAACCAAGGGGCTCGTTCCGAGCGTTTCGAACTGCTGTGTTCAACATTTGGCAGGGTTCCCCTTCCGTCCGCATAGGCCCCCGCAAGCTTGGGGCAACTAGCTGGAAGGCAGTCGCTGCGAAGCGCGAATCCTGTCGGTGAAGACACCGTAGAGCGGCGACAATCGGCGAGCATTCTTGTTGCTCGGAATCTGGCGGCACCGGGAGACCAGCTACCTTCGCGGCTGGTTGGTGCTCGGCGGAGCCCGGACAACACTTGTCATAGTCTAGGAGGCCCGAATGATACTTTTTGAAGCTTTCTGAGCGAAAACAAATTTTCAATTTTTGAAATTTTTTTACAATTTTCGAAAAAAAATTCAACTCCGGGGCTTAAAAATTGGCCAAAACCGGTATCGGCGAGACCCGAAGCTAGGTACCTGAAATTTTTTGTGATAATCGCAGGTTCCTTGTCATAGTCTAGGAGGCCCGAATGATACTTTTTGAAGCTTTCTGAGCGAAAAAAAAATTTTCAATTTTTGAAATTTTTTAGAATTTTTGAAAAAAAATCAACTCCGGGGCTTAAAAATTGGCCAAAACCGGTATCGGCGAGACCCGAAGCTAGGTACCTGACATTTTTTGTGATAATCGCAGGTTCCTTTTCATAGTCTAGGAGGCCCGAATGATACTTTTTGAAGCTTTCTGAGCGAAAAAAAAATTTCAATTTTTGAAATTTTTTAGAATTTTTGAAAAAAAATCAACTCCGGGGCTTTAAAATTGGCCAAAACCGGTATCGGCGAGACCCGGAGCTAGGTACCTGAATATTTTTGTGATAATCGCAGGTTCCTTGTCATAGTATAGGAGGCCCGAATGATGCTTTTTGAAGCTTTCTGAGCGAAAAAAAAAATTTCAATTTTTGAAATTTTTTAGAATTTTTGAAAAAAATTCAACTCCGGGGCTTAAAAATTGGCCAAAACCGGTATCGGCGAGACCCGGAGCTAGGTACCTGAAATTTTTTGTGATAATCGCAGGTTTCTTGTCATAGTCTAGGAGGCCCGAATGATACTTTTTGAAGCTTTCTGAGCGAAAAAAAAAGTTTCAATTTTTGAAATTTTTTAGAATTTTTGAAAAAAAATTCAACTCCGGGGCTTAAAAATTGGCCAAAACCGGTATCGGCGAGACCCGGAGCTAGGTACCTGAAATTTGTTGTAATAATCGCAGGTTCCTTGTCATAGTCTAGGAGGCCCGAATAATACTTTTTGAAGCTTTCTGAGCGAAAAAAAAAGTTTCAATTCTTGAAATTTTTTAGAATTTTTGAAAAAAAATTCAACTCCGGGGCTTAAAAATTGGCCAAAACCGGTATCGGCGAGACCCGGAGCTAGGTCTCTGAAATTTTTTGTGATAATCGCAGGTTCCTTGTCATAGTCTAGGAGGCCCGAATGATACTTTTTGAAGCTTTCTGAGCGAAAAAAAAATTTTCAATTTTTGAAATTTTTTAGAATTTTTGAAAAAAATTCAACTCCGGTACTTAAAAATTGGCCAAAAGCAGTATCGGCGAGACCCGGAGCTAGGTACCTGAAATTTTTTGTGATAATCGCAGGTTTCTTGTCATAGTCTAGGAGGCCCGAATGATACTTTTTGAAGCTTTCTGAGCGAAAAAAAAAATTTCAATTTTTGAAATATTTTTAGAATTTTTGAAAAAAATTCAACTCCGGGGCTTAAAAATTGGCCAAAACCGGTATCGGCGAGACCCGGAGCTAGGTACCTGAAATTTTTTGTGATAATCGCAGGTTTCTTGTCATAGTCTAGGAGGCCCGAATGATACTTTTTGAAGCTATCTGAGCGAAAAAAAAATTTCAATTTTTGAAATTTTTTAGAATTTTTGAAAAAAAATCAACTCCGGGGCTTAAAAATTGGCCAAAACCGGTATCAGCGAGACCCGGAGCTAGGTACCTGAAATTTTTTGTGATAATCGCAGGTTCCTTGTCATAGTCTAGGAGGCCCGAATGATACTTTTTGAAGCTTTCTGAGCGAAAAAAAAATTTCAATTTTTGAAATTTTTTAGAATTTTTGAAAAAAATTCAACTCCGTGGCTTAAAAATTGGCCAAAACCGGTATCGGCGAGACCCGGAGCTAGGTACCTGAAATTTTTTGTGATAATCGCAGGTTCCTTGTCATAGTCTAGGAGGCCCGAATGATACTTTTTGAAGCTTTCTGGGCGAAAACAAAATTTTCAATTTTTGAAATTGTTTAGAATTTTTGAAAAAAATTCAACTCCGGGGCTTAAAAATTGGCCAAAACCGGTATCGGCGAGACCCGGAGCTAGGTACCTGACATTTTTTGTGATAATCGCAGGTTCCTTGTCATAGTCTAGGAGGCCCAAATGATACTTTTTGAAGCTTTCTGAGCGAAAAAAAAATTTTCAATTTTTGAAATTTTTTAGAATTTTCGAAAAAAAATCAACTACGGGGCTTAAAAATTGGCCAAAACCGGTATCGGCGAGACCCGGAGCTAGGTACCTGAATATTTTTGTGATAATCGCAGGTTCCTTGTCATAGTCTAGGAGGCCCGAATGATGCTTTTTGAAGCTTTCTGAGCGAAAAAAAAAATTTCAATTTTTGAAATTTTTTAGAATTTTTGAAAAAAATTCAACTCCGGGGCTTAAAAATTGGCCAAAACCGGTATCGGCGAGACCCGGAGCTAGGTACCTGAAATTTGTTGTGATAATCGCAGGTTTCTTGTCATAGTCTAGGAGGCCCGAATGATACTTTTTGAAGCTTTCTGAGCGAAAAAAAAAGTTTCAATTTTTGAAATTTTTTAGAATTTTTGAAAAAAAATTCAACTCCGGGGCTTAAAAATTGGCCAAAACCGGTATCGGCGAGACCCGGAGCTAGGTACCTGAAATTTGTTGTGATAATCGCAGGTTCCTTGTCATAGTCTAGGAGGCCCAAATGATACTTTTTGAAGCTTTCCGAGCGAAAACAAAATTTTCAATTTTTGAAATTTTTTAGAATTTTTGAAAAAAATTCAACTCCGGGGCTTAAAAATTGGCCAAAACCGGTATCGGCGAGACCCGGAGCTAGGTACCTGAAATTTTTTGTGATAATCGCAGGTTCCTTGTCATAGTCTAGGAGGCCCGAATGATACTTTTTGAAGCTTTCTGAGCGAAAAAAAAATTTTCAATTTTTGAAATTTTTTAGAATTTTCGAAAAAAATCAACTACGGGGCTTAAAAATTGGCCAAAACCGGTATCGGCGAGACCCGGAGCTAGGTACCTGAATATTTTTGTGATAATCGCAGGTTCCTTGTCATAGTCTAGGAGGCCCGAATGATGCTTTTTGAAGCTTTCTGAGCGAAAAAAAAATTTCAATTTTTTGAAATTTTTTAGAATTTTTGAAAAAAATTCAACTCCGGGGCTTAAAAATTGGCCAAAACCGGTATCGGCGAGACCCGGAGCTAGGTACCTGAAATTTTTTGTGATAATCGCAGGTTCCTTGTCATAGTCTAGGAGGCCCGAATGATACTTTTTGAAGCTTTCTGAGCGAAAAAAAAAATTTCAATTTTAGAAATTTTTTTGAATTTTTGAAAAAAATTCAACTCCGGTACTTAAAAATTGGCCAAAACCAGTATCGGCGAGACCCGGAGCTAGGTACCTGAAATTTTTTGTGATAATCGCAGGTTTCTTGTCATAGTCTAGGAGGCCCGAATGATACTTTTTAAAGCTTTCTGAGTGAAAAAAAAATTTTCAATTTTTGAAGTTTTTTAGAATTTTTGAAAAAAAATTCAACTCCGGGGCTTAAAAATTGGCCAAAACCGGTATCGGCGAGACCCGGAGCTAGGTACCTGAAATTTTTTGTGATAATCGCAGGTTCCTTGTCATAGTCTAGGAGGCCCGAATGATACTTTTTGAAGCTTTCTGAGCGAAAAAAAAATTTTCAATTTTTAAAATTTTTTAGAATTTTAGAAAAAAATTTAACTCCGGGGCTTAAAAATTGGCCAAAACCGGTATCGGCGAGACCCGGAGCTAGGTACCTGAAATTTTTTGTGATAATCGCAGGTTCCTTGTCATAGTCTAGGAGGCCCGAATGATACTTTTTGAAGCTTTCTGAGCGAAAAAAAAATTTTCAATTTTTGAAATTTTTTAGAATTTTTGAAAAAAAATTCAACTCCGGGGCTTAAAAATTGGCCAAAACCGGTATCGGCGAGACCCGGAGCTAGGTACCTGAAATTTGTTGTGATAATCGCAGGTTCCTTGTCATAGTCTAGGAGGCCCGAATGATACTTTTTGAAACTTTCTGAGCAAAAAAAAAATTTTCAATTTTTTGAAATTTTTTAGAATTTTTGAAAAAAATTCAACTCCGGTACTTAAAAATTGGCCAAAACCAGTATCGGCGAGACCCGGAGCTAGGTACCTGAAATTTTTTGTGATAATCGCAGGTTTCTTGTCATAGTCTAGGAGGCCCGAATGATACTTTTTAAAGCTTTCTGAGTGAAAAAAAAATTTTCAATTTTTGAAATTTTTTAGAATTTTTGAAAAAAAATTCAACTCCGGGGCTTAAAAATTGGCCAAAACCGGTATCGGCGAGACCCGGAGCTAGGTACCTGAAATTTGTTGTGATAATCGCAGGTTCCTTGTCATAGTCTAGGAGGCCCGAATGATACTTTTTGAAGCTTTCTGAGCGAAAACAAAATTTTCAATTTTTGAAATTGTTTAGAATTTTCGAAAAAAATTCAACTCCGGGGCTTAAAAATTGGCCAAAACCGGTATCGGCGAGACCCGGAGCTAGGTACCTGAAATTTTTTGTGATAATCGCAGGTTCCTTGTCATAGTCTAGGAGGCCCAAATGATACTTTTTGAAGCTTTCCGAGCGAAAACAAAATTTTCTATATTTGAAATTTTTTAGAATTTTTGAAAAAAATTCAACTCCGGGGCTTAAAAATTGGCCAAAACCGGTATCGGCGAGACCCGGAGCTAGGTACCTGAAATTTTTTGTGATAATCGCAGGTTCCTTGACATAGTCTAGGAGGCCCGAATGATACTTTTTGAAGCTTTCTGAGCGAAAAAAAAATTTTCAATTTTTGAAATTTTTTAGAATTTTCGAAAAAAATCAACTACGGGGCTTAAAAATTGGCCAAAACCGGTATCGGCGAGACCCGGAGCTAGGTACCTGAAATTTGTTGTGATAATCGCAGGTTCCTTGTCATAGTCTAGGAGGCCCGAATGATGCTTTTTGAAGCTTTCTGAGCAAAAAAAAAATTTTCAATTTTTGAAATTTTTTAGAATTTTTGAAAAAAAATTCAACTCCGGGGCTTAAAAATTGGCCAAAACCGGTATCGGCGAGACCCGGAGCTAGGTACGTGAATATTTTTGTGATAATCGCAGGTTCCTTGTCATAGTCTAGGAGGCCCGAATGATGCTTTTTGAAGCTTTCTGAGCGAAAAAAAAATTTCAATTTTTTGAAATTTTTTAGAATTTTTGAAAAAAATTCAACTCCGGGGCTTAAAAATTGGCCAAAACCGGTATCGGCGAGACCCGGAGCTAGGTACCTGAAATTTTTTGTGATAATCGCAGGTTCCTTGTCATAGTCTAGGAGGCCCGAATGATACTTTTTGAAGCTTTCTGAGCGAAAAAAAAAATTTCAATTTTAGAAATTTTTTGGAATTTTTGAAAAAAATTCAACTCCGGTACTTAAAAATTGGCCAAAACCAGTATCGGCGAGACCCGGAGCTAGGTACCTGAAATTTTTTGTGATAATCGCAGGTTTCTTGTCATAGTCTAGGAGGCCCGAATGATACTTTTTAAAGCTTTCTGAGTGAAAAAAAAATTTTCAATTTTTGAAGTTTTTTAGAATTTTTGAAAAAAAATTCAACTCCGGGGCTTAAAAATTGGCCAAAACCGGTATCGGCGAGACCCGGAGCTAGGTACCTGAAATTTTTTGTGATAATCGCAGGTTCCTTGTCATAGTCTAGGAGGCCCGAATGATACTTTTTGAAGCTTTCTGAGCGAAAAAAAAATTTTCAATTTTTAAAATTTTTTAGAATTTTAGAAAAAAATTTAACTCCGGGGCTTAAAAATTGGCCAAAACCGGTATCGGCGAGACCCGGAGCTAGGTACCTGAAATTTTTTGTGATAATCGCAGGTTCCTTGTCATAGTCTAGGAGGCCCGAATGATACTTTTTGAAGCTTTCTGAGCGAAAAAAAAATTTTCAATTTTTGAAATTTTTTAGAATTTTTGAAAAAAAATTCAACTCCGGGGCTTAAAAATTGGCCAAAACCGGTATCGGCGAGACCCGGAGCTAGGTACCTGAAATTTGTTGTGATAATCGCAGGTTCCTTGTCATAGTCTAGGAGGCCCGAATGATACTTTTTGAAACTTTCTGAGCAAAAAAAAAATTTTCAATTTTTTGAAATTTTTTAGAATTTTTGAAAAAAATTCAACTCCGGTACTTAAAAATTGGCCAAAACCAGTATCGGCGAGACCCGGAGCTAGGTACCTGAAATTTTTTGTGATAATCGCAGGTTTCTTGTCATAGTCTAGGAGGCCCGAATGATACTTTTTAAAGCTTTCTGAGTGAAAAAAAAATTTTCAATTTTTGAAATTTTTTAGAATTTTTGAAAAAAAATTCAACTCCGGGGCTTAAAAATTGGCCAAAACCGGTATCGGCGAGACCCGGAGCTAGGTACCTGAAATTTGTTGTGATAATCGCAGGTTCCTTGTCATAGTCTAGGAGGCCCGAATGATACTTTTTGAAGCTTTCTGAGCGAAAACAAAATTTTCAATTTTTGAAATTGTTTAGAATTTTCGAAAAAAATTCAACTCCGGGGCTTAAAAATTGGCCAAAACCGGTATCGGCGAGACCCGGAGCTAGGTACCTGAAATTTTTTGTGATAATCGCAGGTTCCTTGTCATAGTCTAGGAGGCCCAAATGATACTTTTTGAAGCTTTCCGAGCGAAAACAAAATTTTCTATTTTTGAAATTTTTTAGAATTTTTGAAAAAAATTCAACTCCGGGGCTTAAAAATTGGCCAAAACCGGTATCGGCGAGACCCGGAGCTAGGTACCTGAAATTTTTTGTGATAATCGCAGGTTCCTTGACATAGTCTAGGAGGCCCGAATGATACTTTTTGAAGCTTTCTGAGCGAAAAAAAAATTTTCAATTTTTGAAATTTTTTAGAATTTTCGAAAAAAATCAACTACGGGGCTTAAAAATTGGCCAAAACCGGTATCGGCGAGACCCGGAGCTAGGTACCTGAAATTTGTTGTGATAATCGCAGGTTCCTTGTCATAGTCTAGGAGGCCCGAATGATGCTTTTTGAAGCTTTCTGAGCAAAAAAAAAATTTTCAATTTTTGAAATTTTTTAGAATTTTTGAAAAAAAATTCAACTCCGGGGCTTAAAAATTGGCCAAAACCGGTATCGGCGAGACCCGGAGCTAGGTACGTGAAAATTTTTGTGATAATCGCAGGTTCCTTGTCATAGTCTAGGAGGCCCGAATGATACTTTTTGAAGCTTTCTGAGCGAAAAAAAAAGTTTCAATTTTTGAAATTTTTTAGAATTTTAGAAAAAAATTCAACTCCGGGGCTTAAAAATTGGCCAAAACCGGTATCGGCGAGACTCGGAGCTAGGTCTCTGAAATTTTTTGTGATAATCGCAGGTTCCTTGTCATAGTCTAGGAGGCCCGAATGATACTTTTTGAAGCTTTCTGAGCGAAAACAAAATTTTCAATTTTTGAAATTGTTTAGAATTTTTGAAAAAAATTCAACTCCGGGGCTTAAAAATTGGCCAAAACCGGTATCGGCGAGACCCGGAGCTAGGTACCTGAAATTTTTTGTGATAATCGCAGGTTCCTTGTCATAGTCTAGGAGGCCCAAATGATACTTTTTGAAGCTTTCTGAGCGAAAAAAAAAATTTTCAATTTTTTAAAATTTTTTAGAATTTTCGAAAAAAATTCAACTCCGGGGCTTAAAAATTGGCCAAAACCGGTATCGGCGAGACCCGGAGCTAGGTACCTGAAATTTTTTGTGATAATCGCAGGTTCCTTGTCATAGTCTAGGAGGCCCGAATGATACTTTTTGAAGCTTTCTGAGCAAAAAAAAAATTTTCTATTTTTGAAATTTTTTAGAATTTTCGAAAAAAATTCAACTCCGGGGCTTAAAAATTGGCCAAAACCGGTATCGGCGAGACCCGGAGCTAGGTACCTGACATTTATTGTGATAATCGCAGGTTCCTTGTCATAGTCTAGGAGGCCCGAATGATACTTTTTGAAGCTTTCTGAGCGAAAACAAAATTTTCAATTTTTGAAATTTTTTAGAATTTTCGAAAAAAATTTAACTCCGGGGCTTAAAAATTGGCCAAAACCGGTATCGGCGAGACCCGGAGCTAGGTACCTGAAATTTTTTGTGATAATCGCAGGTTCCTTGTCATAGTCTAGGAGGCCCGAATGATACTTTTTGAAGCTTTCTGAGCGAAAAAAAAATTTTCAATTTTTGAAATTTTTTAGACTTTTTGAAAAAAATTCAACTCCGGGGCTAAAAAATTGGCCAAAACCGGTACGGCGAGACCCGAAGCTAGGTACCTGAAATTTTTTGTGATAATCGCAGGTTCCTTGTCATAGTCTAGGAGGCCCGAATGATACTTTTTGAAGCTTTCTGAGCGAAAAAAAAATTTTCAATTTTTGAAATTTTTTAGAATTTTCGAAAAAAATTCAACTCCGGGGCTTAAAAATTGGCCAAAACCGGTATCGGCGAGACCCGGAGCTAGGTACCTGACATTTTTTGTGATAATCGCAGGTTCCTTGTCATAGTCTAGGAGGCCCGAATGATACTTTTTGAAGCTTTCTGAGCGAAAAAAAAATTTCAATTTTTGAAATTTTTTAGAATTTTTGAAAAAAATTCAACTCCGGGGCTTAAACATTGGCCAAAACCGGTATCGGCGAGACCCGGAGCTAGGTACCTGAAATTTTTTGTGATAATCGCAGGTTTCTTGTCATAGTCTAGGAGGCCCGAATGATACTTTTTGAAGCTTTCTGAGCGAAAAAAAAAAATTTCAATTTTTGAAATTTTTTAGAATTTTTGAAAAAAAATTCAACTCCGGGGCTTAAAAATTGGCCAAAACCGGTATCGGCGAGACCCGGAGCTAGTTACCTGACATATTTTGTGATAATCGCAGGTTCTTTGTCATAGTCTAGAAGGCCCGAATGATACTTTTTGAAGCTTTCTGAGCGAAAAAAAAATTTTCAATTTTTGAAATTTTTTAGAATTTTCGAAAAAAATTCAACTCCGGGGCTTAAAAATTGGCCAAAACCGGTATCGGCGAGACCCGGAGCTAGGTACCTGAAATTTTTTGTGATAATCGCAGGTTTCTTGTCATAGTCTAGGAGGCCCGAATGATACTTTTTGAAGCTTTCTGAACGAAAAAAATTTTTTTCAATTTTTGAAATGTTTTAGAATTTTTGAAAAAAATTCAACTCCGGGGCTTAAAAATTGGCCAAAACCGGTATCGGCGAGACCCGGAGCTAGGTACCTGAAATTTTTTGTGATAATCGCAGGTTCCTTGTCATAGTCTAGGAGGCCCGAATGATACTTTTTGAAGCTTTCTGAGCGAAAACAAATTTTCAATTTTTGAAATTTTTTTACAATTTTCGAAAAAAACTTCAACTCCGGGGCTTAAAAATTGGCCAAAACCGGTATCGGCGAGACCCGAAGCTAGGTACCTGAAATTTTTTGTGATAATCGCAGGTTCCTTGTCATAGTCTAGGAGGCCCGAATGATACTTTTTGAAGCTTTCTGAGCAAACAAAAAATTTTCAATTTTTGAAATTTTTTAGAATTTTTGAAAAAAATTCAACTCCGGGGCTTAAAAATTGGCCAAAACCGGTATCGGCGAGACCCGAAGCTAGGTACCTGACATTTTTTGTGATAATCGCAGGTTCCTTTTCATAGTCTAGGAGGCCCGAATGATACTTTTTGAAGCTTTCTGAGCGAAAAAAAAATTTCAATTTTTGAAATTTTTTAGAATTTTTGAAAAAAAATCAACTCCGGGGCTTTAAAATTGGCCAAAACCGGTATCGGCGAGACCCGGAGCTAGGTACCTGAAATTTTTTGTGATAATCGCAGGTTCCTTGTCATAGTCTAGGAGGCCCGAATGATACTTTTTGAAGCTTTCTGAGCGAAAAAAAAATTTCAATTTTTGAAATTTTTTAGACTTTTTGAAAAAAATTCAACTCCGTGGCTTAAAAATTGGCCAAAACCGGTATCGGCGAGACCCGGAGCTAGGTACCTGAAATTTTTTGTGATAATCGCAGGTTCCTTGTCATAGTCTAGGAGGCCCGAATGATACTTTTTGAAGCTTTCTGGGCGAAAAAAAAATTTTCAATTTTTGAAATTTTTTAGAATTTTTGAAAAAAATTCAACTCCGGGGCTTAAAAATTGGCCAAAACCGGTATCGGCGAGACCCGGAGCTAGGTACCTGACATTTTTTGTGATAATCGCAGGTTCCTTGTCATAGTCTAGGAGGCCCAAATGATACTTTTTGAAGCTTTCTGAGCGAAAAAAAAAATTTTCAATTTTTTAAAATTTTTTAGAATTTTCGAAAAAAATTCAACTCCGGGGCTTAAAAATTGGCCAAAACCGGTATCGGCGAGACCCGGAGCTAGGTACCTGACATTTTTTGTGATAATCGCAGGTTCCTTGTCATAGTCTAGGAGGCCCGAATGATACTTTTTGAAGCTTTCTGAGCAAAAAAAAAATTTTCTATTTTTGAAATTTTTTAGAATTTTCGAAAAAAATTCAACTCCGGGGCTTAAAAATTGGCCAAAACCGGTATCGGCGAGACCCGGAGCTAGGTACCTGAAATTTGTTGTGATAATCGCAGGTTCCTTGTCATAGTCTAGGAGGCCCGAATGATACTTTTTGAAACTTTCTGAGCAAAAAAAAAATTTTCAATTTTTTGAAATTTTTTAGAATTTTTGAAAAAAATTCAACTCCGGTACTTAAAAATTGGCCAAAACCAGTATCGGCGAGACCCGGAGCTAGGTACCTGAAATTTTTTGTGATAATCGCAGGTTTCTTGTCATAGTCTAGGAGGCCCGAATGATACTTTTTAAAGCTTTCTGAGTGAAAAAAAAATTTTCAATTTTTGAAATTTTTTAGAATTTTCGAAAAAAAATCAACTCCGGGGCTTAAAAATTGGCCAAAACCGGTATCGGCGAGACCCGGAGCTAGGTACCTGACATTTTTTGTGATAATCGCAGGTTCCTTGTCATGGTCTAGAAGGCCCGAATGATACTTTTTGAAGCTTTCCGAGCGAAAAAAAAAATTTTCAGAATTTTCGAAAAAAAATCAACTCCGGGGCTTAAAAATTGGCCAAAACCGGTATCGGCCAGACCCGGAGCTAGGTACCTGAAATTTTTTGTGATAATCGCAGGTTTCTTGTCATAGTCTAGGAGGCCCGAATGATACTTTTTGAAGCTTTCTGAGCGAAAAAAAAATTTTCAATTTTTGAAATTTTTTAGAATTTTCGAAAAAAATTCAACTCCGGGGCTTAAAAATTGGCCAAAACCGGTATCGGCGAGACCCGCAGCAAGGTAACTGACATTTTTTGTGATAATCGCAGGTTCCTTGTCATAGTCTAGGAGGCCCGAATGATACTTTTTGAAGCTTTCTGAGCAAAAAAAAAATTTTCAATTTTTGAAATTTTTTAGAATTTTCGAAAAAAATTCAACTCCGGGGCTTAAAAATTGGCCAAAACCGGTATCGGCGAGACCCGGAGCTAGGTACCTGACATTTATTGTGATAATCGCAGGTTCCTTGTCATAGTCTAGGAGGCCCGAATGATACTTTTTGAAGCTTTCTGAGCGAAAAAAAAATTTTCAATTTTTGAAATTTTTTAGAATTTTCGAAAAAAAATCATCTCCGGGGCTTTAAAATTGGCCAAAACCGGTATCGGCGAGACCCGGAGCTAGGTACCTGAAATTTTTTGTGATAATCGCAGGTTCCTTGTCATAGTCTAGGAGGCCCGAATGATATTTTTTGAAGCTTTCTGAGCGAAAAAAAAATTTTCAATTTTTGAAATTTTTTAGAATTTTTGAAAAAAAATTCAACTCCGGGGCTTAAAAATTGGCCAAAACCGGTATCGGCGAGACCCGGAGCTAGGTACCTGAAATTTTTTGTGATAATCGCAGGTTCCTTGTCATAGTCTAGGAGGCCCGAATGATACTTTTTGAAGCTTTCCGAGCGAAAAAAAAATTTTCAATTTTTAAAATTTTTCAGAATTTTCGAAAAAAAATCAACTCCGGGGCTTAAAAATTGGCCAAAACCGGTATCGGCGAGACCCGGAGCTAGGTACCTGAAATTTTTTGTGATAATCGCAGGTTCCTTGTCATAGTCTAGGAGGCCCGAATGATACTTTTTGAAGCTTTCCGAGCGAAAAAAAAATTTTCAATTTTTAAAATTTTTCAGAATTTTCGAAAAAAAATCAACTCCGGGGCTTAAAAATTGGCCAAAACCGGTATCGGCGAGACCCGGAGCTAGGTACCTGAAATTTTTTGTGATAATCGCAGGTTTCTTGTCATAGTCTAGGAGGCCCGAATGATACTTTTTGAAGCTTTCTGAGCGAAAAAAAAAAAATTCAATTTTTGAAATTTTTTAGAATTTTTGAAAAAAAATTCAACTCCGGGGCTTAAAAATTGGCCAAAACCGGTATCGGCGAGACCCGGAGCTAGGTACCTGACATTTTTTGTGATAATCGCAGGTTCCTTGTCATAGTCTAGGAGGCCCGAATGATACTTTTTGAAGCTTTCTAAGCAAAAAAAAAAATTTTCAATTTTTGAAATTTTTTAGAATTTTTGAAAAAAATTCAACTCCGGGGCTTAAAAATTGGCCAAAACCGGTATCGGCGAGACCCGGAGCTAGGTACCTGACATTTATTGTGATAATCGCAGGTTCCTTGTCATAGTCTAGGAGGCCCGAATGATACTTTTTGAAGCTTTCTGAGCGAAAACAAAATTTTCAATTTTTGAAATTTTTTAGAATTTTCGAAAAAAATTTAACTCCGGGGCTTAAAAATTGGCCAAAACCGGTATCGGCGAGACCCGGAGCTAGGTACCTGAAATTTTTTGTGATAATCGCAGGTTCCTTGTCATAGTCTAGGAGGCCCGAATGATACTTTTTGAAGCTTTCTGAGCGAAAAAAAAATTTTCAATTTTTGAAATTTTTTAGAATTTTTGAAAAAAAATCAACTCCGGGGCTTAAAAATTGGCCAAAACCGGTATCGGCGAGACCCGGAGCTAGGTACCTGACATTTTTTGTGATAATCGCAGGTTCCTTGTCATAGTCTAGGAGGCCCGAATGATACTTTTTGAAGCTTTCTGAGCGAAAAAAAAATTTTCAATTTTTGAAATTTTTTAGACTTTTTGAAAAAAATTCAACTCCGGGGCTTAAAAATTGGCCAAAACCGGTACGGCGAGACCCGAAGCTAGGTACCTGAAATTTTTTGTGATAATCGCAGGTTCCTTGTCATAGTCTAGGAGGCCCGAATGATACTTTTTGAAGCTTTCTGAGCGAAAAAAAAAATTTCAATTTTTGAAATTTTTTAGAATTTTCGAAAAAAATTCAACTCCGGGGCTTAAAAATTGGCCAAAACCGGTATCGGCGAGACCCGGAGCTAGGTACCTGACATTTTATGTGATAATCGCAGGTTCCTTGTCATAGTCTAGGAGGCCCGAATGATACTTTTTGAAGCTTTCTGAGCGAAAAAAAAATTTCAATTTTTGAAATTTTTTAGAATTTTTGAAAAAAATTCAACTCCGGGGCTTAAAAATTGGCCAAAACCGGTATCGGCGAGACCCGGAGCTAGGTACCTGAAATTTTTTGTGATAATCGCAGGTTCCTTGTCATAGTCTAGGAGGCCCGAATGATACTTTTTGAAGCTTTCTGAGCGAAAAAAAAAATTTCAATTTTTGAAATTTTTTAGAATTTTTGAAAAAAAATTCAACTCCGGGGCTTAAAAATTGGCCAAAACCGGTATCGGCGAGACCCGGAGCTAGTTACCTGACATATTTTGTGATAATCGCAGGTTCTTTGTCATAGTCTAGAAGGCCCGAATGATACTTTTTGAAGCTTTCTGAGCAAAAAAAAAAAATTTTCAATTTTTGAAATTTTTTAGAATTTTCGAAAAAAATTCAACTCCGGGGCTTAAAAATTGGCTAAAACCGGTATCGGCGAGACCCGGAGCTAGGTACCTGACATTTATTGTGATAATCGCAGGTTCCTTGTCATAGTCTAGGAGTCCCGAATGATCCTTTTTGAAGCTTTCTGAGCGAAAAAAAAATTTTCAATTTTTGAAATTTTTTAGAATTTTCGAAAAAAAATCATCTCCGGGGCTTTAAATTGGCCAAAACCGGTATCGGCGAGACCCGGAGCTAGGTACCTGAAATTTTTTGTGATAATCGCAGGTTCCTTGTCATAGTCTAGGAGGCCCGAATGATATTTTTTGAAGCTTTCTGAGCGAAAAAAAAATTTTCAATTTTTGAAATTTTTTAGAATTTTTGAAAAAAAATTCAACTCCGGGGCTTAAAAATTGGCCAAAACCGGTATCGGCGAGACCCGGAGCTAGGTACCTGAAATTTTTTGTGATAATCGCAGGTTCCTTGTCATAGTCTAGGAGGCCCGAATGATACTTTTTGAAGCTTTCCGAGCGAAAAAAAAATTTCAATTTTTAAAATTTTTCAGAATTTTCGAAAAAAAATCAACTCCGGGGCTTAAAAATTGGCCAAAACCGGTATCGGCGAGACCCGGAGCTAGGTACCTGAAATTTTTTGTGATAATCGCAGGTACCTTGTCATAGTCTAGAAGGCCCGAATGATACTTTTTGAAGCTTTCTGAGCGAAAAAAAAAATTCAATTTTTGCAATTTTTTAGAATTTTTGAAAAAAAATTCAACTCCGGGGCTTAAAAATTGGCCAAAACCGGTATCGGCGAAACCCGGAGCTAGGTACCTGAAATTTTTTGTGATAATCGCAGGTTCCTTGTCATAGTCTAGAAGGCCCGAATGATACTTTTTGAAGCTTTCTGAGCGAAAAAAAAATTTTCAATTTTTGAAATTTTTTAGAATTTTTGAAAAAAAATTCAACTCCGGGGCTTAAAAATTGGCCAAAACCGGTATCGGCGACACCCGGAGCTAGGTACCTGAAATTTTTTGTGATAATCGCAGGTTCCTTGTCATAGTCTAGGAGGCCCGAATGATACTTTTTGAAGCTTTCTGAACGAAAAAAAATTTTTTCAATTTTTGAAATGTTTTAGAATTTTTGAAAAAAATTCAACTCCGGGGCTTAAAAATTGGCCAAAACCGGTATCGGCGAGACCCGAAGCTAGGTACCTGAAATTTTTTGTGATAATCGCAGGTTCCTTGTCATAGTCTAGGAGGCCCGAATGATACTTTTTGAAGCTTTCTGAGCGAAAAAAAATTTTCAATTTTTGAAATTTTTTAGAATTTTTGAAAAAAATTCAATTCCGGGGCTTAAAAATTGGCCAAAACCGGTATCGGCGAGACCCGAAGCTAGGTACCTGACATTTTTTGTGATAATCGCAGGTTCCTTGTCATAGTCTAGGAGGCCCGAATGATACTTTTTGAAGCTTTCTGAGCGAAAAAAAAATTTTCAATTTTTGAAATTTTTTTGAATTTTTGAAAAAAAATCAACTCCGGGGCTTAAAAATTGGCCAAACCCGGTATCGGCGAGACCCGGAGCTAGGTACCTGAAATTTTTTGTGATAATCGCAGGTTCCTTGTCATAGTCTAGGAGGCCCGAATGATACTTTTTGAAGCTTTCTGAGCGAAAAAAAAATTTTCAATTTTTGAAATTTTTTTGAATTTTCGAAAAAAATTCAACTCCGGGGCTTAAAAATTGGCCAAAACCGGTATCGGCGAGACCCGGAGCTAGGTACCTGAATTTTTTTGTGATAATCGCAGGTTCCTTGTCATAGTCTAGGAGGCCCGAATGATACTTTTTGAAGCTTTCTGAGCGAAAAAAAAATTTTCAATTTTTGAAATTTTTTAGAATTTTCGAAAAAAATTCAACTCCGGGGCTTGAAAATTGGCCAAAACCGGTATCGGCGAGACCCGGAGCTAGGTACCTGAAATTTTTTGTGATAATCGCAGGTTCCTTGTCATAGTCTAGGAGGCCCGAATGATACTTATTGAAGCTTTCTGAGCGAAAAAAAAAAATTTCAATTTTTGAAATTTTTTAGAATTTTTGAAAAAAATTCAACTCCGGGGCTAAAAATTGGCCAAAACCGGTATCGGCGAGACCCGGAGCTAGGTACCTGAAATTTTTTGTGATAATCACAGGTTCCTTGTCATAGTCTAGGAGGCCCGAATGATACTTTTTGAAGCTTTCTGAGCGAAAAAAAAATTTTCAATTTTTGAAATTTTTTAGAATTTTTGAAAAAAATTCAACTCCGGGGCTTAAAAATTGGCCAAAACCGGTATCGGCGAGACCCGGAGCTAGCTACCTGACATTTTTTGTGATAATCGCAGGTTCCTTGTCATAGTCTAAAAGGCCCGAATGATACTTTTTGAAGCTTTCTGAGCGAAAAAAAAATTTTCAATTTTTGAAATTTTTTAGAATTTTTGAAAAAAATTCAACTCCGGGGCTTAAAAATTGGCCAAAACCGGTATCGGCGAGACCCGGAGCTAGGTACCTGAAATTTTTTGTGATAATCGCAGGTTCCTTGTCATAGTCTAGGAGGCCCGAAAGATACTTTTTGAAGCTTTCTGAGCGAAAAAAAAAATTTCAATTTTTGAAATTTTTTAGAATTTTTGAAAAAAAATTCAACTCCGGGGCTTAAAAATTGGCCAAAACCGGTATCGGCGAGACCCGGAGCTAGGTACCTGAAATTTTTTGTGATAATCGCAGGTTTCTTGTCATAGTCTAGAAGGCCCGAATGATACTTTTTGAAGCTTTCTGAGCGAAAAAAAATTTTCAATTTTTGAAATTTTTTAGAATTTTCGAAAAAAATTCAACTCCGGGGCTTAAAAATTGGCCAAAACCTGTATCGGCGAGACCCGGAGCTAGGTACCTGAAATTTTTTGTGATAATCGCAGGTTCCTTGTCATAGTCTAGGAGGCTCGAATGATACTTTTTGAAGCTTTCTGAGCGAAAAAAAAATTTCAATTTTTGATTTTTTTTTAAATTTTCGAAAAAAATTCAACTCCGGGGCTTACAAATTGGCCAAAACCGGTATCGGCGAGACCCGGAGCTAGGTACCTGAAATTTTTTGTGATAATCGCAGGTTCCTTGTCATAGTCTAGGAGGCCTGAATGATATTTTTTGAAGCTTTCTGAGCGAAAAACAATTTTCAATTTTTGAAATTTTTTAGAATTTTTGAAAAAAAAATCATCTCCGGGGCTTAAAAATTGGCCAAAACCGGTATCAGCGAGACCCGGAGCTAGGTACCTGAAATTTTTGTGATAATCGCAGGTTCCTTGTCATAGTCTAGGAGGCCCGAATGATACTTTTTGAAGCTTTCTGAGCGAAAAAAAATTTCAATTTTTGAAATTTTTTAGAATTTTTGAAAAAAATTCAACTCCGGGGCTTAAAAATTGGCCAAAACCGGTATCAGCGAGACCCGGAGCTAGGTACCTGAAATTTGTTGTGATAATCGCAGGTTCCTTGTCATAGTCTAGGAGGCCCGAATGATACTTTTTGAAGCTTTCCGAGCGAAAACAAAATTTTCAATTTTTGAAATTTTTTCGAATTTTTGAAAAAAATTCAACTCCGGGGCTTTAAAATTGGCCAAAACCGGTATCGGCGAGACCCGGAGCTAGGTACCTGAAATTTTTTGTGATAATCGCAGGTTCCTTGTCATAGTCTAGGAGGCCCGAAAGATACTTTTTGAAGCTTTCTGAGCGAAAAAAAAAATTTCAATTTTTGAAATTTTTTAGAATTTTTGAAAAAAAATTCAACTCCGGGGCTTAAAAATTGGCCAAAACCGGTATCGGCGAGACCCGGAGCTAGGTACCTGAAATTTTTTGTGATAATCGCAGGTTTCTTGTCATAGTCTAGAAGGCCCGAATGATACTTTTTGAAGCTTTCTGAGCGAAAAAAAATTTTCAATTTTTGAAATTTTTTGGAATTTTCGAAAAAAATTCAACTCCGGGGCTTAAAAATTGGCCAAAACCTGTATCGGCGAGACCCGGAGCTAGGTACCTGAAATTTTTTGTGATAATCGCAGGTTCCTTGTCATAGTCTAGGAGGCTCGAATGATACTTTTTGAAGCTTTCTGAGCGAAAAAAAAATTTCAATTTTTGAAATTTTTTTAAATTTTCGAAAAAAATTCAACTCCGGGGCTTAAAAATTGGCCAAAACCGGTATCAGCGAGACCCGGAGCTAGGTACCTGAAATTTGTTGTGATAATCGCAGGTTCCTTGTCATAGTCTAGGAGGCCCGAATGATACTTTTTGAAGCTTTCTGAGCGAAAACAAAATTTTCAATTTTTGAAATTTTTTAGAATTTTTGAAAAAAATTCAACTCCGGGGCTTAAAAATTGGCCAAAACCGGTATCGGCGAGACCCGGAGCTAGGTACCTGAAATTTTTTGTGATAATCGCAGGTTCCTTGTCATAGTCTAGGAGGCCCGAATGATACTTTTTGAAGCTTTTTGAGCGATAAAAAAAAATTCAATTTTTGAAATTTTTTGGAATTTTTGAAAAAAATTCAACTCCGGGGCTTAAAAATTGGCCAAAACCGGTATCGGCGAGACCCGGAGCTAGGTACCTGAAATTTTTTGTGATAATCGCAGGTTCCTTGTCATAGTCTAGGAGGCCCGAATGATACTTTTTGAAGCTTTCTGAGCAAAAAAAAAAAATTTCAATTTTTGAAATTTTTTAGAATTTTTGAAAAAAATTCAACTCCGGGGCTTACAAATTGGCCAAAACCGGTATCGGCCAGACCCGGAGCTAGGTACCTGAAATTTTTTGTGATAATCGCAGGTTCCTTGTCATAGTCTAGGAGGCCCGAATAATACTTTTTGAAGCTTTCTGAGCGAAAAAAAAATTTTCAATTTTTGAAATTTTTTTACAATTTTCGAAAAAAAATTCAACTCCGGGGCTTAAAAATTGGCCAAAACCGGTATCGGCGAGACCCGGAGCTAGGTACCTGAAATTTGTTGTGATAATCGCAGGTTCCTTGTCATAGTCTAGGAGGCCCGAATGATACTTTTTGAAGCTTTCTGAGCGAAAAAAAAATTTTCAATTTTTGAAATTTTTTAGAATTTTTGAAAAAAATTCAACTCCGGGGCTTAAAAATTGGCCAAAACCGGTATCGGCGAGACCCGAAGCTAGGTACCTGAAATTTTTTGTGATACTCGCAGGTTCCTTGTCATAGTCTAGGAGGCACGAATGATACTTTTTGAAGCTTTCTGAGCGAGAAAAAAATTTTCAATTTTTGAAATTGTTTAGAATTTTCGAAAAAAATTCAACTCCGGGGCTTAAAAATTGGCCAAAACCGGTATCGACGTGACCCGGAGCTAGGTACCTGAAATTTTTTGTGATAATCACAGGTTCCTTGTCATAGTCTAGGTGGCCCGAATGATACTTTTTGAAGCTTTCTGAGCGAAAAAAAAATTTTCAATTTTTGAAATTTTTTAGAATTTTCGAAAAAAATTCAACTCCGGGGCTTAAAAATTGGCCAAAACCGGTATCGGCGAGACCCGAAGCTAGGTACCTGAATTTTTTTGTGATAATCGCAGGTTCCTTGTAATAGTCTAGGAGGCCCGAATGATACTTTTTGAAGCTTTCTGGGCGAAAAAAAAATTTTCAATTTTTGAAATTTTTTTGAATTTTTGAAAAAAAATCAACTCCGGGGCTTAAAAATTGGCCAAAACCGGTATCGGCGAGACCCGAAGCTAGGTACCTGAATTTTTTTGTGATAATCGCAGGTTCCTTGTAATAGTCTAGGAGGCCCGAATGATACTTTTTGAAGCTTTCTGAGCGAAAAAAAAATTTTCAATTTTTGATATTTTTTAGAATTTTCGAAAAAAATTCAACTCCGGGGCTTAAAAATTGGCCAAAACCGGTATCGGCGAGACCCGAAGCTAGGTACCTGAATTTTTTTGTGATAATCGCAGGTTCCTTGTAATAGTCTAGGAGGCCCGAATGATACTTTTTGAAGCTTTCTGGGCGAAAAAAAAATTTTCAATTTTTGAAATTTTTTAGAATTTTTGAAAAAAATTCAATTCCGGGGCTTAAAAATTGGCCAAAACCGGTATCGGCGAGACCCGAAGCTAGGTACCTGACATTTTTTGTGATAATCGCAGGTTCCTTGTCATAGTCTAGGAGGCCCGAATGATACTTTTTGAAGCTTTCTGAGCGAAAAAAAAATTTTCAATTTTTGAAATTTTTTTGAATTTTTGAAAAAAATTCAACTCCGGGGCTTAAAAATTGGCCAAAACCGGTATCGGCGAGACCCGAAGCTAGGTACCTGAAATTTTTTGTGATAATCGCAGGTTCCTTGTCATAGTCTAGGAGGCCCGAATGATACTTTTTGAAGCTTTCTGAGCGAAAAAAAAATTTTCAATTTTTGAAATTTTTTAGAATTTTCGAAAAAAATTCAACTCCGGGGCTTAAAAATTGGCCAAAACCGGTATCGGCGAGACCCGGAGCTAGGTACCTGACATTTTTTGTGATAATCGCAGGTTCCTTGTCATAGTCTAGGAGGCCCGAATGATACTTTTTGAAGCTTTCTGAGCGAAAAAAAAATTTTCAATTTTTGAAATATTTTAGAATTTTTGAAAAAAAATTCAACTCCGGGGCTTAAAAATTGGCCAAAACCGGTATCGGCGAGACCCGGAGCTAGGTACCTGAATTTTTTTGTGATAATCGCAGGTTCCTTGTCATAGTCTAGGAGGCCCGAATGATACTTTTTGAAGCTTTCTGAGCGAAAAAAAAAATTTCAATTTTTGAAATTTTTTAGAATTTTTGAAAAAAAATTCAACTCCGGGGCTTAAAAATTGGCCAAAACCGGTATCGGCGAGACCCGGAGCTAGGTAACTGAAATTTTTTGTGATAATCGCAGGTTTCTTGTCATAGTCTAGAAGGCCCGAATGATACTTTTTGAAGCTTTCTGAGCGAAAAAAAATTTTCAATTTTTGAAATTTTTTAGAATTTTCGAAAAAAATTCAACTCCGGGGCTTAAAAATTGGCCAAAACCTGTATCGGCGAGACCCGGAGCTAGGTACCTGAATATTTTTGTGATAATCGCAGGTTCCTTGTCATAGTCTAGGAGGCTCGAATGATACTTTTTGAAGCTTTCTGAGCGAAAAAAAAATTTCAATTTTTGATTTTTTTTTAAATTTTCGAAAAAAATTCAACTCCGGGGCTTACAAATTGGCCAAAACCGGTATCGGCGAGACCCGGAGCTAGGTACCTGAAATTTTTTGTGATAATCGCAGGTTCCTTGTCATAGTCTAGGAGGCCTGAATGATATTTTTTTAAGCTTTCTGAGCGAAAAACAATTTTCAATTTTTGAAATTTTTTAGAATTTTTGAAAAAAAAATCATCTCCGGGGCTTAAAAATTGGCCAAAACCGCTATCGGCCAGACCCGGAGCTAGGTACCTGAAATTTTTTGTGATAATCGCAGGTTCCTTGTCATAGTCTAGGAGGCCCGAATGATACTTTTTGAAGCTTTCTGAGCGAAAAAAAAATTTTCAATTTTTGAAATTTTTTAGAATTTTTGAAAAAAATTCAACTCCGGGGCTTAAAAATTGGCCAAAACCGGTATCAGCGAGACCCGGAACTAGGTACCTGAAATTTGTTGTGATAATCGCAGGTTCCTTGTCATAGTCTAGGAGGCCCGAATGATACTTTTTGAAGCTTTCTGAGCGAAAAAAAAATTTTCAATTTTTGAAATTTTTTTAGAATTTTTGAAAAAAATTCAACTCCGGGGCTTAAAAATTGGCCAAAACCGGTATCAGCGAGACCCGGAACTAGGTACCTGAAATTTGTTGTGATAATCGCAGGTTCCTTGTCATAGTCTAGGAGGCCCGAATGATACTTTTTGAAGCTTTCTGAGCGAAAAAAAAATTTTCAATTTTTGAAATTTTTTAGAATTTTTGAAAAAAATTCAACTCCGGGGCTTAAAAATTGGCCAAAACCGGTATCAGCGAGACCCGGAGCTAGGTACCTGAAATTTGTTGTGATAATCGCAGGTTCCTTGTCATAGTCTAGGAGGCCCGAATGATACTTTTTGAAGCTTTCCGAGCGAAAACAAAATTTTCAATTTTTGAAATTTTTTCGAATTTTTGAAAAAAATTCAACTCCGGGGCTTTAAAATTGGCCAAAACCGGTATCGGCGAGACCCGGAGCTAGGTACCTGAAATTTTTTGTGATAATCGCAGGTTCCTTGTCATAGTCTAGGAGGCCCGAAAGATACTTTTTGAAGCTTTCTGAGCGAAAAAAAAAATTTCAATTTTTGAAATTTTTTAGAATTTTTGAAAAAAAATTCAACTCCGGGGCTTAAAAATTGGCCAAAACCGGTATCGGCGAGACCCGGAGCTAGGTACCTGAAATTTTTTGTGATAATCGCAGGTTTCTTGTCATAGTCTAGAAGGCCCGAATGATACTTTTTGAAGCTTTCTGAGCGAAAAAAAATTTTCAATTTTTGAAATTTTTTGGAATTTTCGAAAAAAATTCAACTCCGGGGCTTAAAAATTGGCCAAAACCTGTATCGGCGAGACCCGGAGCTAGGTACCTGAAATTTTTTGTGATAATCGCAGGTTCCTTGTCATAGTCTAGGAGGCTCGAATGATACTTTTTGAAGCTTTCTGAGCGAAAAAAAAATTTTCAATTTTTGAAATTTTTTTAAATTTTCGAAAAAAATTCAACTCCGGGGCTTAAAAATTGGCCAAAACCGGTATCAGCGAGACCCGGAGCTAGGTACCTGAAATTTGTTGTGATAATCGCAGGTTCCTTGTCATAGTCTAGGAGGCCCGAATGATACTTTTTGAAGCTTTCTGAGCGAAAACAAAATTTTCAATTTTTGAAATTTTTTAGAATTTTTGAAAAAAATTCAACTCCGGGGCTTAAAAATTGGCCAAAACCGGTATCGGCGAGACCCGGAGCTAGGTACCTGAAATTTTTTGTGATAATCGCAGGTTCCTTGTCATAGTCTAGGAGGCCCGAATGATACTTTTTGAAGCTTTTTGAGCGATAAAAAAAAATTCAATTTTTGAAATTTTTTGGAATTTTTGAAAAAAATTCAACTCCGGGGCTTAAAAATTGGCCAAAACCGGTATCGGCGAGACCCGGAGCTAGGTACCTGAAATTTTTTGTGATAATCGCAGGTTCCTTGTCATAGTCTAGGAGGCCCGAATGATACTTTTTGAAGCTTTCTGAGCAAAAAAAAAAATTTCAATTTTTGAAATTTTTTAGAATTTTTGAAAAAAATTCAACTCCGGGGCTTACAAATTGGCCAAAACCGGTATCGGCCAGACCCGGAGCTAGGTACCTGAAATTTTTTGTGATAATCGCAGGTTCCTTGTCATAGTCTAGGAGGCCCGAATAATACTTTTTGAAGCTTTCTGAGCGAAAAAAAAAGTTTCAATTTTTGAAATTTTTTTACAATTTTCGAAAAAAAATTCAACTCCGGGGCTTAAAAATTGGCCAAAACCGGTATCGGCGAGACCCGGAGCTAGGTACCTGAAATTTGTTGTGATAATCGCAGGTTCCTTGTCATAGTCTAGGAGGCCCGAATGATACTTTTTGAAGCTTTCTGAGCGAAAAAAAAATTTTCAATTTTTGAAATTTTTTAGAATTTTTGAAAAAAATTCAACTCCGGGGCTTAAAAATTGGCCAAAACCGGTATCGGCGAGACCCGAAGCTAGGTACCTGAAATTTTTTGTGATACTCGCAGGTTCCTTGTCATAGTCTAGGAGGCACGAATGATACTTTTTGAAGCTTTCTGAGCGAGAAAAAAATTTTCAATTTTTGAAATTGTTTAGAATTTTCGAAAAAAATTCAACTCCGGGGCTTAAAAATTGGCCAAAACCGGTATCGGCGAGACCCGGAGCTAGGTACCTGAAATTTTTTGTGATAATCACAGGTTCCTTGTCATAGTCTAGGTGGCCCGAATGATACTTTTTGAAGCTTTCTGAGCGAAAAAAAAATTTTCAATTTTTGAAATTTTTTAGAATTTTCGAAAAAAATTCAACTCCGGGGCTTAAAAATTGGCCAAAACCGGTATCGGCGAGACCCGAAGCTAGGTACCTGAATTTTTTTGTGATAATCGCAGGTTCCTTGTAATAGTCTAGGAGGCCCGAATGATACTTTTTGAAGCTTTCTGGGCGAAAAAAAAATTTTCAATTTTTGAAATTTTTTTGAATTTTTGAAAAAAAATCAACTCCGGGGCTTAAAAATTGGCCAAAACCGGTATCGGCGAGACCCGAAGCTAGGTACCTGAATTTTTTTGTGATAATCGCAGGTTCCTTGTAATAGTCTAGGAGGCCCGAATGATACTTTTTGAAGCTTTCTGAGCGAAAAAAAAATTTTCAATTTTTGATATTTTTTAGAATTTTCGAAAAAAATTCAACTCCGGGGCTTAAAAATTGGCCAAAACCGGTATCGGCGAGACCCGAAGCTAGGTACCTGAATTTTTTTGTGATAATCGCAGGTTCCTTGTAATAGTCTAGGAGGCCCGAATGATACTTTTTGAAGCTTTCTGGGCGAAAAAAAAATTTTCAATTTTTGAAATTTTTTAGAATTTTTGAAAAAAAATCAATTCCGGGGCTTAAAAATTGGCCAAAACCGGTATCGGCGAGACCCGAAGCTAGGTACCTGACATTTTTTGTGATAATCGCAGGTTCCTTGTCATAGTCTAGGAGGCCCGAATGATACTTTTTGAAGCTTTCTGAGCGAAAAAAAAATTTTCAATTTTTGAAATTTTTTTGAATTTTTGAAAAAAAATCAACTCCGGGGCTTAAAAATTGGCCAAAACCGGTATCGGCGAGACCCGAAGCTAGGTACCTGAAATTTTTTGTGATAATCGCAGGTTCCTTGTCATAGTCTAGGAGGCCCGAATGATACTTTTTGAAGCTTTCTGAGCGAAAGAAAAATTTTCAATTTTTGAAATTTTTTAGAATTTTCGAAAAAAATTCAACTCCGGGGCTTAAAAATTGGCCAAAACCGGTATCGGCGAGACCCGGAGCTAGGTACCTGACATTTTTTGTGATAATCGCAGGTTCCTTGTCATAGTCTAGGAGGCCCGAATGATACTTTTTGAAGCTTTCTGAGCGAAAAAAAAATTTTAAATTTTTGAAATTTTTTAGAATTTTTGAAAAAAAATTCAACTCCGGGGCTTAAAAATTGGCCAAAACCGGTATCGGCGAGACCCGGAGCTAGGTACCTGAATTTTTTTGTGATAATCGCAGGTTCCTTGTCATAGTCTAGGAGGCCCGAATGATACTTTTTGAAGCTTTCTGAGCGAAAAAAAAAATTTCAATTTTTGAAATTTTTTAGAATTTTTGAAAAAAAATTCAACTCCGGGGCTTAAAAATTGGCCAAAACCGGTATCGGCGAGACCCGGAGCTAGGTAACTGAAATTTTTTGTGATAATCGCAGGTTTCTTGTCATAGTCTAGAAGGCCCGAATGATACTTTTTGAAGCTTTCTGAGCGAAAAAAAAATTTTCAATTTTTGAAATTTTTTAGAATTTTCGAAAAAAATTCAACTCCGGGGCTTAAAAATTGGCCAAAACCTGTATCGGCGAGACCCGGAGCTAGGTACCTGAAATTTTTTGTGATAATCGCAGGTTCCTTGTCATAGTCTAGGAGGCTCGAATGATACTTTTTGAAGCTTTCTGAGCGAAAAAAAAATTTCAATTTTTGATTTTTTTTTAAATTTTCGAAAAAAATTCAACTCCGGGGCTTACAAATTGGCCAAAACCGGTATCGGCGAGACCCGGAGCTAGGTACCTGAAATTTTTTGTGATAATCGCAGGTTCCTTGTCATAGTCTAGGAGGCCTGAATGATATTTTTTTAAGCTTTCTGAGCGAAAAACAATTTTCAATTTTTGAAATTTTTTAGAATTTTTGAAAAAAAAATCATCTCCGGGGCTTAAAAATTGGCCAAAACCGCTATCGGCCAGACCCGGAGCTAGGTACCTGAAATTTTTTGTGATAATCGCAGGTTCCTTGTCATAGTCTAGGAGGCCCGAATGATACTTTTTGAAGCTTTCTGAGCGAAAAAAAAATTTTCAATTTTTGAAATTTTTTAGAATTTTTGAAAAAAATTCAACTCCGGGGCTTAAAAATTGGCCAAAACCGGTATCAGCGAGACCCGGAACTAGGTACCTGAAATTTGTTGTGATAATCGCAGGTTCCTTGTCATAGTCTAGGAGGTCCGAATGATACTTTTTGAAGCTTTCCGAGCGAAAACAAAATTTTCAATTTTTGAAATTTTTTCGAATTTTTGAAAAAAATTCAACTCCGGGGCTTTAAAATTGGCCAAAACCGGTATCGGCGAGACCCGGAGCTAGGTACCTGAAATTTTTTGTGATAATCGCAGGTTCCTTGTCATAGTCTAGGAGGCCCGAAAGATACTTTTTGAAGCTTTCTGAGCGAAAAAAAAATTTCAATTTTTTGAAATTTTTTAGAAGTTTTGAAAAAAAATTCAACTCCGGGGCTTAAAAATTGGCCAAAACCGGTATCGGCGAGACCCGGAGCTAGGTACCTGAAATTTTTTGTGATAATCGCAGGTTTCTTGTCATAGTCTAGAAGGCCCGAATGATACTTTTTGAAGCTTTCTAAGCGAAAAAAAATTTTCAATTTTTGAAATTTTTTGGAATTTTCGAAAAAAATTCAACTCCGGGGGCTTAAAAATTGGCCAAAACCTGTATCGGCGAGACCCGGAGCTAGGTACCTGAAATTTTTTGTGATAATCGCAGGTTCCTTGTCATAGTCTAGGAGGCTCGAATGATACTTTTTGAAGCTTTCTGAGCGAAAAAAAAATTTCAATTTTTGAAATTTTTTTAAATTTTCGAAAAAAATTCAACTCCGGGGCTTAAAAATTGGCCAAAACCGGTATCAGCGAGACCCGGAGCTAGGTACCTGAAATTTGTTGTGATAATCGCAGGTTCCTTGTCATAGTCTAGGAGGCCCGAATGATACTTTTTGAAGCTTTCTGAGCAAAAAAAAAAAATTTCAATTTTTGAAATTTTTTAGAATTTTTGAAAAAAATTCAACTCCGGGGCTTACAAATTGGCCAAAACCGGTATCGGCGAGACCCGGAGCTAGGTACCTGAAATTTTTTGTGATAATCGCAGGTTCCTTGTCATAGTCTAGGAGGCCCGAATGATACTTTTTGAAGCTTTTTGAGCGATAAAAAAAAATTCAATTTTTGAAATTTTTTAGAATTTTTGAAAAAAATTCAACTCCGGGGCTTACAAATTGGCCAAAACCGGTATCGGCCAGACCCGGAGCTAGGTACCTGAAATTTTTTGTGATAATCGCAGGTTCCTTGTCATAGTCTAGGAGGCCCGAATGATACTTTTTGAAGCTTTCTGAGCAAAAAAAAAAAATTTCAATTTTTGAAATTTTTTAGAATTTTTGAAAAAAATTCAACTCCGGGGCTTACAAATTGGCCAAAACCGGTATCGGCCAGACCCGGAGCTAGGTACCTGAAATTTTTTGTGATAATCGCAGGTTCCTTGTCATAGTCTAGGAGGCCCGAATAATACTTTTTGAAGCTTTCTGAGCGAAAAAAAAAGTTTCAATTTTTGAAATTTTTTTACAATTTTCGAAAAAAAATTCAACTCCGGGGCTTAAAAATTGGCCAAAACCGGTATCGGCGAGACCCGGAGCTAGGTACCCTGAAATTTGTTGTGATAATCGCAGGTTCCTTGTCATAGTCTAGGAGGCCCGAATGATACTTTTTGAAGCTTTCTGAGCGAAAAAAAAATTTTCAATTTTTGAAATTTTTTAGAATTTTTGAAAAAAATTCAACTCCGGGGCTTAAAAATTGGCCAAAACCGGTATCGGCGAGACCCGAAGCTAGGTACCTGAAATTTTTTGTGATACTCGCAGGTTCCTTGTCATAGTCTAGGAGGCACGAATGATACTTTTTGAAGCTTTCTGAGCGAGAAAAAAATTTTCAATTTTTGAAATTGTTTAGAATTTTCGAAAAAAATTCAACTCCGGGGCTTAAAAATTGGCCAAAACCGGTATCGCGTGACCCGGAGCTAGGTACCTGAAATTTTTTGTGATAATCACAGGTTCCTTGTCATAGTCTAGGTGGCCCGAATGATACTTTTTGAAGCTTTCTGAGCGAAAAAAAAATTTTCAATTTTTGAAATTTTTTAGAATTTTCGAAAAAAATTCAACTCCGGGGCTTAAAAATTGGCCAAAACCGGTATCGGCGAGACCCGGAGCTAGGTACCTGAAATTTTTTGTGATAATCGCAGGTTCCTTGTCATAGTCTAGGAGGCCCGAATGATTCTTTATGAAGCTTTCTGAGCGAAAAAAAATTTTCAATTTTTGAAATTTTTTAGAATTTTCGAAAAAAATCAACTCCGGGGCTTAAAAATTGGCCAAAACCGGTATCGGCGAGACCCGGAGCTAGGTACCTGAAATTTTTGGTGATAATCGCAGGTTCCTTGTCATAGTCTAGGAGGCCCGAATGATGCTTTTTGAAGCTTTCTGAGCGAAAAAAAAATTTCAATTTTTTGAAATTTTTTAGAATTTTTGAAAAATATTCAACTCCGGGGCTTAAAAATTGGCCAAAACCGGTATCGGCGAGACCCGGAGCTAGGTACCTGAAATTTTTTGTGATAATCGCAGGTTCCTTGTCATAGTCTAGGAGGCCCGAATGATACTTTTTGAAGCTTTCTGAGCGAAAAAAAAATTTTCAATTTTTGAAATTTTTTAGAATTTTTGAAAAAAATTCAACTCCGGGACTTAAAAATTGGCCAAAACCGGTATCGGCGAGACCCGAAGCTAGGTACCTGACATTTTTTGTGATAATCGCAGGTTCCTTGTCATAGTCTAGGAGGCCCGAATGATACTTTTTGAAGCTTTCTGAGCGAAAAAAAAATTTTCAATTTTTGAAATTTTTTTGAATTTTTGAAAAAAAATCAACTCCGGGGCTTAAAAATTGGCCAAAACCGGTATCGGCGAGACCCGAAGCTAGGTACCCTGAAATTTTTTGTGATAATCGCAGGTTCCTTGTCATAGTCTAGGAGGCCCGAATGATACTTTTTGAAGCTTTCTGAGCGAAAGAAAAATTTTCAATTTTTGAAATTTTTTAGAATTTTCGAAAAAAAATTCAACTCCGGGGCTTAAAAATTGGCCAAAACCGGTATCGGCGAGACCCGGAGCTAGGTACCTGACATTTTTTGTGATAATCGCAGGTTCCTTGTCATAGTCTAGGAGGCCCGAATGATACTTTTTGAAGCTTTCTGAGCGAAAAAAAAATTTTCAATTTTTGAAATTTTTTAGAATTTTTGAAAAAAAATTCAACTCCGGGGCTTAAAAATTGGCCAAAACCGGTATCGGCGAGACCCGGAGCTAGGTACCTGAAATTTTTTGTGATAATCGCAGGTTCCTTGTCATAGTCTAGGAGGCCCGAATGATACTTTTTGAAGCTTTCTGAGCGAAAAAAAAAATTTCAATTTTTGAAATTTTTTAGAATTTTTGAAAAAAAATTCAACTCCGGGGCTTAAAAATTGGCCAAAACCGGTATCGGCGAGACCCGGAGCTAGGTAACTGAAATTTTTTGTGATAATCGCAGGTTTCTTGTCATAGTCTAGAAGGCCCGAATGATACTTTTTGAAGCTTTCTGAGCGAAAAAAAATTTTCAATTTTTGAAATTTTTTAGAATTTTCGAAAAAAATTCAACTCCGGGGCTTAAAAATTGGCCAAAACCTGTATCGGCGAGACCCGGAGCTAGGTACCTGAAATTTTTTGTGATAATCGCAGGTTCCTTGTCATAGTCTAGGAGGCTCGAATGATACTTTTTGAAGCTTTCTGAGCGAAAAAAAAATTTCAATTTTTGATTTTTTTTTAAATTTTCGAAAAAAATTCAACTCCGGGGCTTACAAATTGGCCAAAACCGGTATCGGCGAGACCCGGAGCTAGGTACCTGAAATTTTTTGTGATAATCGCAGGTTCCTTGTCATAGTCTAGGAGGCCTGAATGATATTTTTTTAAGCTTTCTGAGCGAAAAACAATTTTCAATTTTTGAAATTTTTTAGAATTTTTGAAAAAAAAATCATCTCCGGGGCTTAAAAATTGGCCAAAACCGCTATCGGCCAGACCCGGAGCTAGGTACCTGAAATTTTTTGTGATAATCGCAGGTTCCTTGTCATAGTCTAGGAGGCCCGAATGATACTTTTTGAAGCTTTCTGAGCGAAAAAAAAATTTTCAATTTTTGAAATTTTTTAGAATTTTTGAAAAAAATTCAACTCCGGGGCTTAAAAATTGGCCAAAACCGGTATCAGCGAGACCCGGAACTAGGTACCTGAAATTTGTTGTGATAATCGCAGGTTCCTTGTCATAGTCTAGGAGGTCCGAATGATACTTTTTGAAGCTTTCCGAGCGAAAACAAAATTTTCAATTTTTGAAATTTTTTCGAATTTTTGAAAAAAATTCAACTCCGGGGCTTTAAAATTGGCCAAAACCGGTATCGGCGAGACCCGGAGCTAGGTACCTGAAATTTTTTGTGATAATCGCAGGTTCCTTGTCATAGTCTAGAAGGCCCGAAAGATACTTTTTGAAGCTTTCTGAGCGAAAAAAAAATTTCAATTTTTTGAAATTTTTTAGAATTTTTGAAAAAAAATTCAACTCCGGGGCTTAAAAATTGGCCAAAACCGGTATCGGCGAGACCCGGAGCTAGGTACCTGAAATTTTTTGTGATAATCGCAGGTTTCTTGTCATAGTCTAGAAGGCCCGAATGATACTTTTTGAAGCTTTCTAAGCGAAAAAAAATTTTCAATTTTTGAAATTTTTTGGAATTTTCGAAAAAAATTCAACTCCGGGGCTTAAAAATTGGCCAAAACCTGTATCGGCGAGACCCGGAGCTAGGTACCTGAAATTTTTTGTGATAATCGCAGGTTCCTTGTCATAGTCTAGGAGGCTCGAATGATACTTTTTGAAGCTTTCTGAGCGAAAAAAAAATTTCAATTTTTGAAATTTTTTTAAATTTTCGAAAAAAATTCAACTCCGGGGCTTAAAAATTGGCCAAAACCGGTATCAGCGAGACCCGGAGCTAGGTACCTGAAATTTTTTGTGATAATCGCAGGTTCCTTGTCATAGTCTAGGAGGCCCGAATGATACTTTTTGAAGCTTTCTGAGCAAAAAAAAAAAATTTCAATTTTTGAAATTTTTTAGAATTTTTGAAAAAAATTCAACTCCGGGGCTTACAAATTGGCCAAAACCGGTATCGGCCAGACCCGGAGCTAGGTACCTGAAATTTTTTGTGATAATCGCAGGTTCCTTGTCATAGTCTAGGAGGCCCGAATAATACTTTTTGAAGCTTTCTGAGCGAAAAAAAAAGTTTCAATTTTTGAAATTTTTTTACAATTTTCGAAAAAAATTCAACTCCGGGGCTTAAAAATTGGCCAAAACCGGTATCGGCGAGACCCGGAGCTAGGTACCTGAAATTTGTTGTGATAATCGCAGGTTCCTTGTCATAGTCTAGGAGGCCCGAATGATACTTTTTGAAGCTTTCTGAGCGAAAAAAAAATTTTCAATTTTTGAAATTTTTTAGAATTTTCGAAAAAAATTCAACTCCGGGGCTTAAAAATTGGCCAAAACCGGTATCGGCGAGACCCGGAGCTAGGTACCTGAAATTTTTTGTGATACTCGCAGGTTCCTTGTCATAGTCTAGGAGGCACGAATGATACTTTTTGAAGCTTTCTGAGCGAGAAAAAAATTTTCAATTTTTGAAATTGTTTAGAATTTTCGAAAAAAATTCAACTCCGGGGCTTAAAAATTGGCCAAAACCGGTATCGGCGTGACCCGGAGCTAGGTACCTGAAATTTTTTGTGATAATCACAGGTTCCTTGTCATAGTCTAGGAGGCCCGAATGATACTTTTTGAAGCTTTCTGAGCGAAAAAAAAATTTTCAATTTTTGAAATTTTTTAGAATTTTTGAAAAAAATTCAACTCCGGGGCTTAAAAATTGGCCAAAACCGGTATCGGCGAGACCCGAAGCTAGGTACCTGAATTTTTTTGTGATAATCGCAGGTTCCTTGTAATAGTCTAGGAGGCCCGAATGATACTTTTTGAAGCTTTCTGGGCGAAAAAAAAATTTTCAATTTTTGAAATTTTTTAGAATTTTTGAAAAAAATTCAACTCCGGGGCTTACAAATTGGCCAAAACCGGTATCGGCCAGACCCGGAGCTAGGTACCTGAAATTTTTTGTGATAATCGCAGGTTCCTTGTCATAGTCTAGGAGGCCCGAATAATACTTTTTGAAGCTTTCTGAGCGAAAAAAAAAATTTTCAATTTTTGAAATTTTTTAGAATTTTCGAAAAAAATTCAACTCCGGGGCTTAAAAATTGGCCAAAACCGGTATCGGCGAGACCCGGAGCTAGGTACCTGAAATTTTTTGTGATAATCGCAGGTTCCTTGTCATAGTCTAGGAGGCCCGAATGATACTTTTTGAAGCTTTCTGAGCGACCAAAAAATTTTCAATTTTTGAAATTTTTTAGAATTTTTGAAAAAAATTCAACTCCGGGGCTTAAAAATTGGCCAAAACCGGTATCGGCGAGACCCGAAGCTAGGTACCTGACATTTTTTGTGATAATCGCAGGTTCCTTGTCATAGTCTAGGAGGCCCGAATGATACTTTTTGAAGCTTTCTGAGCGAAAAAAAAATTTTCAATTTTTGAATTTTTTTAGAATTTTTGAAAAAAAATCAACTCCGGGGCCTAAAAATTGGCCAAAACCGGTATCGGCGAGACCCGGAGCTAGGTACCTGAAATTTTTTGTGATAATCGCAGGTTCCTTGTCATAGTCTAGGAGGCCCGAATGATACTTTTTGAAGCTTTCTGAGCGAAAAAAAAATTTTCAATTTTTGAAATGTTTTAGAATTTTCGAAAAAAATTCAACTCCGGGGCTTAAAAATTGGCCAAAACCGGTATCGGCGAGACCCGGAGCTAGGTACCTGAAATTTTTTGTGATAATCGCAGGTTCCTTGTCATAGTCTAGGAGGCCCGAATGATACTTTTTGAAGCTTTCTGAGCGAAAAAAAAATTTTCAATTTTTGAAATTTTTTAGAATTTTTGAAAAAAATTCAACTCCGGGGCTTAAAAATTGGCAAAAACCGGTATCGGCGAGACCCGGAGCTAGGTACCTGACATTTTTTGTGATAATCGCAGGTTCCTTGTCATAGTCTAGGAGGCCCGAATGATACTTTTTGAAGCTTTCTGAGCGAAAAAAAAATTTTCAATTTTTGAAATTTTTTTAAATTTTTGAAAAAAATTCAACTCCGGGGCTTAAAAATTGGCCAAAACCGGTATCGGCGAGACCCGGAGCTAGGTACCTGAAATTTTTTGTGATAATCGCAGGTTCCTTGTCATAGTCTAGGAGGCCCGAAAGATACTTTTTGAAGCTTTCTGAGCGAAAAAAAAAATTTAAATTTTTGAAATTTTTTAGAATTTTTGAAAAAAAATTCAACTCCGGGGCTTAAAAATTGGCCAAAACCGGTATCGGCGAGACCCGGAGCTAGGTAACTGAAATTTTTTGTGATAATCGCAGGTTTCTTGTCATAGTCTAGAAGGCCCGAATGATACTTTTTGAAGCTTTCTGAGCGAAAAAAAATTTTCAATTTTTGAAATTTTTTAGAATTTTCGAAAAAAATTCAACTCCGGGGCTTAAAAATTGGCCAAAACCTGTATCGGCGAGACCCGGAGCTAGGTACCTGAAATTTTTGTGATAATCGCAGGTTCCTTGTCATAGTCTAGGAGGCTCGAATGATACTTTTTGAAGCTTTCTGAGCGAAAAAAAAATTTCAATTTTTGATTTTTTTTTAAATTTTCGAAAAAAATTCAACTCCGGGGCTTACAAATTGGCCAAAACCGGTATCGGCGAGACCCGGAGCTAGGTACCTGAAATTTTTTGTGATAATCGCAGGTTCCTTGTCATAGTCTAGGAGGCCTGAATGATACTTTTTGAAGCTTTCTGAGCGAAAAACAATTTTCAATTTTTGAAATTTTTTAGAATTTTTGAAAAAAAAATCATCTCCGGGGCTTAAAAATTGGCCAAAACCGGTATCGGCGAGACCCGGAGCTAGGTACCTGAAATTTTTTGTGATAATCGCAGGTTTCTTGTCATAGTCTAGAAGGCCCGAATGATACTTTTTGAAGCTTTCTAAGCGAAAAAAAATTTTCAATTTTTGAAATTTTTTGGAATTTTCGAAAAAAATTCAACTCCGGGGCTTAAAAATTGGCCAAAACCTGTATCGGCGAGACCCGGAGCTAGGTACCTGAAATTTTTTGTGATAATCGCAGGTTCCTTGTCATAGTCTAGGAGGCTCGAATGATACTTTTTGAAGCTTTCTGAGCGAAAAAAAAATTTCAATTTTTGAAATTTTTTTAAATTTTCGAAAAAAATTCAACTCCGGGGCTTAAAAATTGGCCAAAACCGGTATCAGCGAGACCCGGAGCTAGGTACCTGAAATTTTTTGTGATAATCGCAGGTTCCTTGTCATAGTCTAGGAGGCCCGAATGATACTTTTTGAAGCTTTCTGAGCAAAAAAAAAAAATTTCAATTTTTGAAATTTTTTAGAATTTTTGAAAAAAATTCAACTCCGGGGCTTACAAATTGGCCAAAACCGGTATCGGCCAGACCCGGAGCTAGGTACCTGAAATTTTTTGTGATAATCGCAGGTTCCTTGTCATAGTCTAGGAGGCCCGAATAATACTTTTTGAAGCTTTCTGAGCGAAAAAAAAAGTTTCAATTTTTGAAATTTTTTTACAATTTTCGAAAAAAATTCAACTCCGGGGCTTAAAAATTGGCCAAAACCGGTATCGGCGAGACCCGGAGCTAGGTACCTGAAATTTGTTGTGATAATCGCAGGTTCCTTGTCATAGTCTAGGAGGCCCGAATGATACTTTTTGAAGCTTTCTGAGCGAAAAAAAAATTTTCAATTTTTGAAATTTTTTAGAATTTTCGAAAAAAATTCAACTCCGGGGCTTAAAAATTGGCCAAAACCGGTATCGGCGAGACCCGGAGCTAGGTACCTGAAATTTTTTGTGATACTCGCAGGTTCCTTGTCATAGTCTAGGAGGCACGAATGATACTTTTTGAAGCTTTCTGAGCGAGAAAAAAATTTTCAATTTTTGAAATTGTTTAGAATTTTCGAAAAAAATTCAACTCCGGGGCTTAAAAATTGGCCAAAACCGGTATCGGCGTGACCCGGAGCTAGGTACCTGAAATTTTTTGTGATAATCACAGGTTCCTTGTCATAGTCTAGGAGGCCCGAATGATACTTTTTGAAGCTTTCTGAGCGAAAAAAAAATTTTCAATTTTTGAAATTTTTTAGAATTTTTGAAAAAAATTCAACTCCGGGGCTTAAAAATTGGCCAAAACCGGTATCGGCGAGACCCGAAGCTAGGTACCTGAATTTTTTTGTGATAATCGCAGGTTCCTTGTAATAGTCTAGGAGGCCCGAATGATACTTTTTGAAGCTTTCTGGGCGAAAAAAAAATTTTCAATTTTTGAAATTTTTTAGAATTTTTGAAAAAAATTCAACTCCGGGGCTTACAAATTGGCCAAAACCGGTATCGGCCAGACCCGGAGCTAGGTACCTGAAATTTTTTGTGATAATCGCAGGTTCCTTGTCATAGTCTAGGAGGCCCGAATAATACTTTTTGAAGCTTTCTGAGCGAAAAAAAAAATTTTCAATTTTTGAAATTTTTTAGAATTTTCGAAAAAAATTCAACTCCGGGGCTTAAAAATTGGCCAAAACCGGTATCGGCGAGACCCGGAGCTAGGTACCTGAAATTTTTTGTGATAATCGCAGGTTCCTTGTCATAGTCTAGGAGGCCCGAATGATACTTTTTGAAGCTTTCTGAGCGACCAAAAAATTTTCAATTTTTGAAATTTTTTAGAATTTTTGAAAAAAATTCAACTCCGGGGCTTAAAAATTGGCCAAAACCGGTATCGGCGAGACCCGAAGCTAGGTACCTGACATTTTTTGTGATAATCGCAGGTTCCTTGTCATAGTCTAGGAGGCCCGAATGATACTTTTTGAAGCTTTCTGAGCGAAAAAAAAATTTTCAATTTTTGAATTTTTTTAGAATTTTTGAAAAAAAATCAACTCCGGGGCCTAAAAATTGGCCAAAACCGGTATCGGCGAGACCCGGAGCTAGGTACCTGAAATTTTTTGTGATAATCGCAGGTTCCTTGTCATAGTCTAGGAGGCCCGAATGATACTTTTTGAAGCTTTCTGAGCGAAAAAAAAATTTTCAATTTTTGAAATGTTTTAGAATTTTCGAAAAAAATTCAACTCCGGGGCTTAAAAATTGGCCAAAACCGGTATCGGCGAGACCCGGAGCTAGGTACCTGAAATTTTTTGTGATAATCGCAGGTTCCTTGTCATAGTCTAGGAGGCCCGAATGATACTTTTTGAAGCTTTCTGAGCGAAAAAAAAATTTTCAATTTTTGAAATTTTTTAGAATTTTTGAAAAAAATTCAACTCCGGGGCTTAAAAATTGGCAAAAACCGGTATCGGCGAGACCCGGAGCTAGGTACCTGACATTTTTTGTGATAATCGCAGGTTCCTTGTCATAGTCTAGGAGGCCCGAATGATACTTTTTGAAGCTTTCTGAGCGAAAAAAAAATTTTCAATTTTTGAAATTTTTTAAATTTTTGAAAAAAATTCAACTCCGGGGCTTAAAAATTGGCCAAAACCGGTATCGGCGAGACCCGGAGCTAGGTACCTGAAATTTTTTGTGATAATCGCAGGTTCCTTGTCATAGTCTAGGAGGCCCGAAAGATACTTTTTGAAGCTTTCTGAGCGAAAAAAAAAATTTAAATTTTTGAAATTTTTTAGAATTTTTGAAAAAAAATTCAACTCCGGGGCTTAAAAATTGGCCAAAACCGGTATCGGCGAGACCCGGAGCTAGGTAACTGAAATTTTTTGTGATAATCGCAGGTTTCTTGTCATAGTCTAGAAGGCCCGAATGATACTTTTTGAAGCTTTCTGAGCGAAAAAAAATTTTCAATTTTTGAAATTTTTTAGAATTTTCGAAAAAAATTCAACTCCGGGGCTTAAAAATTGGCCAAAACCTGTATCGGCGAGACCCGGAGCTAGGTACCTGAAATTTTTGTGATAATCGCAGGTTCCTTGTCATAGTCTAGGAGGCTCGAATGATACTTTTTGAAGCTTTCTGAGCGAAAAAAAAATTTCAATTTTTGATTTTTTTTTAAATTTTCGAAAAAAATTCAACTCCGGGGCTTACAAATTGGCCAAAACCGGTATCGGCGAGACCCGGAGCTAGGTACCTGAAATTTTTTGTGATAATCGCAGGTTCCTTGTCATAGTCTAGGAGGCCTGAATGATACTTTTTGAAGCTTTCTGAGCGAAAAACAATTTTCAATTTTTGAAATTTTTTAGAATTTTTGAAAAAAAAATCATCTCCGGGGCTTAAAAATTGGCCAAAACCGCTATCGGCCAGACCCGGAGCTAGGTACCTGAAATTTTTTGTGATAATCGCAGGTTCCTTGTCATAGTCTAGGAGGCCCGAATAATACTTTTTGAAGCTTTCTGAGCGAAAACAAATTTTCAATTTTTGAAATTTTTTAGAATTTTTGAAAAAAAATTCAACTCCGGGGCTTAAAAATTGGCCAAAACCGGTATCGGCGAGACCCGGAGCTAGGTACCTGAAATTTTTTGTGATAATCGCAGGTTCCTTGTCATAGTCTAGGAGGCCCGAATGATACTTTTTGAAGCTTTTTGAGCGATAAAAAAAATTCAACTCCGGGGCTTAAAAATTGGCCAAAACCGGTATCGGCGAGACCCGGAGCTAGGTACCTGAAATTTTTTGTGATAATCGCAGGTTCCTTGTCATAGTCTAGGAGGCCCGAATGATACTTTTTGAAGCTTTCTGAGCAAAAAAAAAAAAATTCAATTTTTGAAATTTTTTAGAATTTTTTAGAAAAATTCAACTCCGGGGCTTAAAAATTGGCCAAAACCGGTATCGGCCAGACCCGGAGCTAGGTACCTGAAATTTTTTGTGATAATCGCAGGTTCCTTGTCATAGTCTAGGAGGCCCGAATAATACTTTTTGAAGCTTTCTGATTGAAAAATAAAGTTTCAATTTTTGAATTTTTTTTACAATTTTCGAAAAAAAATTCAACTCCGGGGCTTAAAAATTGGCCAAAACCGGTATCGGCGAGACCCGGAGCTAGGTACCTGAAATTTGTTGTGATAATCGCAGGTTCCTTGTCATAGTCTAGGAGGCCCGAATGATACTTTTTGAAGCTTTCTGAGCGAAAAAAAAATTTCAATTTTTGAAATTTTTTGGAATTTTTGAAAAAAATTCAACTCCGGGGCTTAAAAATTGGCCAAAACCGGTATCGGCGAGACCCGAAGCTAGGTACCTGAAATTTTTTGTGATACTCGCAGGTTCCTTGTCATAGTCTAGGAGGCACGAATGATACTTTTTGAAGCTTTCTGAGCGAGAAAAAAATTTTCAATTTTTGAAATTGTTTAGAATTTTCGAAAAAAATTCAACTCCGGGGCTTAAAAATTGGCCAAAACCGGTATCGGCGTGACCCGGAGCTAGGTACCTGAAATTTTTTGTGATAATCGCAGGTTCCTTGTCATAGTCTAGGAGGCCCGAATGATACTTTTTGAAGCTTTCTGAGCGAAAAAAAAATTTTCAATTTTTGAAATTTTTTAGAATTTTCGAAAAAAATTCAACTCCGGGGCTTAAAAATTGGCCAAAACCGGTATCAGCGAGACCCGAAGCTAGGTACCTGAATTTTTTTGTGATAATCGCAGGTTCCTTGTCATAGTCTAGGAGGCCCGAATGATACTTTTTGAAGCTTTCTGGGCGAAAAAAAAATTTTCAATTTTTGAAATTTTTTAGAATTTTTGAAAAAAATTCAACTCCAGGGCTTAAAAATTGGCCAAAACCGGTATCGGCGAGACCCGGAGCTAGGTACCTGAAATTTTTTGTGATAATCGCAGGTTCCTTGTCATAGTCTAGGAGGCCCAAATGATACTTTTTGAAGCTTTCTGAGCGAAAAAAAAATTTTCATTTTTTGAAATTTTTTAGAATTTTTGAAAAAAATTCAACTCCGGGGCTTAAAAATTGGCCAAAACCGGTATCGGCGAGACCCGGAGCTAGGTACCTGAAATTTTTTGTGATAATCGCAGGTTCCTTGTCATAGTCTAGAAGGCCCGAATGATACTTTTTGAAGCTTTCTGAGCGAAAAAAAAAATTTCGATTTTTAAAATTTTTTAGAATTTTCGAAAAAAATTCAACTCCGGGGCTTAAAAATTGGCCAAAACCGGTATCGGCGAGACCCGGAGCTAGGTACCTGAAATTTTTTGTGATAATCGCAGGTTCCTTGTAATATTCTAGGAGGCCCGAATGATACTTTTTGAAGCTTTCTGAGCGAAAAAAAAATTTTCAATTTTTGAAATTTTTTAGAATTTTTGAAAAAAATTCAACTCCGGGGCTTAAAAATTGGCCAAAACCGGTATCGGCGAGACCCGGAGCTAGGTACCTGACATTTTTTGTGATAATCGCAGGTTCCTTGTCATAGTCTAGGAGGCCCGAATGATACTTTTTGAAGCGTTTTGAGCGAAAAAAAATTTTCAATTTTTGAAATTTTTTAGAATTTTTGAAAAAAATTCAACTCCGGGGCTTAAAAATTGGCCAAAACCGGTATCGGCGAGACCCGGAGCTAGGTACCTGAAATTTTTTGTGATAATCGCAGGTTCCTTGTCATAGTCTAGGAGGCCCAAATAATACTTTTTGAAGCTTTCCGAGCGAAAACAAAATTTTCAATTTTTGAAATTTTTTAGAATTTTTGAAAAAAATTCAACTCCGGGGCTTTAAAATTGGCCAAAACCGGTATCGGCGAGACCCGGAGCTAGGTACCTGAAATTTTTTGTGATAATCGCAGGTTCCTTGTCATAGTCTAGGAGGCCCGAATGATACTTTATGAAGCTTTCTGAGCGAAAAAAAATTTTCAATTTTTGAAATTTTTTAGAATTTTCGAAAAAAATCAACTCCGGGGCTTAAAAATTGGCCAAAACCGGTATCGGCGAGACCCGGAGCTAGGTACCTGACATTTTTTGTGATAATCGCAGGTTCCTTGTCATAGTCTAGGAGGCCCGAATGATACTTTTTGAAGCTTTCTGAGCGAAAAAAAAATTTTCAATTTTTGAAATTTTTTAGAATTTTTGAAAAAAATTCAACTCCGGGACTTAAAAATTGGCCAAAACCAGTATCGGCGAGACCCGGAGCTAGGTACCTGAAATTTTTTGTGATAATCGCAGGTTTCTTGTCATAGTCTAGGAGGCCCGAATGATACTTTTTAAAGCTTCCTGAGCGAAAAAAAAATTTCAATTTTTGAAATATTTTTAGAATTTTCGAAAAAAATTCAACTCCGGGGCTTAAAAATTGGCCAAAACCGGTATCGGCGAGACCCGGAGCTAGGTACCTGAAATTTTTTGTGATAATCGCAGGTTCCTTGTCATAGTCCAGGAGGCCCGAATGATACTTTTTGAAGCTTTCTGAGCGGAAAAAAAATTTTCAATTTTTGAAATTGTTTAGAATTTTCGAAAAAAATTCAACTCCGGGGCTTAAAAATTGGCCAAAACCGGTATCGGCGAGACCCGGAGCTAGGTACCTGAAATTTTTTGTGATAATCGCAGGTTCCTTGTCATAGTCTAGGAGGCCCAAATGATACTTTTTGAAGCTTTCTGAACGAACAAAAAAATTTTCAATTTTTGAAATTGTTTAGAATTTTCGAAAAAAATTCAACTCCGGGGCTTAAAAATTGGCCAAAACCGGTATCGGCGAGACCCGGAGCTAGGTACCTGAAATTTTTTGTGATAATCGCAGGTTCCTTGTCATAGTCTAGGAGGCCCAAATGATACTTTTTGAAGCTTTCCGAGCGAAAAAAAATTTTCAATTTTTGAAATTTTTTAGAATTTTTGAAAAAAATTCAACTCCGGGGCTTAAAAATTGGCCAAAACCGGTATCGGCGAGACCCGGAGCTAGGTACCTGAAATTTTTTGTGATAATCGCAGGTTCCTTGTCATAGTCTAGGAGGCCCGAATGATTGAAGCTTTCTGAGCGAAAAAAAAATTTTCGATTTTTGAAATTTTTTAGAATTTTCGAAAAAAAATCAACTCCGGGGCTTAAAAATTGGCCAAAACCGGTATCGGCGAGACCCGGAGCTAGGTACCTGAAATTTTTTGTGATAATCGCAGGTTCCTTGTCATAGTCTAGGAGGCCCGAATGATGCTTTTTGAAGCTTTCTGAGCGAAAAAAAAAATTTCAATTTTTGAAATTTTTTAGAATTTTTGAAAAAAATTCAACTCTTGGGCTTAAAAATTGGCCAAAACCGGTATCGGCGAGACCCGGAGCTAGGTACCTGAATATTTTTGTGATAATCGCAGGTTCCTTGTCATAGTCTAGGAGGCCCGAATGATTGAAGCTTTCTGAGCGAAAAAATATTTTCAATTTTTGAAATTTTTTAGAATTTTTGAAAAAAATTCAACTCCGGGGCTTAAAAATTGGCCAAAACCGGTATCGGCGAGACCCGAAGCTAGGTACCTGAAATTTTTTGTGATAATCGCAGGTTCCTTGTCATAGTCTAGGAGGCCCGAATGATACTTTTTGAAGCTTTCTGAGCGAAAAAAAAAAATTTTCAATTTTTGAAATTGTTTAGAATTTTCGAAAAAAATTCAACTCCGGGGCTTAAAAATTGGCTAAAACCGGTATCGGCGTGACCCGGAGCTAGGTACCTGAAATTTTTTGTGATAATCGCAGGTTCCTTGTCATAGTCTAGGAGGCCCGAATGATACTTTTTGAAGCTTTCTGAGCGAAAAAAAAAATTTCAATTTTTGAAATTTTTTAGAATTTTTGAAAAAAATTCAACTCCGGGACTTAAAAATTGGCCAAAACCAGTATCGGCGAGACCCGGAGCTAGGTACCTGAAATTTTTTGTGATAATCGCAGGTTTCTTGTCATAGTCTAGGAGGCCCGAATGATACTTTTTAAAGCTTTCTGAGCGAAAAAAAAAATTTCAATTTTTGAAATATTTTTAGAATTTTCGAAAAAAAATCAACTCCGGGGCTTAAAAATTGGCCAAAACCGGTATCGGCGAGACCCGGAGCTAGGTACCTGAAATTTGTTGTGATAATCGCAGGTTTCTTGTCATAGTCTAGGAGGCCCGAATGATACTTTTTAAAGCTTTCCGAGCGAAAAAAAAATTTTCAATTTTTGAAATTTTTTAGAATTTTTGAAAAAAATTCAACTCCGGGGCTTAAAAATTGGCCAAAACCGGTATCGGCGAGACCCGGAGCTAGGTACCTGACATTTTTTGTGATAATCGCAGGTTCCTTGTCATAGTCTAGGAGGCCCGAATGATACTTTTTGAAGCTTTCTGAGCGAAAAAAGAATTTTCAATTTTTGAAATTGTTTAGAATTTTCGAAAAAAATTCAACTCCGGGGCTTAAAAATTGGCCAAAACCGGTATCGGCGAGACCCGGAGCTAGGTACCTGAAATTTGTTGTGATAATCGCAGGTTCCTTGTCATAGTCTAGGAGGCCCGAATGATACTTTTTGAAGCTTTCCGAGCGAAAAAAAATTTTCAATTTTTGAAATTTTTTAGAATTTTTGAAAAAAATTCAACTCCGGGACTTTAAAATTGGCCAAAACCGGTATCGGCGAGACCCGGAGCTAGGTACCTGAAATTTGTTGTGATAATCGCAGGTTCCTTGTCATAGTCTAGGAGGCCCGAATGATTGAAGCTTTCTGAGCGAAAAAAAAATTTTCGATTTTTGAAATTTTTTAGAATTTTCGAAAAAAAATCAACTCCGGGGCTTAAAAATTGGCCAAAACCGGTATCGGCGAGACCCGGAGCTAGGTACCTGAAATTTGTTGTGATAATCGCAGGTTCCTTGTCATAGTCTAGGAGGCCCGAATGATGCTTTTTGAAGCTTTCTGAGCGAAAAAAAATTTCAATTTTTGAAATTTTTTAGAATTTTTGAAAAAAATTCAACTCTTGGGCTTAAAAATTGGCCAAAACCGGTATCGGCGAGACCCGGAGCTAGGTACCTGAATATTTTTGTGATAATCGCAGGTTCCTTGTCATAGTCTAGGAGGCCCGAATGATTGAAGCTTTCTGAGCGAAAAAATTTTTTCAATTTTTGAAATTTTTTAGAATTTTTGAAAAAAATTCAACTCCGGGGCTTAAAAATTGGCCAAAACCGGTATCGGCGAGACCCGAAGCTAGGTACCTGAAATTTTTTGTGATAATCGCAGGTTCCTTGTCATAGTCTAGGAGGCCCGAATGATACTTTTTGAAGCTTTCTGAGCGAAAAAAAAAAATTTTCAATTTTTGAAATTGTTTAGAATTTTCGAAAAAAATTCAACTCCGGGGCTTAAAAATTGGCTAAAACCGGTATCGGCGTGACCCGGAGCTAGGTACCTGAAATTTTTTGTGATAATCGCAGGTTCCTTGTCATAGTCTAGGAGGCCCGAATGATACTTTTTGAAGCTTTCTGAGCGAAAAAAAAAATTTCAATTTTTGAAATTTTTTAGAATTTTTGAAAAAAAATCAACTCCGGGACTTAAAAATTGGCCAAAACCAGTATCGGCGAGACCCGGAGCTAGGTACCTGAAATTTGTTGTGATAATCGCAGGTTTCTTGTCATAGTCTAGGAGGCCCGAATGATACTTTTTAAAGCTTTCTGAGCGAAAAAAAAAATTTCAATTTTTGAAATATTTTTAGAATTTTCGAAAAAAATTCAACTCCGGGGCTTAAAAATTGGCCAAAACCGGTATCGGCGAGACCCGGAGCTAGGTACCTGAAATTTTTTGTGATAATCGTAGGTTCCTTGTCATAGTCTAGGAGGCCCGAATGATACTTTTTAAAGCTTTCCGAGCGAAAAAAAAATTTTCAATTTTTGAAATTTTTTAGAATTTTTGAAAAAAATTCAACTCCGGGGCTTAAAAATTGGCCAAAACCGGTATCGGCGAGACCCGGAGCTAGGTACCTGACATTTTTTGTGATAATCGCAGGTTCCTTGTCATAGTCTAGGAGGCCCGAATGATACTTTTTGAAGCTTTCTGAGCGAAAAAAGAATTTTCAATTTTTGAAATTGTTTAGAATTTTCGAAAAAAATTCAACTCCGGGGCTTAAAAATTGGCCAAAACCGGTATCGGCGAGACCCGGAGCTAGGTACCTGAAATTTTTTGTGATAATCGCAGGTTCCTTGTCATAGTCTAGGAGGCAAAAATGATACTTTTTGAAGCTTTCCGAGCGAAAAAAAATTTTCAATTTTTGAAATTTTTTAGAATTTTTGAAAAAAATTCAACTCCGGGACTTTAAAATTGGCCAAAACCGGTATCGGCGAGACCCGGAGCTAGGTACCTGAAATTTTTTGTGATAATCGCAGGTTCCTTGTCATAGTCTAGGAGGCCCGAATGATTCTTTATGAAGCTTTCTGAGCGAAAAAAAATTTTCAATTTTTGAAATTTTTTAGAATTTTCGAAAAAAATCAACTCCGGGGCTTAAAAATTGGCCAAAACCGGTATCGGCGAGACCCGGAGCTAGGTACCTGAAATTTTTGGTGATAATCGCAGGTTCCTTGTCATAGTCTAGGAGGCCCGAATGATGCTTTTTGAAGCTTTCTGAGCGAAAAAAAAATTTCAATTTTTTGAAATTTTTTAGAATTTTTGAAAAATATTCAACTCCGGGGCTTAAAAATTGGCCAAAACCGGTATCGGCGAGACCCGGAGCTAGGTACCTGAAATTTTTTGTGATAATCGCAGGTTCCTTGTCATAGTCTAGGAGGCCCGAATGATACTTTTTGAAGCTTTCTGAGCGAAAAAAAAATTTTCAATTTTTGAAATTTTTTGGAATTTTTGAAAAAAATTCAACTCCGGGACTTAAAAATTGGCCAAAACCGGTATCGGCGAGACCCGGAGCTAGGTACCTGAAATTTTTTGTGATAATCGCAGGTTCCTTGTCATAGTCTAGGAGGCCCAAATGATACTTTTTGAAGCTTTCCGAGCGAAAACAAAATTTTCAATTTTTGAAATTTTTTAGAATTCTTGAAAAAAATTCAACTCCGGGGCTTAAAAATTGGCCAAAACCGGTATCGGCGAGACCCGGAGCTAGGTACCTGAAATTTTTTGTGATAATCGCAGGTTCCTTGTCATAGTCTAGGAGGCCCGAATGATTGAAGCTTTCTGAGCGAAAAAAAAAATTTCAATTTTTGAAATTTTTTAGAATTTTCGAAAAAAAATCAACTCCGGGGCTTAAAAATTGGCCAAAACCGGTATCGGCGAGACCCGGAGCTAGGTACCTGAAATTTGTTGTGATAATCGCAGGTTCCTTGTCATAGTCTAGGAGGCCCGAATGATGCTTTTTGAAGCTTTCTGAGCGAAAAAAAAAATTTCAATTTTTGAAATTTTTTAGAATTTTTGAAAAAAATTCAACTCTGGGGCTTAAAAATTGGCCAAAACCGGTATCGGCGAGACCCGGAGCTAGGTACCTGAATATTTTTGTGATAATCGCAGGTTCCTTGTCATAGTCTAGGAGGCCCGAATGATTGAAGCTTTCTGAGCGAAAAAAATTTTTTCAATTTTTGAAATTTTTTAGAATTTTTGAAAAAAATTCAACTCCGGGGCTTAAAAATTGGCCAAAACCGGTATCGGCGAGACCCGAAGCTAGGTACCTGAAATTTTTTGTGATAATCGCAGGTTCCTTGTCATAGTCTAGGAGGCTCGAATGATACTTTTTGAAGCTTTCTGAGCGAAAAAAAAAAATTTCAATTTTTGAAATTGTTTAGAATTTTCGAAAAAAATTCAACTCCGGGGCTTAAAAATTGGCCAAAACCGGTATCGGCGAGACCCGGAGCTAGGTACCTGAAATTTTTTGTGATAATCGCAGGTTCCTTGTCATAGTCTAGGAGGCCCAAATGATACTTTTTGAAGCTTTCCGAGCGAAAACAAAATTTTCAATTTTTAAAATTTTTTAGAATTTTTGAAAAAAATTCAACTCCGGGGCTTAAAAATTGGCCAAAACCGGTATCGGCGAGACCCGGAGCTAGGTACCTGAAATTTTTTGTGATAATCGCAGGTTCCTTGTCATAGTCTAGGAGGCCCGAATGATTGAAGCTTTCTGAGCAAAAAAAAAATTTTCAATTTTTGAAATTTTTTAGAATTTTCGAAAAAAAATCAACTCCGGGGCTTAAAAATTGGCCAAAACCGGTATCGGCGAGACCCGGAGCTAGGTACCTGAAATTTGTTGTGATAATCGCAGGTTCCTTGTCATAGTCTAGGAGGCCCGAATGATGCTTTTTGAAGCTTTCTGAGCGAAAAAAAAAATTTCAATTTTTGAAATTTTTTAGAATTTTTGAAAAAAATTCAACTCTGGGGCTTAAAAATTGGCCAAAACCGGTATCGGCGAGACCCGGAGCTAGGTACCTGAATATTTTTGTGATAATCGCAGGTTCCTTGTCATAGTCTAGGAGGCCCGAATGATTGAAGCATTCTGAGCGAAAAAAAAAAATTTTCAATTTTTGAAATTGTTTAGAATTTTCGAAAAAAATTCAACTCCGGGGCTTAAAAATTGGCTAAAACCGGTATCGGCGTGACCCGGAGCTAGGTACCTGAAATTTTTTGTGATAATCGCAGGTTCTTTGTCATAGTCTAGGAGGCCCGAACGATTGAAGCTTTCTGAGCGAAAAAATTTTTTTCAATTTTTGAAATTTTTTAGAATTTTTGAAAAAAATTCAACTCCGGGGCTTAAAAATTGGCCAAAACCGGTATCGGCGAGACCCGATGCTAGGTACCTGAAATTTTTTGTGATAATCGCAGGTTCCTTGTCATAGTCTAGGAGGCCCGAATGATACTTTTCGAAGCTTTCTGAGCGAAAAAAAAAAATTTTCAATTTTTGAAATTGTTTAGAATTTTCGAAAAAAATTCAACTCCGGGGCTTAAAAATTGGCTAAAACCGGTATCGGCGTGACCCGGAGCTAGGTACCTGAAATTTTTTGTGATAATCGCAGGTTCCTTGTCATAGTCTAGGAGGCCCGAATGATACTTTTTGAAGCTTTCTGAGCGAAAAAAAAATTTTCAATTTTTAAAATTTTTTAGAATTTTCGAAAAAAATTCAACTCCGGGGCTTAAAAATTGGCCAAAACCGGTATCGGCGAGACCCGAAGCTAGGTACCTGACATTTTTTGTGATAATCGTAGGTTCCTTGTCATAGTCTAGGAGGCCCGAATAATACTTTTTGAAGCTTTCTGAGCGAAAAAAAAAGTTTCAATTTTTGAAATTTTTTAGAATTTTTGAAAAAAATTCAACTCCGGGGCTTAAAAATTGGCCAAAACCGGTATCGGCGAGACCCGGAGCTAGGTACCTGAAATTTGTTGTGATAATCGCAGGTTCCTTGTCATAGTCTAGGAGGCCCGAATGATTGAAGCTTTCTGAGCGAAAAAAATTTTTTCAATTTTTGAAATATTTTTAGAATTTTTGAAAAAAATTCAACTCCGGGGCTTAAAAATTGGCCAAACCCGGTATCGGCGAGACCCGAAGCTAGGTACCTGAAATTTTTTGTGATAATCGCAGGTTTCTTGTCATAGTCCAGGAGGCCCGAATGATACTTTTTGAAGCTTTCTGAGCGAGAAAAAAATTTTCAATTTTTGAAATTGTTTAGAATTTTCGAAAAAAATTCAACTCCGGGGCTTAAAAATTGGCCAAAACCGGTATCGGCGAGACCCGGAGCTAGGTACCTGAAATTTGTTGTGATAATCGCAGGTTCCTTGTCATAGTCTAGGAGGCCCAAATGATACTTTTTGAAGCTTTCCGAGCGAAAACAAAATTTTCAATTTTTGAAATTTTTTAGAATTTTCGAAAAAAATTCAACTCCGGGGCTTAAAAATTGGCCAAAACCGGTATCGGCGAGACCCGAAGCTAGGTACCTGAAATTTTTTGTGATAATCGCAGGTTCCTTGTCATAGTCTAAAAGGCCCGAATGATACTTTTTGAAGCTTTCTGAGCGAGAAAAAAATTTTCAATTTTTAAATTGTTTAGAATTTTCGAAAAAAATTCAACTCCGGGGCTTAAAAATTGGCCAAAACCGGTATCGGCGAGACCCGGAGCTAGGTACCTGAAATTTGTTGTGATAATCGCAGGTTCCTTGTCATAGTCTAGGAGGCCCAAATGATACTTTTTGAAGCTTTCTGAGCGAAAAAAAAATTTTCAATTTTTGAAATTTTTTAGAATTTTCGAAAAAAAATCAACTCCGGGGCTTAAAAATTGGCCAAAACCGGTATCGGCGAGACCCGGAGCTAGGTACCTGAAATTTGTTGTGATAATCGCAGGTTCCTTGTCATAGTCTAGGAGGCCCGAATGATGCTTTTTGAAGCTTTCTGAGCGAAAAAAAAATTTTCAATTTTTGAAATTTTTTAGAATTTTTGAAAAAAATTCAACTCTGGGGCTTAAAAATTGGCCTAAACCGGTATCGGCGAGACCCGGAGCTAGGTACCTGAAATTTTTTGTGATAATCGCAGGTTCCTTGTCATAGTCTAGGAGGCCCGAATGATTGAAGCATTCTGAGCGAAAAAAAAAAAATTTTCAATTTTTGAAATTGTTTAGAATTTTCGAAAAAAATTCAACTCCGGGGCTTAAAAATTGGCCAAAACCGGTATCGGCGAGACCCGGAGCTAGGTACCTGAAATTTGTTGTGATAATCGCAGGTTCCTTGTCATAGTCTAGGAGGCCCAAATGATACTTTTTGAAGCTTTCCGAGCGAAAACAAAATTTTCAATTTTTGAAATTTTTTAGAATTTTTGAAAAAAATTCAACTCCGGGGCTTAAAAATTGGCCAAAACCGGTATCGGCGAGACCCGAAGCTAGGTACCTGAAATTTTTTGTGATAATCGCAGGTTCCTTGTCATAGTCTAGGAGGCCCGAATGATACTTTTTGAAGCTTTCTGAGCGAGAAAAAAATTTTCAATTTTTGAAATTGTTTAGAATTTTCGAAAAAAATTCAACTCCGGGGCTTAAAAATTGGCCAAAACCGGTATCGGCGAGACCCGGAGCTAGGTACCTGAAATTTGTTGTGATAATCGCAGGTTCCTTGTCATAGTCTAGGAGGCCCAAATGATACTTTTTGAAGCTTTCTGAGCGAGAAAAAAATTTTCAATTTTTGAAATTTTTTAGAATTTTCGAAAAAAAATCAACTCCGGGGCTTAAAAATTGGCCAAAACCGGTATCGGCGAGACCCGGAGCTAGGTACCTGAAATTTGTTGTGATAATCGCAGGTTCCTTGTCATAGTCTAGGAGGCCCGAATGATGCTTTTTGAAGCTTTCTGAGCGAAAAAAAAAATTTCAATTTTTGAAATTTTTTAGAATTTTTGAAAAAAATTCAACTCTGGGGCTTAAAAATTGGCCAAAACCGGTATCGGCGAGACCCGGAGCTAGGTACCTGAATATTTTTGTGATAGTCGCAGGTTCCTTGTCATAGTCTAGGAGGCCCGAATGATTGAAGCATTCTGAGCGAAAAAAAAAAAATTTCAATTTTTGAAATTGTTTAGAATTTTCGAAAAAAATTCAACTCCGGGGCTTAAAAATTGGCTAAAACCGGTATCGGCGTGACCCGGAGCTAGGTACCTGAAATTTTTTGTGATAATCGCAGGTTCCTTGTCATAGTCTAGGAGGCCCGAACGATTGAAGCTTTCTGAGCGAAAAAAAATTTTTCAATTTTTGAAATTTTTTAGAATTTTTGAAAAAAATTCAACTCTGGGGCTTAAAAATTGGCCAAAACCGGTATCGGCGAGACCCGAAGCTAGGTACCTGAAATTTTTTGTGATAATCGCAGGTTCCTTGTCATAGTCCAGGAGGCCCGAATGATACTTTTCGAAGCTTTCTGAGCGAAAAAAAAAAATTTTCAATTTTTGAAATTGTTTAGAATTTTCGAAAACAATTCAACTCCGGGGCTTAAAAATTGGCTAAAACCGGTATCGGCTTGGCCGGGAGCTAGGTACCTGAAATTTGTGGTGATAATCGCAGGTTCCTTCTCATAGTCTAGGAGGCCCGAATGATACTTTTTGAAGCTTTCTGAGCGAAAAAAAAATTTTCAATTTTTAAAATTTTTTAGAATTTTCGAAAAAAATTCAACTCCGGGGTTTAAAAATTGGCCAAAACCGGTATCGGCGAGACCCGAAGCTAGGTACCTGACATTTTTTGTGATAATCGTAGGTTCCTTGTCATAGTCTAGGAGGCCCGAATAATACTTTTTGAAGCTTTCCGAGCGAAAACAAAATTTTCAATTTTTGAAATTTTTTAGAATTTTTGAAAAAAAATCAACTCCGGGGCTTAAAAATTGGCCAAAACCGGTATCGGCGAGACCCGGAGCTAGGTACCTAAAATTTGTTGTGATAATCGCAGGTTCCTTGTCATAGTCTAGGAGGCCCGAATGATGCTTTTTGAAGCTTTCTGAGCGAAAAAAAAAATTTCAATTTTTGAAATTTTTTAGAATTTTTGAAAAAAATTCAACTCTGGGGCTTAAAAATTGGCCAAAACCGGTATCGGCGAGACCCGGAGCTAGGTACCTGAATATTTTTGTGATAATCGCAGGTTCCTTGTCATAGTCTAGGAGGCCCGAATGATTGAAGCTTTCTGAGCGAAAAAACAAAATTTTCAATTTTTGAAATTTTTTAGAATTTTTGAAAAAAATTCAACTCCGGGGCTTAAAAATTGGCCAAAACCGGTATCGGCGAGACCCGGAGCTAGGTACCTGAAATTTTTTGTGATAATCGCAGGTTCCTTGTCATAGTCTAGGAGGCCCGAATGATTGAAGCTTTCTGAGCAAAAAAAAAATTTTCAATTTTTGAAATTTTTTAGAATTTTCGAAAAAAAATCAACTCCGGGGCTTAAAAATTGGCCAAAACCGGTATCGGCGAGACCCGGAGCTAGGTACCTGAAATTTGTTGTGATAATCGCAGGTTCCTTGTCATAGTCTAGGAGGCCCGAATGATGCTTTTTGAAACTTTCCGAGCGAAAACAAAATTTTCAATTTTTGAAATTTTTTAGAATTTTTGAAAAAAATTCAACTCCGGGGCTTAAAAATTGGCCAAAACCGGTATCGGCGAGACCCGAAGCTAGGTACCTGAAATTTTTTGTGATAATCGCAGGTTCCTTGTCATAGTCTAAAAGGCCCGAATGATACTTTTTGAAGCTTTCTGAGCGAGAAAAAAATTTTCAATTTTTAAATTGTTTAGAATTTTCGAAAAAAAATCAACTCCGGGGCTTAAAAATTGGCCAAAACCGGTATCGGCGAGACCCGGAGCTAGGTACCTGAAATTTGTTGTGATAATCGCAGGTTCCTTGTCATAGTCTAGGAGGCCCAAATGATACTTTTTGAAGCTTTCTGAGCGAAAAAAAAATTTTCAATTTTTGAAATTTTTTAGAATTTTCGAAAAAAAATCAACTCCGGGGCTTAAAAATTGGCCAAAACCGGTATCGGCGAGACCCGGAGCTAGGTACCTGAAATTTGTTGTGATAATCGCAGGTTCCTTGTCATAGTCTAGGAGGCCCGAATGATGCTTTTTGAAGCTTTCTGAGCGAAAAAAAAATTTCAATTTTTGAAATTTTTTAGAATTTTTGAAAAAAATTCAACTCTGGGGCTTAAAAATTGGCCTAAACCGGTATCGGCGAGACCCGAAGCTAGGTACCTGAAATTTTTTGTGATAATCGCAGGTTCCTTGTCATAGTCTAGGAGGCCCGAATGATTGAAGCATTCTGAGCGAAAAAAAAAAATTTCAATTTTTGAAATTGTTTAGAATTTTCGAAAAAAATTCAACTCCGGGGCTTAAAAATTGGCTAAAACCGGTATCGGCGTGACCCGGAGCTAGGTACCTGAAATTTTTTGTGATAATCGCAGGTTCCTTGTCATAGTCTAGGAGGCCCGAACGAATGAAGCTTTCTGAGCGAAAAAAAATTTTTCAATTTTTGAAATTTTTTAGAATTTTTGAAAAAAATTCAACTCTGGGGCTTAAAAATTGGCCAAAACCGGTATCGGCGAGACCCGAAGCTAGGTACCTGAAATTTTTTGTGATAATCGCAGGTTCCTTGTCATAGTCCAGGAGGCCCGAATGATACTTTTCGAAGCTTTCTGAGCGAAAAAAAAAAATTTTCAATTTTTGAAATTGTTTAGAATTTTCGAAAAAAATTCAACTCCGGGGCTTAAAAATTGGCTAAAACCGGTATCGGCGTGACCCGGAGCTAGGTACCTGAATTTTTTTGTGATAATCGCAGGTTCCTTGTCATAGTCTAGGAGGCCCGAACGATTGAAGCTTTCTGAGCGAAAAAATTTTTCAATTTTTGAAATTTTTTAGAATTTTTGAAAAAAATTCAACTTTGGGGCTTAAAAATTGGCCAAAACCGGTATCGGCGAGACCCGAAGCTAGGTACCTGAAATTTTTTGTGATAATCGCAGGTTCCTTGTCATAGTCTAGGAGGCCCGAATGATTGAAGCATTCTGAGCGAAAAAAAAAAATTTTCAATTTTTGAAATTGTTTAGAATTTTCGAAAAAAATTCAACTCCGGGGCTTAAAAATTGGCCAAAACCGGTATCGGCGAGACCCGAAGCTAGGTACCTGAAATTTTTTGTGATAATCGCAGGTTCCTTGTCATAGTCTAGGAGGCCCGAATGATGCTTTTTGAAGCTTTCTGAGCGAAAAAAAAATTTCAATTTTTGAAATTTTTTAGAATTTTTGAAAAAAATTCAACTCTGGGGCTTAAAAATTGGCCTAAACCGGTATCGGCGAGACCCGGAGCTAGGTACCTGAAATTTTTTGTGATAATCGCAGGTTCCTTGTCATAGTCTAGGAGGCCCGAATGATTGAAGCATTCTGAGCGAAAAAAAAAAATTTTCAATTTTTGAAATTGTTTAGAATTTTCGAAAAAAATTCAACTCCGGGGCTTAAAAATTGGCTAAAACCGGTATCGGCGTGACCCGGAGCTAGGTACCTGAAATTTTTTGTGATAATCGCAGGTTCCTTGTCATAGTCTAGGAGGCCCGAACGATTGAAGCTTTCTGAGCGAAAAAAAAAATTTCAATTTTTGAAATTTTTTAGAATTTTTGAAAAAAATTCAACTCTGGGGCTTAAAAATTGGCCAAAACCGGTATCGGCGAGACCCGAAGCTAGGTACCTGAAATTTGTTGTGATAATCGCAGGTTCCTTGTCATAGTCCAGGAGGCCCGAATGATACTTTTCGAAGCTTTCTGAGCGAAAAAAAAAAATTTTCAATTTTTGAAATTGTTTAGAATTTTCGAAAAAAATTCAACCCGGGGCTTAAAAATTGGCTAAAACCGGTATCGGCGTGACCCGGAGCTAGGTACCTGAAATTTTTTGTGATAATCGCAGGTTCCTTGTCATAGTCTAGGAGGCCCGAATGATTGAAGCTTTCTGAGCGAAAAAATTTTTTCAATTTTTGAAATTTTTTAGAATTTTTGAAAAAAAATCAACTCCGGGGCTTAAAAATTGGCCAAAACCGGTATCGGCGAGACCCGAAGCTAGGTACCTGAAATTTTTTGTGATAATCGCAGGTTCCTTGTCATAGTCTAGGAGGCCCGAATGATACTTTTTGAAGCTTTCTGAGCGAGAAAAAAATTTCAATTTTTGAAATTGTTTAGAATTTTCGAAAAAAATTCAACTCCGGGGCTTAAAAATTGGCCAAAACCGGTATCGGCGAGACCCGGAGCTAGGTACCTGAAATTTGTTGTGATAATCGCAGGTTCCTTGTCATAGTCTAGGAGGCCCAAATGATACTTTTTGAAGCTTTCCGAGCGAAAACAAAATTTTCAATTTTTGAAATTTTTTAGAATTTTTGAAAAAAATTCAACACCGGGGCTTAAAAATTGGCCAAAACCGGTATCGGCGAGACCCGAAGCTAGGTACCTGAAATTTTTTGTGATAATCGCAGGTTCCTTGTCATAGTCTAGGAGGCCCGAATGATACTTTTTGAAGCTTTCTGAGCGAGAAAAAAATTTTCAATTTTTGAAATTGTTTAGAATTTTTGAAAAAAATTCAACTCCGGGGCTTAAAAATTGGCCAAAACCGGTATCGGCGAGACCCGGAGCTAGGTACCTGAAATTTGTTGTGATAATCGCAGGTTCCTTGTCATAGTCTAGGAGGCCCAAATGATACTTTTTGAAGCTTTCTGAGCGAAAAAAAAATTTTCAATTTTTGAAATTTTTTAGAATTTTCGAAAAAAAATCAACTCCGGGGCTTAAAAATTGGCCAAAACCGGTATCGGCGAGACCCGGAGCTAGGTACCTGAAATTTGTTGTGATAATCGCAGGTTCCTTGTCATAGTCTAGGAGGCCCGAATGATGCTTTTTGAAGCTTTCTGAGCGAAAAAAAAAATTTCAATTTTTGAAATTTTTTAGAATTTTTGAAAAAAATTCAACTCTGGGGCTTAAAAATTGGCCAAAACCGGTATCGGCGAGACCCGGAGCTAGGTACCTGAATATTTTTGTGATAATCGCAGGTTCCTTGTCATAGTCTAAAAGGCCCGAATGATACTTTTTGAAGCTTTCTGAGCGAGAAAAAAATTTTCAATTTTTAAATTGTTTAGAATTTTCGAAAAAAATTCAACTCCGGGGCTTAAAAATTGGCCAAAACCGGTATCGGCGAGACCCGGAGCTAGGTACCTGAAATTTGTTGTGATAATCGCAGGTTCCTTGTCATAGGCTAGGAGGCCCAAATGATACTTTTTGAAGCTTTCTGAGCGAAAAAAAAATTTTCAATTTTTGAAATTTTTTAGAATTTTCGAAAAAAAATCAACTCCGGGGCTTAAAAATTGGCCAAAACCGGTATCGGCGAGACCCGGAGCTAGGTACCTGAAATTTGTTGTGATAATCGCAGGTTCCTTGTCATAGTCTAGGAGGCCCGAATGATGCTTTTTGAAGCTTTCTGAGCGAAAAAAAAATTTCAATTTTTGAAATTTTTTAGAATTTTTGAAAAAAATTCAACTCTGGGGCTTAAAAATTGGCCTAAACCGGTATCGGCGAGACCCGGAGCTAGGTACCTGAAATTTTTTGTGATAATCGCAGGTTACTTGTCATAGTCTAGGAGGCCCGAATGATTGAAGCATTCTGAGCGAAAAAAAAAATTTTCAATTTTTGAAATTGTTTAGAATTTTCGAAAAAAATTCAACTCCGGGGCTTAAAAATTGGCTAAAACCGGTATCGGCGTGACCCGGAGCTAGGTACCTGAAATTTTTTGTGATAATCGCAGGTTCCTTGTCATAGTCTAGGAGGCCCGAATGATTGAAGCTTTCTGAGCGAAAAAATTTTTTCAATTTTTGAAATTTTTTAGAATTTTTGAAAAAAATTCAACTCCGGGGCTTAAAAATTGGCCAAAACCGGTATCGGCGAGACCCGAAGCTAGGTACCTGAAATTTGTTGTGATAATCGCAGGTTCCTTGTCATAGTCTAGGAGGTCCGAATGATACTTTTTGAAGCTTTCTGAGCGAGAAAAAAAATTTCAATTTTTGAAATTGTTTAGAATTTTCGAAAAAAATTCAACTCCGGGGCTTAAAAATTGGCCAAAACCGGTATCGGCGAGACCCGGAGCTAGGTACCTGAAATTTGTTGTGATAATCGCAGGTTCCTTGTCATAGTCTAGGAGGCCCAAATGATACTTTTTGAAGCTTTCCGAGCGAAAACAAAATTTTCAATTTTTGAAATTGTTTAGAATTTTTGAAAAAAATTCAACTCCGGGGCTTAAAAATTGGCCAAAACCGGTATCGGCGAGACCCGGAGCTAGGTACCTGAAATTTGTTGTGATAATCGCAGGTTCCTTGTCATAGTCTAGGAGGCCCAAATGATACTTTTTGAAGCTTTCTGAGCGAAAAAAAAATTTTCAATTTTTGAAATTTTTTAGAATTTTCGAAAAAAAATCAACTCCGGGGCTTAAAAATTGGCCAAAACCGGTATCGGCGAGACCCGGAGCTAGGTACCTGAAATTTGTTGTGATAATCGCAGGTTCCTTGTCATAGTCTAGGAGGCCCGAATGATGCTTTTTGAAGCTTTCTGAGCGAAAAAAAAAATTTCAATTTTTGAAATTTTTTAGAATTTTTGAAAAAAATTCAACTCTGGGGCTTAAAAATTGGCCAAAACCGGTATCGGCGAGACCCGGAGCTAGGTACCTGAATATTTTTGTGATAATCGCAGGTTCCTTGTCATAGTCTAAAAGGCCCGAATGATACTTTTTGAAGCTTTCTGAGCGAGAAAAAAATTTTCAATTTTTAAATTGTTTAGAATTTTCGAAAAAAATTCAACTCCGGGGCTTAAAAATTGGCCAAAACCGGTATCGGCGAGACCCGGAGCTAGGTACCTGAAATTTGTTGTGATAATCGCAGGTTCCTTGTCATAGGCTAGGAGGCCCAAATGATACTTTTTGAAGCTTTCTGAGCGAAAAAAAAATTTTCAATTTTTGAAATTTTTTAGAATTTTCGAAAAAAAATCAACTCCGGGGCTTAAAAATTGGCCAAAACCGGTATCGGCGAGACCCGGAGCTAGGTACCTGAAATTTGTTGTGATAATCGCAGGTTCCTTGTCATAGTCTAGGAGGCCCGAATGATGCTTTTTGAAGCTTTCTGAGCGAAAAAAAAATTTCAATTTTTGAAATTTTTTAGAATTTTTGAAAAAAATTCAACTCCGGGGCTTAAAAATTGGCCTAAACCGGTATCGGCGAGACCCGGAGCTAGGTACCTGAAATTTTTTGTGATAATCGCAGGTTCCTTGTCATAGTCTAGGAGGCCCGAATGATTGAAGCATTCTGAGCGAAAAAAAAAATTTTCAATTTTTGAAATTGTTTAGAATTTTCGAAAAAAATTCAACTCCGGGGCTTAAAAATTGGCTAAAACCGGTATCGGCGTGACCCGGAGCTAGGTACCTGAAATTTTTTGTGATAATCGCAGGTTCCTTGTCATAGTCTAGGAGGCCCGAATGATTGAAGCTTTCTGAGCGAAAAAATTTTTTCAATTTTTGAAATTTTTTAGAATTTTTGAAAAAAATTCAACTCCGGGGCTTAAAAATTGGCCAAAACCGGTATCGGCGAGACCCGAAGCTAGGTACCTGAAATTTTTTGTGATAATCGCAGGTTCCTTGTCATAGTCTAGGAGGTCCGAATGATACTTTTTGAAGCTTTCTGAGCGAGAAAAAAAATTTCAATTTTTGAAATTGTTTAGAATTTTCGAAAAAAAATCAACTCCGGGGCTTAAAAATTGGCCAAAACCGGTATCGGCGAGACCCGGAGCTAGGTACCTGAAATTTTTTGTGATAATCGCAGGTTCCTTGTCATAGTCTAGGAGGCCCAAATGATACTTTTTGAAGCTTTCCGAGCGAAAACAAAATTTTCAATTTTTGAAATTTTTTAGAATTTTTGAAAAAAATTCAACTCCGGGGCTTAAAAATTGGCCAAAACCGGTATCGGCGAGACCCGAAGCTAGGTACCTGAAATTTTTTGTGATAATCGCAGGTTCCTTGTCATAGTCTAGGAGGCCCGAATGATACTTTTTGAAGCTTTCTGAGCGAGAAAAAAATTTTCAATTTTTGAAATTGTTTAGAATTTTCGAAAAAAATTCAACTCCGGGGCTTAAAAATTGGCCAAAACCGGTATCGGCGAGACCCGGAGCTAGGTACCTGAAATTTGTTGTGATAATCGCAGGTTCCTTGTCATAGTCTAGGAGGCCCAAATGATACTTTTTGAAGCTTTCTGAGCGAAAAAAAAATTTTCAATTTTTGAAATTTTTTAGAATTTTCGAAAAAAAATCAACTCCGGGGCTTAAAAATTGGCCAAAACCGGTATCGGCGAGACCCGGAGCTAGGTACCTGAAATTTGTTGTGATAATCGCAGGTTCCTTGTCATAGTCTAGGAGGCCCGAATGATGCTTTTTGAAGCTTTCTGAGCGAAAACAAAATTTTCAATTTTTGAAATTGTTTAGAATTTTTGAAAAAAATTCAACTCCGGGGCTTAAAAATTGGCCAAAACCGGTATCGGCGAGACCCGGAGCTAGGTACCTGAAATTTGTTGTGATAATCGCAGGTTCCTTGTCATAGTCTAGGAGGCCCAAATGATACTTTTTGAAGCTTTCTGAGCGAAAAAAAAATTTTCAATTTTTGAAATTTTTTAGAATTTTCGAAAAAAAATCAACTCCGGGGCTTAAAAATTGGCCAAAACCGGTATCGGCGAGACCCGGAGCTAGGTACCTGAAATTTGTTGTGATAATCGCAGGTTCCTTGTCATAGTCTAGGAGGCCCGAATGATGCTTTTTGAAGCTTTCTGAGCGAAAAAAAAAATTTCAATTTTTGAAATTTTTTAGAATTTTTGAAAAAAATTCAACCCTGGGGCTTAAAAATTGGCCAAAACCGGTATCGGCGAGACCCGGAGCTAGGTACCTGAATATTTTTGTGATAATCGCAGGTTCCTTGTCATAGTCTAAAAGGCCCGAATGATACTTTTTGAAGCTTTCTGAGCGAGAAAAAAATTTTCAATTTTTAAATTGTTTAGAATTTTCGAAAAAAATTCAACTCCGGGGCTTAAAAATTGGCCAAAACCGGTATCGGCGAGACCCGGAGCTAGGTACCTGAAATTTGTTGTGATAATCGCAGGTTCCTTGTCATAGTCTAGGAGGCCCAAATGATACTTTTTGAAGCTTTCTGAGCGAAAAAAAAATTTTCAATTTTTGAAATTTTTTAGAATTTTCGAAAAAAAATCAACTCCGGGGCTTAAAAATTGGCCAAAACCGGTATCGGCGAGACCCGGAGCTAGGTACCTGAAATTTGTTGTGATAATCGCAGGTTCCTTGTCATAGTCTAGGAGGCCCGAATGATGCTTTTTGAAGCTTTCTGAGCGAAAAAAAAATTTCAATTTTTGAAATTTTTTAGAATTTTTGAAAAAAATTCAACTCCGGGGCTTAAAAATTGGCCTAAACCGGTATCGGCGAGACCCGGAGCTAGGTACCTGAAATTTTTTGTGATAATCGCAGGTTCCTTGTCATAGTCTAGGAGGCCCGAATGATTGAAGCATTCTGAGCGAAAAAAAAAATTTTCAATTTTTGAAATTGTTTAGAATTTTCGAAAAAAATTCAACTCCGGGGCTTAAAAATTGGCTAAAACCGGTATCGGCGTGACCCGGAGCTAGGTACCTGAAATTTTTTGTGATAATCGCAGGTTCCTTGTCATAGTCTAGGAGGCCCGAATGATTGAAGCTTTCTGAGCGAAAAAATTTTTTCAATTTTTGAAATTTTTTAGAATTTTTGAAAAAAATTCAACTCCGGGGCTTAAAAATTGGCCAAAACCGGTATCGGCGAGACCCGAAGCTAGGTACCTGAAATTTTTTGTGATAATCGCAGGTTCCTTGTCATAGTCTAGGAGGTCCGAATGATACTTTTTGAAGCTTTCTGAGCGAGAAAAAAAATTTCAATTTTTGAAATTGTTTAGAATTTTCGAAAAAAAATCAACTCCGGGGCTTAAAAATTGGCCAAAACCGGTATCGGCGAGACCCGGAGCTAGGTACCTGAAATTTTTTGTGATAATCGCAGGTTCCTTGTCATAGTCTAGGAGGCCCAAATGATACTTTTTGAAGCTTTCCGAGCGAAAACAAAATTTTCAATTTTTGAAATTTTTTAGAATTTTTGAAAAAAATTCAACTCCGGGGCTTAAAAATTGGCCAAAACCGGTATCGGCGAGACCCGAAGCTAGGTACCTGAAATTTTTTGTGATAATCGCAGGTTCCTTGTCATAGTCTAGGAGGCCCGAATGATACTTTTTGAAGCTTTCTGAGCGAGAAAAAAATTTTCAATTTTTGAAATTGTTTAGAATTTTCGAAAAAAATTCAACTCCGGGGCTTAAAAATTGGCCAAAACCGGTATCGGCGAGACCCGGAGCTAGGTACCTGAAATTTGTTGTGATAATCGCAGGTTCCTTGTCATAGTCTAGGAGGCCCAAATGATACTTTTTGAAGCTTTCTGAGCGAAAAAAAAATTTTCAATTTTTGAAATTTTTTAGAATTTTCGAAAAAAAATCAACTCCGGGGCTTAAAAATTGGCCAAAACCGGTATCGGCGAGACCCGGAGCTAGGTACCTGAAATTTGTTGTGATAATCGCAGGTTCCTTGTCATAGTCTAGGAGGCCCGAATGATGCTTTTTGAAGCTTTCTGAGCGAAAAAAAAAATTTCAATTTTTGAAATTTTTTAGAATTTTTGAAAAAAATTCAACTCTGGGGCTTAAAAATTGGCCAAAACCGGTATCGGCGAGACCCGGAGCTAGGTACCTGAATATTTTTGTGATAATCGCAGGTTCCTTGTCATAGTCTAGGAGGCCCGAATGATTGAAGCATTCTGAGCGAAAAAAAAAAAATTTCAATTTTTGAAATTGTTTAGAATTTTCGAAAAAAATTCAACTCCGGGGCTTAAAAATTGGCTAAAACCGGTATCGGCGTGACCCGGAGCTAGGTACCTGAAATTTTTTGTGATAATCGCAGGTTCCTTGTCATAGTCTAGGAGGCCCGAACGATTGAAGCTTTCTGAGCGAAAAAAAATTTTTCAATTTTTGAAATTTTTTAGAATTTTTGAAAAAAATTCAACTCTGGGGCTTAAAAATTGGCCAAAACCGGTATCGGCGAGACCCGAAGCTAGGTACCTGAAATTTTTTGTGATAATCGCAGGTTCCTTGTCATAGTCCAGGAGGCCCGAATGATACTTTTCAAAGCTTTCTGAGCGAAAAAAAAAATTTTTCAATTTTTGAAATTGTTTAGAATTTTCGAAAAAAATTCAACTCCGGGGCTTAAAAATTGGCTAAAACCGGTATCGGCTTGGCCGGGAGCTAGGTACCTGAAATTTTTTGTGATAATCGCAGGTTCCTTGTCATAGTCTAGGAGGCCCGAATGATACTTTTTGAAGCTTTCTGAGCGAAAAAAAAATTTTCAATTTTTAAAATTTTTTAGAATTTTCGAAAAAAATTCAACTCCGGGGTTTAAAAATTGGCCAAAACCGGTATCGGCGAGACCCGAAGCTAGGTACCTGACATTTTTTGTGATAATCGTAGGTTCCTTGTCATAGTCTAGGAGGCCCGAATAATACTTTTTGAAGCTTTCTGAGCGAAAAAAAAAGTTTCAATTTTTGAAATTTTTTAGAATTTTTGAAAAAAATTCAACTCCGGGGCTTAAAAATTGGCCAAAACCGGTATCGGCGAGACCCGGAGCTAGGTACCTGAAATTTTTTGTGATAATCGCAGGTTCCTTGTCATAGTCTAGGAGGCCCGAATGATACTTTTTGAAGCTTTCTGAGCGAAAAAAAAATTTTCAATTTTTGAAATTTGTTGGAATTTTTGAAAAAAATTCAACTCCGGGACTTAAAAATTGGCCAAAACCGGTATCGGCGAGACCCGGAGCTAGGTACCTGAAATTTTTTGTGATAATCGCAGGTTCCTTGCCATAGTCTAGGAGGCCCAAATGATACTTTTTGAAGCTTTCCGAGCGAAAACAAAATTTTCAATTTTTGAAATTTTTTAGAATTTTTGAAAAAAATTCAACTCTGGGGCTTAAAAATTGGCCAAAACCGGTATCGGCGAGACCCGGAGCTAGGTACCTGAATATTTTTGTGATAATCGCAGGTTCCTTGTCATAGTCTAGGAGGCCCGAATGATTGAAGCTTTCTGAGCGAAAAAATTTTTTTCAATTTTTGAAATTTTTTAGAATTTTTGAAAAAAATTCAACTCCGGGGCTTAAAAATTGGCCAAAACCGGTATCGGCGAGACCCGAAGCTAGGTACCTGAAATTTTTTGTGATAATCGCAGGTTCCTTGTCATAGTCTAGGAGGCCCGAATGATACTTTTTGAAGCTTTCTGAGCGAAAAAAAAAAATTTTCAATTTTTGAAATTGTTTAGAATTTTCGAAAAAAATTCAACTCCGGGGCTTAAAAATTGGCCAAAACCGGTATCGGCGAGACCCGGAGCTAGGTACCTGAAATTTTTTGTGATAATCGCAGGTTTCTTGTCATAGTCCAGGAGGCCCGAATGATACTTTTTGAAGCTTTCTGAGCGAGAAAAAAATTTTCAATTTTTGAAATTGTTTAGAATTTTCGAAAAAAATTCAACTCCGGGGCTTAAAAATTGGCCAAAACCGGTATCGGCGAGACCCGAAGCTAGGTACCTGAAATTTTTTGTGATAATCGCAGGTTCCTTGTCATAGTCTAGGAGGCCCGAATGATACTTTTTGAAGCTTTCTGAGCGAAAAAAAAAAATTTTCAATTTTTGAAATTGTTTAGAATTTTCGAAAAAAATTCAACTCCGGGGCTTAAAAATTGGCCAAAACCGGTATCGGCGAGACCCGGAGCTAGGTACCTGAAATTTGTTGTGATAATCGCAGGTTCCTTGTCATAGTCTAGGAGGCCCGAATGATGCTTTTTGAAGCTTTCTGAGCGAAAAAAAAAATTTCAATTTTTGAAATTTTTTAGAATTTTTGAAAAAAATTCAACTCTGGGGCTTAAAAATTGGCCAAAACCGGTATCGGCGAGACCCGGAGCTAGGTACCTGAATATTTTTGTGATAATCGCAGGTTCCTTGTCATAGTCTAGGAGGCCCGAATGATTAAAGCTTTCTGAGCGAAAAAAAAAAATTTTCAATTTTTGAAATTGTTTAGAATTTTCGAAAAAAATTCAACTCCGGGGCTTAAAAATTGGCTAAAACCGGTATCGGCGTGACCCGGAGCTAGGTACCTGAAATTTTTTGTGATAATCGCAGGTTCCTTGTCATAGTCTAGGAGGCCCGAATGATTGAAGCTTTCTGAGCGAAAAAATTTTTTCAATTTTTGAAATTTTTTAGAATTTTTGAAAAAAATTCAACTCCGGGGCTTAAAAATTGGCCAAAACCGGTATCGGCGAGATCCGAAGCTAGGTACCTGAAATTTTTTGTGATAATCGCAGGTTCCTTGTCATAGTCTAGGAGGCCCGAATGATACTTTTTGAAGCTTTCTGAGCGAGAAAAAAAATTTCAATTTTTGAAATTGTTTAGAATTTTCGAAAAAAATTCAACTCCGGGGCTTAAAAATTGGCCAAAACCGGTATCGGCGAGACCCGGAGCTAGGTACCTGAAATTTGTTGTGATAATCGCAGGTTCCTTGTCATAGTCTAGGAGGCCCAAATGATACTTTTTGAAGCTTTCCGAGCGAAAACAAAATTTTCAATTTTTGAAATTTTTTAGAATTTTTGAAAAAAATTCAACTCCGGGGCTTAAAAATTGGCCAAAACCGGTATCGGCGAGACCCGAAGCTAGGTACCTGAAATTTTTTGTGATAATCGCAGGTTCCTTGTCATAGTCTAGGAGGCCCGAATGATACTTTTTGAAGCTTTCTGAGCGAGAAAAAAATTTTCAATTTTTGAAATTGTTTAGAATTTTCGAAAAAAATTCAACTCCGGGGCTTAAAAATTGGCCAAAACCGGTATCGGCGAGACCCGAAGCTAGGTACCTGAAATTTTTTGTGATAATCGCAGGTTCCTTGTCATAGTCTAGGAGGCCCGAATGATACTTTTTGAAGCTTTCTGAGCGAGAAAAAAAATTTCAATTTTTGAAATTGTTTAGAATTTTCGAAAAAAATTCAACTCCGGGGCTTAAAAATTGGCCAAAACCGGTATCGGCGAGACCCGGAGCTAGGTACCTGAAATTTGTTGTGATAATCGCAGGTTCCTTGTCATAGTCTAGGAGGCCCAAATGATACTTTTTGAAGCTTTCTGAGCGAAAAAAAAATTTTCAATTTTTGAAATTTTTTAGAATTTTCGAAAAAAAATCAACTCCGGGGCTTAAAAATTGGCCAAAACCGGTATCGGCGAGACCCGGAGCTAGGTACCTGAAATTTGTTGTGATAATCGCAGGTTCCTTGTCATAGTCTAGGAGGCCCGAATGATGCTTTTTGAAGCTTTCTGAGCGAAAAAAAAAATTTCAATTTTTGAAATTTTTTAGAATTTTTGAAAAAAATTCAACTCTGGGGCTTAAAAATTGGCCAAAACCGGTATCGGCGAGACCCGGAGCTAGGTACATGAATATTTTTGTGATAATCGCAGGTTCCTTGTCATAGTCTAGGAGGCCCGAATGATTAAAGCTTTCTGAGCGAAAAAAAAAAATTTTCAATTTTTGAAATTGTTTAGAATTTTCGAAAAAAATTCAACTCTGGGGCTTAAAAATTGGCTAAAACCGGTATCGGCGTGACCCGGAGCTAGGTACCTGAAATTTTTTGTGATAATCGCAGGTTCCTTGTCATAGTCTAGGAGGCCCGAATGATTGAAGCTTTCTGAGCGAAAAAATTTTTTCAATTTTTGAAATTTTTTAGAATTTTTGAAAAAAATTCAACTCCGGGGCTTAAAAATTGGCCAAAACCGGTATCGGCGAGACCCGAAGCTAGGTACCTGAAATTTTTTGTGATAATCGCAGGTTCCTTGTCATAGTCTAGGAGGCCCGAATGATACTTTTTGAAGCTTTCTGAGCGAGAAAAAAAATTTCAATTTTTGAAATTGTTTAGAATTTTCGAAAAAAATTCAACTCCGGGGCTTAAAAATTGGCCAAAACCGGTATCGGCGAGACCCGGAGCTAGGTACCTGAAATTTGTTGTGATAATCGCAGGTTCCTTGTCATAGTCTAGGAGGCCCAAATGATACTTTTTGAAGCTTTCCGAGCGAAAACAAAATTTTCAATTTTTGAAATTTTTTAGAATTTTTGAAAAAAATTCAACTCCGGGGCTTAAAAATTGGCCAAAACCGGTATCGGCGAGACCCGAAGCTAGGTACCTGAAATTTTTTGTGATAATCGCAGGTTCCTTGTCATAGTCTAGGAGGCCCGAATGATACTTTTTGAAGCTTTCTGAGCGAGAAAAAAATTTTCAATTTTTGAAATTGTTTAGAATTTTCGAAAAAAATTCAACTCCGGGGCTTAAAAATTGGCCAAAACCGGTATCGGCGAGACCCGAAGCTAGGTACCTGAAATTTTTTGTGATAATCGCAGGTTCCTTGTCATAGTCTAGGAGGCCCGAATGATACTTTTTGAAGCTTTCTGAGCGAAAAAAAAAAAATTTTCAATTTTTGAAATTGTTTAGAATTTTCGAAAAAAATTCAACTCCGGGGCTTAAAAATTGGCCAAAACCGGTATCGGCGAGACCCGGAGCTAGGTACCTGAAATTTTTTGTGATAATCGCAGGTTTCTTGTCATAGTCCAGGAGGCCCGAATGATACTTTTTGAAGCTTTCTGAGCGAGAAAAAAATTTTCAATTTTTGAAATTGTTTAGAATTTTCGAAAAAAATTCAACTCCGGGGCTTAAAAATTGGCCAAAACCGGTATCGGCGAGACCCGAAGCTAGGTACCTGAAATTTTTTGTGATAATCGCAGGTTCCTTGTCATAGTCTAGGAGGCCCGAATGATACTTTTTGAAGCTTTCTGAGCGAAAAAAAAAAATTTTCAATTTTTGAAATTGTTTAGAATTTTCGAAAAAAATTCAACTCCGGGGCTTAAAAATTGGCCAAAACCGGTATCGGCGAGACCCGGAGCTAGGTACCTGAAATTTGTTGTGATAATCGCAGGTTCCTTGTCATAGTCTAGGAGGCCCGAATGATGCTTTTTGAAGCTTTCTGAGCGAAAAAAAAAATTTCAATTTTTGAAATTTTTTAGAATTTTTGAAAAAAATTCAACTCTGGGGCTTAAAAATTGGCCAAAACCGGTATCGGCGAGACCCGGAGCTAGGTACCTGAATATTTTTGTGATAATCGCAGGTTCCTTGTCATAGTCTAGGAGGCCCGAATGATTAAAGCTTTCTGAGCGAAAAAAAAAAATTTTCAATTTTTGAAATTGTTTAGAATTTTCGAAAAAAATTCAACTCCGGGGCTTAAAAATTGGCTAAAACCGGTATCGGCGTGACCCGGAGCTAGGTACCTGAAATTTTTTGTGATAATCGCAGGTTCCTTGTCATAGTCTAGGAGGCCCGAATGATTGAAGCTTTCTGAGCGAAAAAATTTTTTCAATTTTTGAAATTTTTTAGAATTTTTGAAAAAAATTCAACTCCGGGGCTTAAAAATTGGCCAAAACCGGTATCGGCGAGATCCGAAGCTAGGTACCTGAAATTTTTTGTGATAATCGCAGGTTCCTTGTCATAGTCTAGGAGGCCCGAATGATACTTTTTGAAGCTTTCTGAGCGAGAAAAAAAATTTCAATTTTTGAAATTGTTTAGAATTTTCGAAAAAAATTCAACTCCGGGGCTTAAAAATTGGCCAAAACCGGTATCGGCGAGACCCGGAGCTAGGTACCTGAAATTTGTTGTGATAATCGCAGGTTCCTTGTCATAGTCTAGGAGGCCCAAATGATACTTTTTGAAGCTTTCCGAGCGAAAACAAAATTTTCAATTTTTGAAATTTTTTAGAATTTTTGAAAAAAATTCAACTCCGGGGCTTAAAAATTGGCCAAAACCGGTATCGGCGAGACCCGAAGCTAGGTACCTGAAATTTTTTGTGATAATCGCAGGTTCCTTGTCATAGTCTAGGAGGCCCGAATGATACTTTTTGAAGCTTTCTGAGCGAGAAAAAAATTTTCAATTTTTGAAATTGTTTAGAATTTTCGAAAAAAATTCAACTCCGGGGCTTAAAAATTGGCCAAAACCGGTATCGGCGAGACCCGAAGCTAGGTACCTGAAATTTTTTGTGATAATCGCAGGTTCCTTGTCATAGTCTAGGAGGCCCGAATGATACTTTTTGAAGCTTTCTGAGCGAGAAAAAAAATTTCAATTTTTGAAATTGTTTAGAATTTTCGAAAAAAATTCAACTCCGGGGCTTAAAAATTGGCCAAAACCGGTATCGGCGAGACCCGGAGCTAGGTACCTGAAATTTGTTGTGATAATCGCAGGTTCCTTGTCATAGTCTAGGAGGCCCAAATGATACTTTTTGAAGCTTTCTGAGCGAAAAAAAAATTTTCAATTTTTGAAATTTTTTAGAATTTTCGAAAAAAAATCAACTCCGGGGCTTAAAAATTGGCCAAAACCGGTATCGGCGAGACCCGGAGCTAGGTACCTGAAATTTGTTGTGATAATCGCAGGTTCCTTGTCATAGTCTAGGAGGCCCGAATGATGCTTTTTGAAGCTTTCTGAGCGAAAAAAAAAATTTCAATTTTTGAAATTTTTTAGAATTTTTGAAAAAAATTCAACTCTGGGGCTTAAAAATTGGCCAAAACCGGTATCGGCGAGACCCGGAGCTAGGTACATGAATATTTTTGTGATAATCGCAGGTTCCTTGTCATAGTCTAGGAGGCCCGAATGATTAAAGCTTTCTGAGCGAAAAAAAAAAATTTTCAATTTTTGAAATTGTTTAGAATTTTCGAAAAAAATTCAACTCTGGGGCTTAAAAATTGGCTAAAACCGGTATCGGCGTGACCCGGAGCTAGGTACCTGAAATTTTTTGTGATAATCGCAGGTTCCTTGTCATAGTCTAGGAGGCCCGAATGATTGAAGCTTTCTGAGCGAAAAAATTTTTTCAATTTTTGAAATTTTTTAGAATTTTTGAAAAAAATTCAACTCCGGGGCTTAAAAATTGGCCAAAACCGGTATCGGCGAGACCCGAAGCTAGGTACCTGAAATTTTTTGTGATAATCGCAGGTTCCTTGTCATAGTCTAGGAGGCCCGAATGATACTTTTTGAAGCTTTCTGAGCGAGAAAAAAAATTTCAATTTTTGAAATTGTTTAGAATTTTCGAAAAAAATTCAACTCCGGGGCTTAAAAATTGGCCAAAACCGGTATCGGCGAGACCCGGAGCTAGGTACCTGAAATTTGTTGTGATAATCGCAGGTTCCTTGTCATAGTCTAGGAGGCCCAAATGATACTTTTTGAAGCTTTCCGAGCGAAAACAAAATTTTCAATTTTTGAAATTTTTTAGAATTTTTGAAAAAAATTCAACTCCGGGGCTTAAAAATTGGCCAAAACCGGTATCGGCGAGACCCGAAGCTAGGTACCTGAAATTTTTTGTGATAATCGCAGGTTCCTTGTCATAGTCTAGGAGGCCCGAATGATACTTTTTGAAGCTTTCTGAGCGAGAAAAAAATTTTCAATTTTTGAAATTGTTTAGAATTTTCGAAAAAAATTCAACTCCGGGGCTTAAAAATTGGCCAAAACCGGTATCGGCGAGACCCGAAGCTAGGTACCTGAAATTTTTTGTGATAATCGCAGGTTCCTTGTCATAGTCTAGGAGGCCCGAATGATACTTTTTGAAGCTTTCTGAGCGAGAAAAAAAATTTCAATTTTTGAAATTTTTTAGAATTTTCGAAAAAAATTCAACTCCGGGGCTTAAAAATTGGCCAAAACCGGTATCGGCGAGACCCGGAGCTAGGTACCTGAAATTTGTTGTGATAATCGCAGGTTCCTTGTCATAGTCTAGGAGGCCCAAATGATACTTTTTGAAGCTTTCTGAGCGAAAAAAAAATTTTCAATTTTTGAAATTTTTTAGAATTTTCGAAAAAAAATCAACTCCGGGGCTTAAAAATTGGCCAAAACCGGTATCGGCGAGACCCGGAGCTAGGTACCTGAAATTTGTTGTGATAATCGCAGGTTCCTTGTCATAGTCTAGGAGGCCCGAATGATGCTTTTTGAAGCTTTCTGAGCGAAAAAAAAAATTTCAATTTTTGAAATTTTTTAGAATTTTTGAAAAAAATTCAACTCTGGGGCTTAAAAATTGGCCAAAACCGGTATCGGCGAGACCCGGAGCTAGGTACCTGAATATTTTTGTGATAATCGCAGGTTCCTTGTCATAGTCTAGGAGGCCCGAATGATTGAAGCATTCTGAGCGAAAAAAAAAAAAATTCAATTTTTGAAATTGTTTAGAATTTTCGAAAAAAAAATCAACTCCGGGGCTTAAAAATTGGCTAAAACCGGTATCGGCGTGACCCGGAGCTAGGTACCTGAAATTTTTTGTGATAATCGCAGGTTCCTTGTCATAGTCTAGGAGGCCCGAACGATTGAAGCTTTCTGAGCGAAAAAAAATTTTTCAATTTTTGAAATTTTTTAGAATTTTTGAAAAAAATTCAACTCTGGGGCTTAAAAATTGGCCAAAACCGGTATCGGCGAGACCCGAAGCTAGGTACCTGAAATTTTTTGTGATAATCGCAGGTTCCTTGTCATAGTCCAGGAGGCCCGAATGATACTTTTCGAAGCTTTCTGAGCGAAAAAAAAAAATTTTCAATTTTTGAAATTGTTTAGAATTTTCGAAAAAAATTCAACTCCGGGGCTTAAAAATTGGCTAAAACCGGTATCGGCTTGGCCGGGAGCTAGGTACCTGAAATTTTTTGTGATAATCGCAGGTTCCTTGTCATAGTCTAGGAGGCCCGAATGATACTTTTTGAAGCTTTCTGAGCGAAAAAAAAATTTTCAATTTTTAAAATTTTTTAGAATTTTCGAAAAAAATTCAACTCCGGGGTTTAAAAATTGGCCAAAACCGGTATCGGCGAGACCCGAAGCTAGGTACCTGACATTTTTTGTGATAATCGTAGGTTCCTTGTCATAGTCTAGGAGGCCCGAATAATACTTTTTGAAGCTTTCTGAGCGAAAAAAAAAGTTTCAATTTTTGAAATTTTTTAGAATTTTTGAAAAAAATTCAACTCCGGGGCTTAAAAATTGGCCAAAACCGGTATCGGCGAGACCCGGAGCTAGGTACCTGAAATTTTTTGTGATAATCGCAGGTTCCTTGTCATAGTCTAGGAGGCCCGAATGATACTTTTTGAAGCTTTCTGAGCGAAAAAAAAATTTTCAATTTTTGAAATTTTTTGGAATTTTTGAAAAAAATTCAACTCCGGGACTTAAAAATTGGCCAAAACCGGTATCGGCGAGACCCGGAGCTAGGTACCTGAAATTTTTTGTGATAATCGCAGGTTCCTTGCCATAGTCTAGGAGGCCCAAATGATACTTTTTGAAGCTTTCCGAGCGAAAACAAAATTTTCAATTTTTGAAATTTTTTAGAATTTTTGAAAAAAATTCAACTCTGGGGCTTAAAAATTGGCCAAAACCGGTATCGGCGAGACCCGGAGCTAGGTACCTGAATATTTTTGTGATAATCGCAGGTTCCTTGTCATAGTCTAGGAGGCCCGAATGATTGAAGCTTTCTGAGCGAAAAAATTTTTTTCAATTTTTGAAATTTTTTAGAATTTTTGAAAAAAATTCAACTCCGGGGCTTAAAAATTGGCCAAAACCGGTATCGGCGAGACCCGAAGCTAGGTACCTGAAATTTTTTGTGATAATCGCAGGTTCCTTGTCATAGTCTAGGAGGCCCGAATGATACTTTTTGAAGCTTTCTGAGCGAAAAAAAAAAATTTTCAATTTTTGAAATTGTTTAGAATTTTCGAAAAAAATTCAACTCCGGGGCTTAAAAATTGGCCAAAACCGGTATCGGCGAGACCCGGAGCTAGGTACCTGAAATTTTTTGTGATAATCGCAGGTTTCTTGTCATAGTCCAGGAGGCCCGAATGATACTTTTTGAAGCTTTCTGAGCGAGAAAAAAATTTTTCAATTTTTGAAATTGTTTAGAATTTTCGAAAAAAATTCAACTCCGGGGCTTAAAAATTGGCCAAAACCGGTATCGGCGAGACCCGGAGCTAGGTACCTGACATTTTTGGTGATAATCGCAGGTTCCTTGTCATAGTCTAGGAGGCCCAAATGATACTTTTTGAAGCTTTCCGAGCGAAAACAAAATTTTCAATTTTTGAAATTTTTTAGAATTTTTGAAAAAAATTCAACTCCGGGGCTTAAAAATTGGCCAAAACCGGTATCGGCGAGACCCGGAGCTAGGTACCTGACATTTTTTGTGATAATCGCAGGTTCCTTGTCATAGTCTAGGAGGCCCGAATGATTGAAGCTTTCTGAGCGAAAGAAAAATTTCAATTTTTGAAATTTTTTAGAATTTTCGAAAAAAAATCAACTCCGGGGCTTAAAAATTGGCCAAAACCGGTATCGGCGAGACCCGGAGCTAGGTACCTGAAATTTGTTGTGATAATCGCAGGTTCCTTGTCATAGTCTAGGAGGCCCGAATGATGCTTTTTGAAGCTTTCTGAGCGAAAAAAAAAATTTCAATTTTTGAAATTTTTTAGAATTTTTGAAAAAAATTCAACTCTGGGGCTTAAAAATTGGCCAAAACCGGTATCGGCGAGACCCGGAGCTAGGTACCTGAATATTTTTGTGATAATCGCAGGTTCCTTGTCATAGTCTAGGAGGCCCGAATGATTAAAGCTTTCTGAGCGAAAAAAAAAATTTTCAATTTTTGAAATTGTTTAGAATTTTCGAAAAAAATTCAACTCCGGGGCTTAAAAATTGGCTAAAACCGGTATCGGCGTGACCCGGAGCTAGGTACCTGAAATTTTTTGTGATAATCGCAGGTTCCTTGTCATAGTCTAGGAGGCCCGAATGATTGAAGCTTTCTGAGCGAAAAAAATTTTTTCAATTTTTGAAATTTTTTAGAATTTTTGAAAAAAATTCAACTCCGGGGCTTAAAAATTGGCCAAAACCGGTATCGGCGAGACCCGAAGCTAGGTACCTGAAATTTTTTGTGATAATCGCAGGTTCCTTGTCATAGTCTAGGAGGCCCGAATGATACTTTTTGAAGCTTTCTGAGCGAAAAAAAAAATTTTCAATTTTTGAAATTGTTTAGAATTTTCGAAAAAAATTCAACTCCGGGGCTTAAAAATTGGCTAAAACCGGTATCGGCGTGACCCGGAGCTAGGTACCTGAAATTTTTTGTGATAATCGCAGGTTCCTTGTCATAGTCTAGGAGGCCCGAATGATACTTTTTGAAGCTTTCTGAGCGAAAAAAAAATTTTCAATTTTTAAAATTTTTTAGAATTTTCGAAAAAAATTCAACTCCGGGGTTTAATAATTGGCCAAAACCGGTATCGGCGAGACCCGAAGCTAGGTACCTGACATTTTTTGTGATAATCGTAGGTTCCTTGTCATAGTCTAGGAGGCCCGAATAATACTTTTTGAAGCTTTCTGAGCGAAAAAAAAAGTTTCAATTTTTGAAATTTTTTAGAATTTTTGAAAAAAATTCAACTCCGGGGTTTAAAAATTGGCCAAAACCGGTATCGGCGAGACCCGGAGCTAGGTACCTGAAATTTTTTGTGATAATCGCAGGTTCCTTGTCATAGTCTAGGAGGCCCGAATGATACTTTTTGAAGCTTTCTGAGCGAAAAAAAAATTTCAATTTTTGAAATATTTTTAGAATTTTTGAAAAAAAATCAACTCCGGGGCTTAAAAATTGGCCAAAACCGGTATCGGCGAGACCCGAAGCTAGGTACCTGAAATTTTTTGTGATAATCGCAGGTTCCTTGTCATAGTCTAGGAGGCCCGAATGATACTTTTTGAAGCTTTCTGAGCGAAAAAAAAATTTTCAATTTTTGAAATTTTTTAGAATTTTTGAAAAAAATTCAACTCCGGGGCTTAAAAATTGGCCAAAACCGGTATCGGCGAGACCCGAAGCTAGGTACCTGACATTTTTTGTGATAATCGCAGGTTCCTTGTCATAGTCTAGGAGGCCCGAATGATACTTTTTGAAGCTTTCTGAGCGAAAAAAAAAATTTTTCAATTTTTGAAATTTTTTAGAATTTTTGAAAAAAATTCAACTCCGGGGCTTAAAAATTGGCCAAAACCGGTATCGGCGAGACCCGGAGCTAGGTACCTGAAATGTTTTGTGATAATCACAGGTTCCTTGTCATAGTCTAGGAGGCCCGAATGATACTTTTTGAAGCTTTCTGAGCGAAAAAAAAATTTTCAATTTTTGAAATTTTTTAGAATTTTTGAAAAAAATTCAACTCCGGGGCTTAAAAATTGACCAAAACCGGTATCGGCGAGACCCGAAGCTAGGTACCTGAAATTTTTTGTGATACTCGCAGGTTCCTTGTCATAGTCTAGGAGGCACGAATGATACTTTTTGAAGCTTTCTGAGCGAGAAAAAAATTTTCAATTTTTGAAATTGTTTAGAATTTTTGAAAAAAATTCAACTCCGGGGCTTAAAAATTGGCCAAAACCGGTATCGGCGAGACCCGGAGCTAGGTACCTGACATTTTTTGTGATAATCGCAGGTTCCTTGTCATAGTCTAGGAGGCCCGAATGATACTTTTTGAAGCTTTCTGAGCGAAAAAAAAATTTTCAATTTGTGAAATTTTTTAGAATTTTTGAAAAAAATTCAACTCCGGGGCTTAAAAATTGGCCAAAACCGGTATCGGCGAGACCCGGAGCTAGGTACCTGAAATTTTTTGTGATAATCGCAGGTTCCTTGTCATAGTCTAGAAGGCCCGAATGATACTTTTTGAAGCTTTCTGAGCGAAAAAAAAATTTTCAATTTTTAAAATTTTTTGGAATTTTTGAAAAAAATTCAACTCCGGGGCTTAAAAATTGGCCAAAACCGGTATCGGCGAGACCCGGAGCTAGGTACCTGACATTTTTTGTGATAATCGCAGGTTCCTTGTAATATTCTAGGAGGCCCGAATGATACTTTTTGAAGCTTTCTGAGCGAAAAAAAAATTTTCAATTTTTGAAATTTTTTAGAATTTTTGAAAAAAATTCAACTCCGGGGCTTAAAAATTGGCCAAAACCGGTATCGGCGAGACCCGGAGCTAGGTACCTGACATTTTTTGTGATAATCGCAGGTTCCTTGTCATAGTCTAGGAGGCCCGAATGATACTTTTTGAAGCGTTTTGAGCGAAAAAAGATTTTTCAATTTTTGAAATTTTTTAGAATTTTTGAAAAAAATTCAACTCCGGGGCTTAAAAATTGGCCAAAACCGGTATCGGCGAGACCCGGAGCTAGGTACCTGAAATTTTTTGTGATAATCGCAGGTTCCTTGTCATAGTCTAGGAGGCCCAAATGATACTTTTTGAAGCTTTCCGAGCGAAAAAAAAATTTTCAATTTCATAGTTCCAAGGTTCCTTGTCATAGTCTAGGAGGCCCGAATGATGCTTTTTGAAGCTTTCTGAGCGAAAAAAAAATTTCAATTTTTTGAAATTTTTAGAATTTTTGAAAAAATTCAACTCCGGGGCTTAAAAATTGGCCAAAACCGGTATCGGCGAGACCCGGAGCTAGGTACCTGAAATTTTTTGTGATAATCGCAGGTACCTTGTCATAGTCTAGGATGCCCGAATGATACTTTTTGAAGCTTTCTGAGCGAAACAAAAATTTTCAATTTTTGAAATTGTTTAGAATTTTCGAAAAAAATTCAACTCCGGGGCTTAAAAATTGGCCAAAACCGGTATCGGCGAGACCCGGAGCAAGGTACCTGAAATTTTTTGTGATAATCGCAGGTTCCTTGTCATAGTCTAGGAGGCCCGAATGATTGAAGCTTTCTGAGCGAAAAAAAAATTTTCAATTTTTGAAATTTTTTAGAATTTTTGAAAAAAATTCAACTCTGGGGCTTAAAAATTGGCCAAAACCGGTATCGGCGAGACCCGGAACTAGGTACCTGAAATTTTTTGTGATAATCGCAGGTTCCTTGTAATATTCTAGGAGGCCCGAATGATACTTTTTGAAGCTTTCCGAGCGAAAACAAAATTTTCAATTTTTGAAATTTTTTAGAATTTTTGAAAAAAATTCAACTCTGGGGCTTAAAAATTGGCCAAAACCGGTATCGGCGAGACCCGGAGCTAGGTACCTGAATATTTTTGTGATAATCGCAGGTTCCTTGTCATAGTCTAGGAGGCCCGAATGATTGAAGCTTTCTGAGCGAAAAAATTTTTTTCAATTTTTGAAATTTTTTAGAATTTTTGAAAAAAATTCAACTCCGGGGCTTAAAAATTGGCCAAAACCGGTATCGGCGAGACCCGAAGCTAGGTACCTGAAATTTTTTGTGATAATCGCAGGTTCCTTGTCATAGTCTAGGAGGCCCGAATGATACTTTTTGAAGCTTTCCGAGCGAAAAAAAAAAATTTTCAATTTTTGAAATTGTTTAGAATTTTCGAAAAACATTCAACTCCGGGGCTTAAAAATTGACCAAAACCGGTATCGGCGAGACCCGGAGCTAGGTACCTGAAATTTTTTGTGATAATCGCAGGTTCCTTGTCATAGTCTAGGAGGCCCGAATGATGCTTTTTGAAGCTTTCTGAGCGAAAAAAAAAATTTCAATTTTTGAAATTTTTTAGAATTTTTGAAAAAAATTCAACTCTGGGGCTTAAAAATTGGCCAAAACCGGTATCGGCGAGACCCGGAGCTAGGTACCTGAATATTTTTGTGATAATCGCAGGTTCCTTGTCATAGTCTAGGAGGCCCGAATGATTGAAGCTTTCTGAGCGAAAAAAATTTTTTCAATTTTTGAAATTTTTTAGAATTTTTGAAAAAAATTCAACTCCGGGGCTTAAAAATTGGCCAAAACCGGTATCGGCGAGACCCGAAGCTAGGTACCTGAAATTTTTTGTGATAATCGCAGGTTCCTTGTCATAGTCTAGGAGGCCCGAATGATACTTTTTGAAGCTTTCCGAGCGAAAACAAAATTTTCAATTTTTGAAATTTTTTAGAATTTTTGAAAAAAATTCAACTCTGGGGCTTTAAAATTGGCCAAAACCGGTATCGGCGAGACCCGGAGCTAGGTACCTGAAATTTGTTGTGATAATCGCAGGTTCCTTGTCATAGTCTAGGAGGCAAAAATGATACTTTTTGAAGCTTTCTGAGCGAAAAAAATTTTCAATTTTTGAAATTTTTTAGAATTTTCGAAAAAAATCAACTCCGGGGCTTAAAAATTGGCCAAAACCGGTATCGGCGAGACCCGGAGCTAGGTACCTGAATATTTTTGTGATAATCGCAGGTTCCTTGTCATAGTCTAGGAGGCCCGAATGATGCTTTTTGAAGCTTTCTGGGCGAAAATAAAATTTCAATTTTTTGAAATTTTTTAGAATTTTTGAAAAAAATTCAACTCCGGGGCTTAAAAATTGGCCAAAACCGGTATCGGCGAGACCCGGAGCTAGGTACCTGACATTTTTTGTGATAATCACAGGTTCCTTGTCATAGTCTAGGAGGCCCGAATGATACTTTTTGAAGCTTTCTGAGCGAAAAAAAAATTTTCAATTTTTGAAATTTTTTGGAATTTTTGAAAAAAATTCAACTCCGGGACTTAAAAATTGGCCAAAACCAGTATCGGCGAGACCCGGAGCTAGGTACCTGAAATTTTTTGTGATAATCGCAGGTTTCTTGTCATAGTCTAGGAGGCCCGAATGATACTTTTTAAAGCTTTCTGAGCGAAAAAAAAAAATTTCAATTTTTGAAATATTTTTAGAATTTTCGAAAAAAATTCAACTCCGGGGCTTAAAAATTGGCCAAAACCGGTATCGGCGAGACCCGGAGCTAGGTACCTGAAATTTGTTGTGATAATCGCAGGTTCCTTGTCATAGTCTAGGAGGCCCGAATGATTGAAGCTTTCTGAGCGAAAAAAAAATTTTCAATTTTTGAAATTTTTTAGAATTTTCGAAAAAAAATCAACTCCGGGGCTTAAAAATTGGCCAAAACCGGTATCGGCGAGACCCGGAGCTAGGTACCTGAAATTTGTTGTGATAATAACAGGTTCCTTGTCATAGTCTAGGAGGCCCGAATGATGCTTTTTGAAGCTTTCTGAGCGAAAAAAAAAATTTCAATTTTTGAAATTGTTTAGAATTTTCGAAAAAAATTCAACTCCGGGGCTTAAAAATTGGCCAAAACCGGTATCGGCGAGACCCGGAGCTAGGTACCTGAAATTTTTTGTGATAATCGCAGGTTCCTTGTCATAGTCTAGAAGGCCCGAATGATACTTTTTGAAGCTTTCTGAGCGAAAAAAAAATTTTCAATTTTTAAAATTTTTTAGAATTTTCGAAAAAAATTCAACTCCGGGGCTTAAAAATTGGCCAAAACCGGTATCGGCGAGACCCGGAGCTAGGTACCTGAAATTTTTTGTGATAATCGCAGGTTCCTTGTAATATTCTAGGAGGCCCGAATGATACTTTTTGAAGCTTTCTGAGCGAAAAAAAAATTTTCAATTTTTGAAATTTTTTAGAATTTTCGAAAAAAAATTAACTCCGGGGCTTAAAAATTGGCCAAAACCGGTATCGGCGAGACCCGGAGCTAGGTACCTGAAATTTTTTGTGATAATCGCAGGTTCCTTGTCATAGTCTAGGAGGCCCGAATGATACTTTTTGAAGCGTTTTGAGCGAAAAATGATTTTTCAATTTTTGAAATTTTTTAGAATTTTTGAAAAAAATTCAACTCCGGGGCTTAAAAATTGGCCAAAACCGGTATCGGCGAGACCCGGAGCTAGGTACCTGAAATTTTTTGTGATAATCGCAGGTTCCTTGTCATAGTCTAGGAGGCCCAAATGATACTTTTTGAAGCTTTCCGAGCGAAAAAAAAATTTTCAATTTCATAGTTCCAAGGTTCCTTGTCATAGTCTAGAAGGCCCGAATGATGCTTTTTGAAGCTTTCTGAGCGAAAAAAAAATTTCAATTTTTTGAAATTTTTTAGAATTTTTGAAAAAAATTCAACTCCGGGGCTTAAAAATTGGCCAAAACCGGTATCGGCGAGACCCGGAGCTAGGTACCTGAAATTTTTTGTGATAATCGCAGGTACCTTGTCATAGTCTAGGAGGCCCGAATGATACTTTTTGAAGCTTTCTGAGCGAAAAAAAAATTTTCAATTTTTGAAATTGTTTAGAATTTTCGAAAAAAATTCAACTCCGGGGCTTAAAAATTGGCCAAAACCGGTATCGGCGAGACCCGGAGCAAGGTACCTGAAATTTTTTGTGATAATCGCAGGTTCCTTGTCATAGTCTAGGAGGCCCAAATGATACTTTTTGAAGCTTTCCGAGCGAAAACAAAATTTTCAATTTTTGAAATTTTTTAGAATTTTTGAAAAAAATTCAACTCCGGGGCTTAAAAATTGGCCAAAACCGGTATCGGCGAGACCCGGAGCTAGGTACCTGAAATTTTTTGTGATAATCGCAGGTTCCTTGTCATAGTCTAGGAGGCCCAAATGATACTTTTTGAAGCTTTCCGAGCGAAAAAAAAATTTTCAATTTCATAGTTCCAAGGTTCCTTGTCATAGTCTAGGAGGCCCGAATGATGCTTTTTGAAGCTTTCTGAGCGAAAAAAAAATTTCAATTTTTGCAATTTTTTAGAATTTTTGAAAAAAATTCAACTCCGGGGCTTAAAAATTGGCCAAAACCGGTATCGGCGAGACCCGGAGCTAGGTACCTGACATTTTTTGTGATAATCGCAGGTTCCTTGTCATAGTCTAGGAGGCCCGAATGATTGAAGCTTTCTGAGCGAAAAAAAAATTTTCAATTTTTAAAATTTTTTAGAATTTTCGAAAAAAATTCAACTCCGGGGCTTAAAAATTGGCCAAAACCGGTATCGGCGAGACCCGGAGCTAGGTACCTGAAATTTTTTGTGATAATCGCAGGTTCATTGTCATAGTCTAGGAGGCCCAAATGATACTTTTTGAAGCTTTCCGAGCGAAAAAAAAATTTTCAATTTCATAGTTCCAAGGTTCCTTGTCATAGTCTAGGAGGCCCGAATGATGCTTTTTGAAGCTTTCTGAGCGAAAAAAAATTTCAATTTTTTGAAATTTTTTAGAATTTTTGAAAAAAATTCAACTCCGGGGCTTAAAAATTGGCCAAAACCGGTATCGGCGAGACCCGGAGCTAGGTACCTGACATTTTTTGTGATAATCGTAGGTTCCTTGTCATAGTCTAGGAGGCCCGAATAATACTTTTTGAAGCTTTCTGAGCGAAAAAAAAATTTTCAATTTTTGAAATTTTTTAGAATTTTTGAAAAAAATTCAACTCCGGGGTTTAAAAATTGGCCAAAACCGGTATCGGCGAGACCCGGAGCTAGGTACCTGAAATTTTTTGTGATAATCGCAGGTTCCTTGTCATAGTCTAGGAGGCCCGAATGATACTTTTTGAAGCTTTCTGAGCGAAAAAAAAATTTCAATTTTTGAAATATTTTTAGAATTTTTGAAAAAAATTCAACTCCGGGGCTTAAAAATTGGCCAAAACCGGTATCGGCGAGACCCGAAGCTAGGTACCTGAAATTTTTTGTGATAATCGCAGGTTCCTTGTCATAGTCTAGGAGGCCCGAATGATACTTTTTGAAGCTTTCTGAGCGAAAAAAAAATTTTCAATTTTTGAAATTTTTTAGAATTTTTGAAAAAAATTCAACTCCGGGGCTTAAAAATTGGCCAAAACCGGTATCGGCGAGACCCGAAGCTAGGTACCTGACATTTTTTGTGATAATCGCAGGTTCCTTGTCATAGTCTAGGAGGCCCGAATGATACTTTTTGAAGCTTTCTGAGCGAAAAAAAAAATTTTTCAATTTTTGAAATTTTTTAGAATTTTTGAAAAAAATCAACTCCGGGGCTTAAAAATTGGCCAAAACCGGTATCGGCGAGACCCGGAGCTAGGTACCTGAAATTTTTTGTGATAATCGCAGGTTCCTTGTCATAGTCTAGGAGGCCCGAATGATACTTTTTGAAGCTTTCTGAGCGAAAAAAAATTTTCAATTTTTGAAATTTTTTAGAATTTTTGAAAAAAATTCAACTCCGGGGCTTAAAAATTGACCAAAACCGGTATCGGCGAGACCCGAAGCTAGGTACCTGAAATTTTTTGTGATACTCGCAGGTTCCTTGTCATAGTCTAGGAGGCACGAATGATACTTTTTGAAGCTTTCTGAGCGAGAAAAAAATTTCAATTTTTGAAATTGTTTAGAATTTTCGAAAAAAATTCAACTCCGGGGCTTAAAAATTGGCCAAAACCGGTATCGGCGTGACCCGGAGCTAGGTACCTGAAATTTTTTGTGATAATCGCAGGTTCCTTGTCATAGTCTAGGAGGCCCGAATGATACTTTTTGAAGCTTTCTGAGCGAAAACAAAATTTTCAATTTTGAAATTTTTTAGAATTTTTGAAAAAAAATTCAACTCCGGGGGCTTAAAAATTGGCCAAAACCGGTATCGGCGAGACCCGGAGCTAGGTACCTGAAATTTTTTGTGATAATCGCAGGTTCCTTGTCATAGTCTAGGAGGCCCGAATGATACTTTTTGAAGCTTTCTGAGCGAAAAAAAAATTTTCAATTTTAAAATTTTTTGGAATTTTTGAAAAAACTTCAACTCCGGGGCTTAAAAATTGGCCAAAACCGGTATCGGCGAGACCCGGAGCTAGGTACCTGAAATTTTTTGTGATAATCGCAGGTTCCTTGTAATATTCTAGGAGGCCCGAATGATACTTTTTGAAGCTTTCTGAGCGAAAAAAAATTTTTCAATTTTTGAAATTTTTTTAGAATTTTTGAAAAAAATTCAACTCCGGGGCTTAAAATTGGCCAAAACCGGTATCGGCGAGACCCGGAGCTAGGTACCTGACATTTTTTGTGATAATCGCAGGTTCCTTGTCATAGTCTAGGAGGCCCGAATGATACTTTTTGAAGCGTTTTGAGCGAAAAAAGATTTTTCAATTTTGAAATTTTTTAGAATTTTGAAAAAAATTCAACTCCGGGGCTTAAAAATTGGCCAAAAACCGGTATCGGCGAGACCCGGAGCTAGGTACCTGAAATTTTTTGTGATAATCGCAGGTTCCTTGTCATAGTCTAGGAGGCCCAAATGATACTTTTTGAAGCTTTCCGAGCGAAAAAAAAAATTTTCAATTTCATAGTTCCAAGGTTCCTTGTCATAGTCTAGGAGGCCCGAATGATGCTTTTTGAAGCTTTCTGAGCGAAAAAAAAATTTCAATTTTTTGAAATTTTTAAGAATTTTTGAAAAAAATTCAACTCCGGGGCTTAAAAATTGGCCAAAACCGGTATCGGCGAGACCCGGAGCTAGGTACCTGAAATTTTTTGTGATAATCGCAGGTACCTTGTCATAGTCTAGGAGGCCCGAATGATACTTTTTGAAGCTTTCTGAGCGAAAAAAAAAAATTTCAATTTTTGAAATTGTTTTAGAATTTTCGAAAAAAATTCAACTCCGGGGCTTAAAAATTGGCCAAAACCGGTATCCGGCGAGACCCGGAGTAAGGTACCTGAAATTTTTTGTGATAATCGCAGGTTCCTTGTCATAGTCTAGGAGGCCCAAATGATACTTTTTGAAGCTTTCCGAGCGAAAACAAAATTTTCAATTTTTGAAATTTTTAGAATTTTTGAAAAAAATTCAACTCCGGGGCTTAAAAATTGGCCAAAACCGGTATCGGCGAGACCCGGAGCTAGGTACCTGACATTTTTTGTGATAATCGCAGGTTCCTTGTCATAGTCTAGGAGGCCCGAATGATTGAAGCTTTCTGAGCGAAAAAAAAAATTTTCAATTTTTGAAATTTTTTTAGAATTTTCGAAAAAAAAATCAACTCCGGGGCTTAAAAATTGGCCAAAACCGGTATCGGCGAGACCCGGAGCTAGGTACCTGAAATTTGTTGTGATAATCGCAGGTTTCCTTGTCATAGTCTAGGAGGCCCGAATGATGCTTTTTGAAGCTTTCCGAGCGAAAAAAAAAATTTTCAATTTTTGAAATTTTTTAGAATTTTTGAAAAAAATTCAACTCCGGGGCTTAAAAATTGGCCAAAACCGGTATCGGCGAGACCCGGAGCTAGGTACCTGAAATTTTTTGTGATAATCGCAGGTTCCTTGTAATATTCTAGGAGGCCCGAATGATACTTTTTGAAGCTTTCTGAGCGAAAAAAAAAAATTTCAATTTTTGAAATTTTTTAGAAATTTTTGAAAAAATTCAACTCCGGGGCTTAAAAATTGGCCAAAACCGGTATCGGCGAGACCCGGAGCTAGGTACCTGACATTTTTTGTGATAATCGCAGGTTCCTTGTCATAGTCTAGGAGGCCCGAATGATACTTTTTGAAGCGTTTTGAGCGAAAAAAAGATTTTTGCAATTTTTGAAATTTTTTAGAATTTTTGAAAAAAATTCAACTCCGGGGCTTAAAAATTGGCCAAAACCGGTATCGGCGAGACCCGGAGCTAGGTACCTGAAATTTTTTGTGATAATCGCAGGTTCCTTGTCATAGTCTAGGAGGCCCAAATGATACTTTTTGAAGCTTTCCGAGCGAAAAAAAAATTTTCAATTTCATAGTTCCAAGGTTCCTTGTCATAGTCTAGGAGGCCCGAATGATGCTTTTTGAAGCTTTCTGAGCGAAAAAAAAATTTCTATTTTTGAAATTTTAGAATTTTTGAAAAAAATTCAACTCCGGGGCTTAAAAATTGGCCAAAACCGGTATCGGCGAGACCCGAAGCTAGGTACTTTTTTGTGATAATCGCAGGTTCCTTGTCATAGTCTAGGAGGCCCGAATGATACTTTTTGAAGCTTTCTGAGCGAAAAAAAAATTTTCAATTTTTGAAATTTTTTAGAATTTTTGAAAAAAATTCAACTCCGGGGCTTAAAAATTGGCCAAAACCGGTATCGGCGAGACCCGAAGCTAGGTACCTGACATTTTTTGTGATAATCGCAGGTTCCTTGTCATAGTCTAGGAGGCCCGAATGATACTTTTTGAAGCTTTCTGAGCGAAAAAAAAAATTTTTCAATTTTTGAAATTTTTTAGAATTTTTGAAAAAAATCAACTCCGGGGCTTAAAAATTGGCCAAAACCGGTATCGGCGAGACCCGGAGCTAGGTACCTGAAATTTTTTGTGATAATCACAGGTTCCTTGTCATAGTCTAGGAGGCCCGAATGATACTTTTTGAAGCTTTCTGAGCGAAAAAAAAATTTTCAATTTTTGAAATTTTTTAGAATTTTTGAAAAAAATTCAACTCCGGGGCTTAAAAATTGACCAAAACCGGTATCGGCGAGACCCGAAGCTAGGTACCTGAAATTTTTTGTGATACTCGCAGGTTCCTTGTCATAGTCTAGGAGGCACGAATGATACTTTTTGAAGCTTTCTGAGCGAGAAAAAAATTTTCAATTTTTGAAATTGTTTAGAATTTTCGAAAAAAATTCAACTCCGGGGCTTAAAAATTGGCCAAAACCGGTATCGGCGTGACCCGGAGCTAGGTACCTGAAATTTTTTGTGATAATCGCAGGTTCCTTGTCATAGTCTAGGAGGCCCGAATGATACTTTTTGAAGCTTTCTGAGCGAAAACAAAATTTTCAATTTTTGAAATTTTTTAGAATTTTTGAAAAAAATTCAACTCCGGGGCTTAAAAATTGGCCAAAACCGGTATCGGCGAGACCCGGAGCTAGGTACCTGAAATTTTTTGTGATAATCGCAGGTTCCTTGTCATAGTCTAGAAGGCCCGAATGATACTTTTTGAAGCTTTCTGAGCGAAAAAAAAATTTTCAATTTTTAAAATTTTTTGGAATTTTTGAAAAAAATTCAACTCCGGGGCTTAAAAATTGGCCAAAACCGGTATCGGCGAGACCCGGAGCTAGGTACCTGAAATTTTTTGTGATAATCGCAGGTTCCTTGTAATATTCTAGGAGGCCCGAATGATACTTTTTGAAGCTTTCTGAGCGAAAAAAAAATTTTCAATTTTTGAAATTTTTTAGAATTTTTGAAAAAAATTCAACTCCGGGGCTTAAAAATTGGCCAAAACCGGTATCGGCGAGACCCGGAGCTAGGTACCTGACATTTTTTGTGATAATCGCAGGTTCCTTGTCATAGTCTAGGAGGCCCGAATGATACTTTTTGAAGCGTTTTGAGCGAAAAAAGATTTTTCAATTTTTGAAATTTTTTAGAATTTTTGAAAAAAATTCAACTCCGGGGCTTAAAAATTGGCCAAAACCGGTATCGGCGAGACCCGGAGCTAGGTACCTGAAATTTTTTGTGATAATCGCAGGTTCCTTGTCATAGTCTAGGAGGCCCAAATGATACTTTTTGAAGCTTTCCGAGCGAAAAAAAAATTTTCAATTTCATAGTTCCAAGGTTCCTTGTCATAGTCTAGGAGGCCCGAATGATGCTTTTTGAAGCTTTCTGAGCGAAAAAAAAATTTCAATTTTTTGAAATTTTTAAGAATTTTTGAAAAAAATTCAACTCCGGGGCTTAAAAATTGGCCAAAACCGGTATCGGCGAGACCCGGAGCTAGGTACCTGAAATTTTTTGTGATAATCGCAGGTACCTTGTCATAGTCTAGGAGGCCCGAATGATACTTTTTGAAGCTTTCTGAGCGAAAAAAAAAATTTCAATTTTTGAAATTGTTTAGAATTTTCGAAAAAAATTCAACTCCGGGGCTTAAAAATTGGCCAAAACCGGTATCGGCGAGACCCGGAGTAAGGTACCTGAAATTTTTTGTGATAATCGCAGGTTCCTTGTCATAGTCTAGGAGGCCCAAATGATACTTTTTGAAGCTTTCCGAGCGAAAACAAAATTTTCAATTTTTGAAATTTTTTAGAATTTTTGAAAAAAATTCAACTCCGGGGCTTAAAAATTGGCCAAAACCGGTATCGGCGAGACCCGGAGCTAGGTACCTGACATTTTTTGTGATAATCGCAGGTTCCTTGTCATAGTCTAGGAGGCCCGAATGATTGAAGCTTTCTGAGCGAAAAAAAATTTTCAATTTTTGAAATTTTTTAGAATTTTCGAAAAAAAATCAACTCCGGGGCTTAAAAATTGGCCAAAACCGGTATCGGCGAGACCCGGAGCTAGGTACCTGAAATTTGTTGTGATAATCGCAGGTTCCTTGTCATAGTCTAGGAGGCCCGAATGATGCTTTTTGAAGCTTTCCGAGCGAAAAAAAAATTTTCAATTTTTGAAATTTTTTAGAATTTTTGAAAAAAATTCAACTCCGGGGCTTAAAAATTGGCCAAAACCGGTATCGGCGAGACCCGGAGCTAGGTACCTGAAATTTTTTGTGATAATCGCAGGTTCCTTGTAATATTCTAGGAGGCCCGAATGATACTTTTTGAAGCTTTCTGAGCGAAAAAAAAATTTTCAATTTTTGAAATTTTTTAGAATTTTTGAAAAAAATTCAACTCCGGGGCTTAAAAATTGGCCAAAACCGGTATCGGCGAGACCCGGAGCTAGGTACCTGACATTTTTTGTGATAATCGCAGGTTCCTTGTCATAGTCTAGGAGGCCCGAATGATACTTTTTGAAGCGTTTTGAGCGAAAAATGATTTTTCAATTTTTGAAATTTTTTAGAATTTTTGAAAAAAATTCAACTCCGGGGCTTAAAAATTGGCCAAAACCGGTATCGGCGAGACCCGGAGCTAGGTACCTGAAAATTTTTGTGATAATCGCAGGTTCCTTGTCATAGTCTAGGAGGCCCAAATGATACTTTTTGAAGCTTTCCGAGCGAAAAAAAAATTTTCAATTTCATAGTTCCAAGGTTCCTTGTCATAGTCTAGGAGGCCCGAATGATGCTTTTTGAAGCTTTCTGAGCGAAAAAAAAATTTCTATTTTTTGAAATTTTTAGAATTTTTGAAAAAAATTCAACTCCGGGGCTTAAAAATTGGCCAAAACCGGTATCGGCGAGACCCGGAGCTAGGTACCTGAAATTTTTTGTGATAATCGCAGGTACCTTGTCATAGTCTAGGAGGCCCGAATGATACTTTTTGAAGCTTTCTGAGCGAAAAAAAAATTTTCAATTTTTGAAATTGTTTAGAATTTTCGAAAAAAATTCAACTCCGGGGCTTAAAAATTGGCCAAAACCGGTATCGGCGAGACCCGGAGTAAGGTACCTGAAATTTTTTGTGATAATCGCAGGTTCCTTGTCATAGTCTAGGAGGCCCAAATGATACTTTTTGAAGCTTTCCGAGCGAAAACAAAATTTTCAATTTTTGAAATTTTTTAGAATTTTTGAAAAAAATTCAACTCCGGGCCTTAAAAATTGGCCAAAACCGGTATCGGCGAGACCCGGAGCTAGGTACCTGAAATTTTTTGTGATAATCGCAGGTTCCTTGTCATAGTCTAGGAGGCCCGAATGATTGAAGCTTTCTGAGCGAAAAAAAAATTTTCAATTTTTGAAATTTTTTAGAATTTTCGAAAAAAAATCAACTCCGGGGCTTAAAAATTGGCCAAAACCGGTATCGGCGAGACCCGGAGCTAGGTACCTGAAATTTGTTGTGATAATCGCAGGTTCCTTGTCATAGTCTAGGAGGCCCGAATGATGCTTTTTGAAGCTTTCTGAGCGAAAAAAAAAAATTCAATTTTTGAAATTTTTTAGAATTTTTGAAAAAAATTCAACTCTGGGGCTTAAAAATTGGCCAAAACCGGTATCGGCGAGACCCGGAGCTAGGTACCTGAATATTTTTGTGATAATCGCAGGTTCCTTGTCATAGTCTAGGAGGCCCGAATGATTGAAGCTTTCTGAGCGAAAAAAAAATTTTCAATTTTTGAAATTTTTTAGAATTTTTGAAAAAAATTCAACTCCGGGGCTTAAAAATTGGCCAAAACCGGTATCGGCGAGACCCGAAGCTAGGTACCTGAAATTTTTTGTGATAATCGCAGGTTCCTTGTCATAGTCTAGGAGGCCCGAATGATACTTTTTGAAGCTTTCCGAGCGAAAAAAAAAAATTTTCAATTTTTGAAATTGTTTAGAATTTTCGAAAAAAATTCAACTCCGGGGCTTAAAAATTGGCTAAAACCGGTATCGGCGTGACCCGGAGCTAGGTACCTGAAATTTTTTGTGATAATCGCAGGTTCCTTGTCATAGTCTAGGAGGCCCGAATGATACTTTTTGAAGCTTTCTGAGCGAAAGAAAAATTTTCAATTTTTAAAATTTTTTAGAATTTTCGAAAAAAATTCAACTCCGGGGCTTAAAAATTGGCCAAAACCGGTATCGGCGAGACCCGAAGCTAGGTACCTGACATTTTTTGTGATAATCGTAGGTTCCTTGTCATAGTCTAGGAGGCCCGAATGATACTTTTTGAAGCTTTCTGGGCGAAAAAAAAATTTTCAATTTTTGAAATTTTTTAGAATTTTTGAAAAAAATTCAACTCCGGGGCTTAAAAATTGGCCAAAACCGGTATCGGCGAGACCCGAAGCTAGGTACCTGAAATTTTTTGTGATAATCGCAGGTTCCTTGTCATAGTCTAGGAGGCCCAAATGATACTTTTTGAAGCTTTCTGGGCGAAAACAAAATTTTCAATTTTTGAAATTTTTTAGAATTTTTGAAAAAAAATCAACTCCGGGGCTTAAAAATTGGCCAAAACCGGTATCGGCGAGACCCGAAGCTAGGTACCTGAAATTTTTTGTGATAATCACAGGTTTCTTGTCATAGTCTAGAAGGCCCGAATGATACTTTTTGAAGCTTTCTGAGCGAAAAAAAAATTTTCAATTTTTGAAATTTTTTAGAATTTTCGAAAAAAATTCAACTCCGGGGCTTAAAAATTGGCCAAAACTGGTATCGGCGAGACCCGGAGCTAGGTACCTGAATTTTTTTGTGATAATCGCAGGTTCCTTGTAATATTCTAGGAGGCCCGAATGATACTTTTTGAAGCTTTCTGAGCGAAAAAAAAATTTTCAATTTTTGAAATTTTTTAGAATTTTTGAAAAAAATTCAACTCCGGGGCTTAAAAATTGGCCAAAACCGGTATCGGCGAGACCCGGAGCTAGGTACCTGACATTTTATGTGATAATCGCAGGTTCCTTGTCATAGTCTAGGAGGCCCGAATGATACTTTTTGAAGCGTTTTGAGCGAAAAAAGAATTTTCAATTTTTGAAATTGTTTAGAATTTTCGAAAAAAATTTAACTCCGGGGCTTAAAAATTGGCCAAAACCGGTATCGGCGAGACCCGGAGCTAGGTACCTGAATTTTTTTGTGATAATCGCAGGTTCCTTGTCATAGTCTAGGAGGCCCGAATGATACTTTTTGAAGTTTTCCGAGCGAAAACAAAATTTTCAATTTTTGAAATTTTTTAGAATTTTTGAAAAAAAATCAACTCTGGGGCTTTAAAATTGGCCAAAACCGGTATCGGCGAGACCCGGAGCTAGGTACCTGAAATTTTTTGTGATAATCGCAGGTTCCTTGTCATAGTCTAGGAGGCCCGAATGATACTTTTTGAAGCTTTCTGAGCGAAAAAAATTTTCAATTTTTGAAATTGTTTAGAATTTTCGAAAAAAATCAACTCCGGGGCTTAAAAATTGGCCAAAACCGGTATCGGCGAGACCCGGAGCTAGGTACCTGAAATTTGTTGTGATAATCGCAGGTTCCTTGTCATAGTCTAGGAGGCCCGAATGATGCTTTTTGAAGCTTTCTGAGCGAAAATAAAATTTCAATTTTTTTAAATTTTTTAGAATTTTTGAAAAAAATTCAACTCCGGGGCTTAAAAATTGGCCAAAACCGGTATCGGCGAGACCCGGAGCTAGGTACCTGACATTTTTTGTGATAATCGCAGGTTCCTTGTCATAGTCTAGGAGGCCCGAATGATACTTTTTGAAGATTTCTGAGCGAAAAAAAAATTTTCAATTTTTGAAATTTTTTGGAATTTTTGAAAAAAATTCAACTCCGGGACTTAAAAATTGGCCAAAACCAGTATCGGCGAGACCCGGAACTAGGTACCTGAAATTTTTTGTGATAATCGCAGGTTTCTTGTCATAGTCTAGGAGGCACGAATGATACTTTTTAAAGCTTTCTGAGCGAAAAAAAAAAATTTCAATTTTTGAAATATTTTTAGAATTTTCGAAAAATATCAACTCCGGGGCTTAAAAATTGGCCAAAACCGGTATCGGCGAGACCCGGAGCTAGGTACCTGAAATTTTTTGTGATAATCGCAGGTTCCTTGTCATAGTCTAGGAGGCCCGAATGATTGAAGCTTTCTGAGCGAAAAAAAAATTTTCAATTTTTGAAATTTTTTAGAATTTTCGAAAAAAAATCAACTCCGGGGCTTAAAAATTGGCCAAAACCGGTATCGGCGAGACCCGGAGCTAGGTACCTGAAATTTGTTGTGATAATCGCAGGTTCCTTGTCATAGTCTAGGAGGCCCGAATGATGCTTTTTGAAGCTTTCTGAGCGAAAAAAAAAATTTCAATTTTTGAAATTGTTTAGAATTTTCGAAAAAAATTCAACTCCGGGGCTTAAAAATTGGCCAAAACCGGTATCGGCGAGACCCGGAGCTAGGTACCTGAAATTTTTTGTGATAATCGCAGGTTCCTTGTCATAGTCTAGAAGGCCCGAATGATACTTTTTGAAGCTTTATGAGCGAAAAAAAAATTTTCAATTTTTAAAATTTTTTAGAATTTTCGAAAAAAATTCAACTCCGGGGCTTAAAAATTGGCCAAAACCGGTATCGGCGAGACCCGGAGCTAGGTACCTGAAATTTTTTGTGATAATCGCAGGTTCCTTGTAATATTCTAGGAGGCCCGAATGATACTTTTTGAAGCTTTCTGAGCGAAAAAAAAATTTTCAATTTTTGAAATTTTTTAGAATTTTTGAAAAAAATTCAACTCCGGGGCTTAAAAATTGGCCAAAACCGGTATCGGCGAGACCCGGAGCTAGGTACCTGAAATTTTTTGTGATAATCGCAGGTTCCTTGTCATAGTCTAGGAGGCCCGAATGATACTTTTTGAAGCGTTTTGAGCGAAAAAAGATTTTTCAATTTTTGAAATTTTTTAGAATTTTTGAAAAAAATTCAACTCCGGGGCTTAAAAATTGGCCAAAACCGGTATCGGCGAGACCCGGAGCTAGGTACCTGAAATTTTTTGTGATAATCGCAGGATCCTTGTCATAGTCTAGGAGGCCCAAATGATACTGTTTGAAGCTTTCCGAGCGAAAAAAAAATTTTCAATTTCATAGTTCCAAGGTTCCTTGTCATAGTCTAGGAGGCCCGAATGATGCTTTTTGAAGCTTTCTGAGCGAAAAAAAAATTTCAATTTTTTGAAATTTTTTAGAATTTTTGAAAAAAATTCAACTCCGGGGCTTAAAAATTGGCCAAAACCGGTATCGGCGAGACCCGGAGCTAGGTACCTGAAATTTTTTGTGATAACCGCAGGTACCTTGTCATAGTCTAGGAGGCCCGAATGATACTTTTTGAAGCTTTCTGGGCGAAAAAAAAATTTTCTATTTTTGAAATTGTTTAGAATTTTCGAAAAAAATTCAACTCCGGGGCTTAAAAATTGGCCAAAACCGGTATCGGCGAGACCCGGAGCAAGGTACCTGAAATTTTTTGTGATAATCGCAGGTTCCTTGTCATAGTCTAGGAGGCCCAAATGATACTTTTTGAAGCTTTCCGAGCGAAAACAAAATTTTCAATTTTTGAAATTTTTTAGAATTTTTGAAAAAAATTCAACTCCGGGGCTTAAAAATTGGCCAAAACCGGTATCGGCGAGACCCGGAGCTAGGTACCTGAAATTTTTTGTGATAATCGCAGGTTCCTTGTCATAGTCTAGGAGGCCCGAATGATACTTTTTAAAGCTTTCTGAGCGAAAAAAAAAATTTCAATTTTTGAAATTTTTTAGAATTTTTGAAAAAAAATCAACTCCGGGGCTTAAAAATTGGCCAAAACCGGTATCGGCGAGACCCGGAGCTAGGTACCTGAAATTTGTTGTGATAATCGCAGGTTCCTTGTCATAGTCTAGGAGGCCCGAATGATGCTTTTTGAAGCTTTCTGAGCGAAAAAAAAAATTTCAATTTTTGAAATTTTTTAGAATTTTTGAAAAAAATTCAACTCTGGGGCTTAAAAATTGGCCAAAACCGGTATCGGCGAGACCCGGAGCTAGGTACCTGAATATTTTTGTGATAATCGCAGGTTCCTTGTCATAGTCTAGGAGGCCCGAATGATTGAAGCTTTCTGAGCGAAAAAAATTTTTTCAATTTTTGAAATTTTTTAGAATTTTTGAAAAAAATTCAACTCCGGGGCTTAAAAATTGGCCAAAACCGGTATCGGCGAGACCCGAAGCTAGGTACCTGAAATTTTTTGTGATAATCGCAGGTTCCTTGTCATAGTCTAGGAGGCCCGAATGATACTTTTTGAAGCTTTCCGAGCGAAAAAAAAAAATTTCAATTTTTGAAATTGTTTAGAATTTTCGAAAAAAATTCAACTCCGGGGCTTAAAAATTGGCTAAAACCGGTATCGGCGTGACCCGGAGCTAGGTACCTGAAATTTTTTGTGATAATCGCAGGTTCCTTGTCATAGTCTAGGAGGCCCGAATGATACTTTTTGAAGCTTTCTGAGCGAAAGAAAAATTTTCAATTTTTAAATTTTTTAGAATTTTCGAAAAAAATTCAACTCCGGGGCTTAAAAATTGGCCAAAACCGGTATCGGCGAGACCCGAAGCTAGGTACCTGACATTTTTTGTGATAATCGTAGGTTCCTTGTCATAGTCTAGGAGGCCCGAATGATACTTTTTGAAGCTTTCTGGGCGAAAAAAAAATTTTCAATTTTTGAAATTTTTTAGAATTTTTGAAAAAAATTCAACTCCGGGGCTAAAAATTGGCCAAAACCGGTATCGGCGAGACCCGAAGCTAGGTACCTGAAATTTTTTGTGATAATCGCAGGTTCCTTGTCATAGTCTAGGAGGCCCAAATGATACTTTTTGAAGCTTTCTGGGCGAAAACAAAATTTTCAATTTTTGAAATTTTTTAGAATTTTTGAAAAAAATCAACTCCGGGGCTTAAAAATTGGCCAAAACCGGTATCGGCGAGACCCGGAACTAGGTACCTGAAATTTTTTGTGATAATCACAGGTTCCTTGTCATAGTCTAGAAGGCCCGAATGATACTTTTTGAAGCTTTCTGAGCGAAAAAAAAATTTTCAATTTTTGAAATTTTTTAGAATTTTCGAAAAAAATTCAACTCCGGGGCTTAAAAATTGGCCAAAACTGGTATCGGCGAGACCCGGAGCTAGGTACCTGAAATTTTTTGTGATAATCGCAGGTTCCTTGTAATATTCTAGGAGGCCCGAATGATACTTTTTGAAGCTTTCTGAGCGAAAAAAAATTTTCAATTTTTGAAATTTTTTAGAATTTTTGAAAAAAAATTCAACTCCGGGGCTTAAAAATTGACCAAAACCGGTATCGGCGAGACCCGGAGCTAGGTACCTGACATTTTATGTGATAATCGCAGGTTTCTTGTCATAGTCTAGGAGGCCCGAATGATACTTTTTGAAGCGTTTTGAGCGAAAAAAGAATTTTCAATTTTTGAAATTTTTTAGAATTTTTGAAAAAAATTCAACTCTGGGGCTTTAAAATTGGCCAAAACCGGTATCGGCGAGACCCGGAGCTAGGTACCTGAAATTTTTTGTGATAATCGCAGGTTCCTTGTCATAGTCTAGGAGGCAAAAATGATACTTTTTGAAGCTTTCTGAGCGAAAAAAAATTTTCAATTTTTGAAATTTTTTAGAATTTTCGAAAAAAATCAACTCCGGGGCTTAAAAATTGGCCAAAACCGGTATCGGCGAGACCCGGAGCTAGGTACCTGAATATTTTTGTGATAATCGCAGGTTCCTTGTCATAGTCTAGGAGGCCCGAATGATGCTTTTTGAAGCTTTCTGAGCGAAAATAAAATTTCAATTTTTTGAAATTTTTAGAATTTTTGAAAAAAATTCAACTCCGGGGCTTAAAAATTGGCCAAAACCGGTATCGGCGAGACCCGTAGCTAGGTACCTGACATTTTTTGAGATAATCGCAGGTTCCTTGTCATAGTCTAGGAGGCCCGAATGATACTTTTTGAAGCTTTCTGAGCGAAAAAAAAATTTTCAATTTTTGAAATTTTTTAGAATTTTTGAAAAAAATTCAACTCCTGGACTAAAAAATTGGCCAAAACCAGTATCGGCGAGACCCGGAGCTAGGTACCTGAAATCTTTTGTGATAATCGCAGGTTTCTTGTCATAGTCTAGGAGGCCCGAATGATACTTTTTAAAGCTTTCTGAGCGAAAAAAAAATTTTCAATTTTTGAAATATTTTTAGAATTTTCGAAAAAAATTCAACTCCGGGGCTTAAAAATTGGCCAAAACCGGTATCGGCGAGACCCGGAGCTAGGTACCTGAAATTTTTTGTGATAATCGCAGGTTTCTTGTCATAGTCTAGGAGGCCCGAATGATACTTTTTGAAGCTTTCTGAGCGAAAAAAAAATTTTCAATTTTTGAAATTTTTTAGAATTTTTGAAAAAAATTCAACTCCGGGGCTTAAAAATTGGCCAAAACCGGTATCGGCGAGACCCGGAGCTAGGTACCTGATATTTTTTGTGATAATCGCAGGTTCCTTGTCATAGTCTAGGAGGCCCGAATGATACTTTTTGAAGCTTTCTGAGCGAAAAAAGAATTTTCAATTTTTGAAATTGTTTAGAATTTTCGAAAAAAATTCAACTCCGGGGCTTAAAAATTGGCCAAAACCGGTATCGGCGAGACCCGGAGCTAGGTACCTGAAATTTTTTGTGATAATCGCAGGTTCCTTGTCATAGTCTAGGAGGCAAAAATGATACTTTTTGAAGCTTTCCGAGCAAAAAAAAATTTTCAATTTTTGAAATTTTTTAGAATTTTTGAAAAAAAATCAACTCCGGGGCTTTAAAATTGGCCAAAACCGGTATCGGCGAGACCCGGAGCAAGGTACCTGAAATTTTTTGTGATAATCGCAGGTTCCTTGTCATAGTCTAGGAGGCCCGAATGATACTTTATGAGGCTTTCTGAGCGAAAAAAAATTTTCAATTTTTGAAATTTTTTAGAATTTTTGAAAAAAAATCAACTCCGGGGCTTAAAAATTGGCCAAAACCGGTATCGGCGAGACCCGGAGCTAGGTACCTGAAATTTTTTGTGATAATCGCAGGTTCCTTGTCATAGTCTAGGAGGCCCGAATGATTGAAGCTTTCTGAGCGAAAAAAAAATTTTCAATTTTTGAAATTTTTTAGAATTTTCGAAAAAAAATCAACTCCGGGGCTTAAAAATTGGCCAAAACCGGTATCGGCGAGACCCGGAGCTAGGTACCTGAAATTTGTTGTGATAATCGCAGGTTCCTTGTCATAGTCTAGGAGGCCCGAATGATGCTTTTTGAAGCTTTCTGAGCGAAAAAAAAAATTTCAATTTTTGAAATTGTTTAGAATTTTCGAAAAAAATTCAACTCCGGGGCTTAAAAATTGGCCAAAACCGGTATCGGCGAGACCCGGAGCTAGGTACCTGAAATTTTTTGTGATAATCGCAGGTTCCTTGTCATAGTCTAGAAGGCCCGAATGATACTTTTTGAAGCTTTATGAGCGAAAAAAAAATTTTCAATTTTTGAAATTTTTTAGAATTTTCGAAAAAAATTCAACTCCGGGGCTTAAAAATTGGCCAAAACCGGTATCGGCGAGACCCGGAGCTAGGTACCTGAAATTTTTTGTGATAATCGCAGGTTCCTTGTAATATTCTAGGAGGCCCGAATGATACTTTTTGAAGCTTTCTGAGCGAAAAAAAAATTTTCAATTTTTGAAATTTTTTAGAATTTTTGAAAAAAATTCAACTCCGGGGCTTAAAAATTGGCCAAAACCGGTATCGGCGAGACCCGGAGCTAGATACCTGAAATTTTTTGTGATAATCGCAGGTTCCTTGTCATAGTCTAGGAGGCCCGAATGATACTTTTTGAAGCGTTTTGAGCGAAAAAAGATTTTTCAATTTTTGAAATTTTTTAGAGTTTTTGAAAAAAATTCAACTCCGGGGCTTAAAAATTGGCCAAAACCGGTATCGGCGAGACCCGGAGCTAGGTACCTGAAATTTTTTGTGATAATCGCAGGTTCCTTGTCATAGTCTAGGAGGCCCAAATGATACTTTTTGAAGCTTTCCGAGCGAAAAAAAAATTTTCAATTTCATAGTTCCAAGGTTCCTTGTCATAGTCTAGGAGGCCCGAATGATTGAAGCTTTCTGAGCGAAAAAAATTTTTTCAATTTTTGAA